>NW_004443978.1:17332917-17383095 GCF_000243295.1 Trichechus manatus latirostris
ATGTAGAAATTTTTGAAATGGTGTATCTTTGGCTATGCGTAGTTTCCCCAGAAAAAAAAAAGTTTGAGAATTTAGAGGGTTAATATGTTGTGGGGTTGTTAACCAATGTCATAAAACAACATGTGTACTACTGTTTCATGGGAAACTATTTGTTCTGGAAGCCTTCACCTGAAGTACAATAAAATATATACATAAAAAGATTTCTGAGAGATACAGCCATTTAGTAAGCTAGAGGGATAATAGAAATAAGCAGGTGTCTTCCAAGGCCAAAAGATCAAGAAGGAAAAGTTTGCTTTCTGCAATTTTCAACATCATGTTTTTGAAGGTGTCTTTCTGGAGTCTAATGATCCCATGTGACTTAGAACACTACTTCTTATGCTTTTCTATGCACAAGAATCACTTAAGGATCTTGTTAAAATGTAGATTTGAACTTAGCAGGTCTGAGTGGACCTGAGATTTTGCATTTCTAGTATGCTCCCAGGTGATGGTGATGATGCTGGTGGGTGGACCACATTTGGTGTAGCAATGACCTATAGTGCCCCCTTGTCAAGGGTCATCATTAGTGCCTAAATCATCCTGCCCAACAGAAGTGATCTTTTAATATGCCACTGGTTTGCTTAAAGTGATGATAGTTGAATATACCACTCCATTCCAGATAATATACTTGCTTTTAAGCTGACTTTATAATAAAAAAGAAGCTGAGAGAAAAGTTAGATCATGAATGGAGGGATGAGCAAATAATGCGTTAAGCCAATGTGAGGACAGGTGAAGTGACTTGAATAGAAAGCCACAGGTATACAATGAACCTCTTGAAATCCTCTCTCCCCCACCCCCCTCCATTCTTGACTCACAGATTTATCTTAGGGAAGCATTTACTGCAACATAAACCATCTCTGTTGGGACTCGGAAGAATCAGGGCACATGCTTTCTTCTGGGGCTCACCCTTCTGCCCAACAGAATGACCATCCCACCTGGGCTGTGCTCTAGTTTACTTCCTTCCCTCATTGCCAGATTCCTGTGTGTGGGCACTGGGAACCAGAGTAGCACCATTTCTCAGTCAGATCCAAGACTGGCTGTTTACTTACAATGCCCTGTGGCTTAAGAGAAGCTTTGCGTGTTATTCTGCCTGATGATGCAGTGATTTGATTTCACTGTAGCTGAAACATATCCCTTGTGCGTTTGTTATGTTTGTGGATTATTAATAACCACACAAAAGTATTTAAGCAGGCATGAGTATCTCATCTCCCTGTAAACATGTCACTTTCTAAGCCAATTTCTGCCCCCACATATTCATGAATTTGTCTTGTCAAAAATCATTTTTCTTATTGAGACTTGGCATGTCTCCATTTTCCAGCACATTCTCTCTGAGTCTTTCTGGCTTTCTTTCTCCTAATCAAGAGTTAGTCAAGCAGAAGTGGCATTACTTGGTCCCAAGAGCTTCTCCTATCAGCAGAGGTAACAAATGTGAGGCACCTAAGCTTCTTTGAATCCTTTCTCTGGGGTCTTGAATGAGTGAAGGTGGAAGATAAGGACGGAAGCTTGTTATCTGTGCTTAAAAAACTGTGATTTCAGATTTCAGGAGCTTCAGATTCAGTGTCCCATTACTTGAGAAAGACACCACTTGGTTACTTCCTAGCCTCCGGAAAATAATGTGATGACAAGGGTGTCAGAGATAAACACAACAATAAGAAAGAATAATTATAAAAATATGTTAGACTTAAGCTTGTTTTTCTGTTACTACTGTTGGGAAAGAGAGCTTGAGCTTAGTCTTTGGAATAAAATGGGATATTTAAAATAATACTTGGCATAGTTAGACTCTATATTAAAGTCACCATGAAAACTGAGTGAGCAGCTTTATGGAATGAACAAAGCTGGCTTTGAGTCAAGACAGACTCTTCCTGTCTCTCAGCATGCTTTTGGATACTTCATCTGCTAAACTGATGGGTATATGCTCAGTGAATACAAACTGATTATTTTACTAGACTATGAAAAACCCAACTGGTCATTTATGATATTTTGGAAAACAATGGTACACTTTGCATTCTTGTTCCAAATATGTTATATTTGATTAATTGGTGATCCCATCAATTATACGTGTCTAATAAGAGGGGAGAAGAGATGCGTAACAGTGCCAGGAAATGGGGGAGAGAAAACGACCTTGCATCCAAATTACTTTGGCTTCATTTCAGAGCCAGTCCCTTTAGTTCAGTCCCATATGTGTGGAAAATAACTGTACCCATCTTTAGGTGCTTGTTTGAGGGTTCTTTTATAAGACATAAATAGAAGTGTTATTGGCAAAGGGTCCCGATTGATATCACATAGTTTGTGAGAAGCATGAGAAAACAAGCTTTCATTTCTTCAGGGTTTTGAGATTACCTAAGCGACTTTACTGCTGACAGCCAAATAGCCCTATAGACATTATTAGCAGAGCAGAAGGTACATTTGTGAGAAATGTCAGTGTAATAACCAAAACAGGGGACAGACTGTAATACCCATTGTGGCAGTGACATCTCCTTTGGTACACACCTTCACTGTCATGAGAAGACTCCACGATTTTACCCGGAGGCTACTACCTATCAATAAATTAAAAGGGGAGTCTACTGAGCATGCCTTCCATGAGAACATGGTTATTAGCTGGGACTGGGTACTGCTACCAAGAAATATGTCACCCTCTCAACAGAGAAGGAGTGCGTTGTGCCAGGAGTGGCCTGGAGGAGGCGCATGCGTCTTCTGGTCTCCTCCTCATGGCACCTCCCAATGGGGCTATAGGGCCTGAAACCTTTGCATCTATTTTTGGAAGGAAGGTTTCAGTTGTTGCTGGTGACGCAGTGGTTTAGAGCTTCGGCTACTGACCAAAAGGTCAACAGTTCAAATCCACCAGTTGCTTCTTGGAAGCCGTGTGGAGTAGTTCTACTCTGTCCTGTAGGGTCTCTAGGAGTCAGAATCAACTCTGGGTATTTTATTTTGGCACTTACTCCTAGCTCAACTGTGTGTCCTTGGGAAGTAACTCTAGCTCTATGCATTCTGGGCTGAGGTTCTTGATCTGTAATATGAGTTTGGGATTAGAGTTCCAGCTCTAAGGCTTTATGTGATATGATACTTTACAATTTCTTCCATTCTGCATCCAAGCTTTCAAGAAATGCTACTGCCAGATTCTGCTCACCATCTCCACTGCTACAGCTAGGTCCAGCCTCCCTCATCCCTCGCCTGGATTACTGCAGCTGCCTCTTAACTGACCTGATGCTCTCACCTCCACGCCTCGCCCTCCAGGCTGTTCTCACCCCAGTGGACTGGGTGATCTCCTCAAAACCCTGCAAGGACGCTCTTCCAGTGACTCCCTTTCCTCTCTATGTTAAAACTGAAGTCCTTCTAATGCCCCTTAAAACCTGAGGACCTGACCCAGGTTTATCATTCTGGCTTCCTCTACCCTTGCCCACGTAATTATTTTCATTCAGCCACATAGCCACCCCCTCCCTGCTCCTCAACCATACTTGGCACGATCCCACCTCCAGGCTTTGGCACCAGCTGTTTCCTCCCTCCCCTGCGCCGAAGTTCTTTCTGTCTGCAGATGCTTGCCCGGCTCACTCTATCACCTCCTTCAAATCTCTACCTGAACGTCTCCTCTTCAATGCGGCACACCCTGACCATTATATCAGCCTCACAGCACTCTCCACCCCCCTTATTCTTTTATTTCCTGTAGCATGGACCTTCTAGCACACAATACACTTATTAATTATGTTAATTTTTTCTTTTGTATTCCTAGTGGAAGGTAGGCTCCATGCAGGCAAGGACTTTTGTCTATTCTATTACTGCTGTGTCCCCAGTGCCTAGAAGAGATCCTGGTGGATAGAGATGCTCAATAAATATTTGTTGAATGAATGAATGACCCCTTCACACTCTTAGCTGTTACTCATGATGCTCTTGGATGTGATCAATGCTAATAACCTGCAATGGTGAAAGCCTAGGAGGAGAGGATGCCTCTATAAGGGCGTGCTGGCATCATTTTTGCACTTGGATGACATACATAACTACTCCTGAATGGATGGAGTATGCATAATTTTGTACCTACCGCTTGCAGTCTTCTGTGCATGCTGTCACTGCCCTTCCCTTGTACCCTGGGGTTTGTTGTCTTTCTTCATGCAGTGCCTGTGTCTCTGTCCCAGGGCTTCCTCTGCCCCTAGAACAATGCTCGGCCTATGCACGGGCATAAACCCAAAATGCCAGGGAGTTAGTGCCCCTAGGAGTACCCGTAAATAACCAGGAACAGGAAGTTGGTGGTTCAATATCCTGGCTTTGTCCCACGGTTGGGACAGCTAATCTGTCCCATGTGTCCCTGAGGTCTCCTGCAGGACGGAGACCCCCTTCTGTGGTGGTGACTTACTCATTAACATGTGCTGGTTAATGTCACCTTCACAGGTGCTGGGGGTTTAGGACTTCAATATATCTTTATAGTGGATACATTTCAATCCATAACAGGATGTTACTTAATTTTTTTGTTTTCTGGTTTCCTCATCTGCAAATTAGTCTGCTAATAGCGTAGACTCCAGGGTGACCACCAACACCATAACAACAATAGTAGTGTTCCCAGGATTGCCATGAGGATTAGGTGAGTTTGGTCATGTCTGCAAAGTGTTTTGACCACTGTGCTCAGTGGGTGATTCTTTTGGTTAGCAGCTAAGCACTTAACCACTTTGCCACCAGGGCTCCTTAGACGTAGTGGTTAAGGCTTAGCTGTTAACCAAAAGGTCGATAGTTCGAACCCACCAGCTGCACTGCAGGAGAAAGACGTGGCAGTCTGCTTCTGTAAAGATTACAGTCTTGGAAACCCATGGGGAAGTTCTACTCTGTCCTATGGGATCATTTTGAGTCGGAATTGACTCAATAGCGATGGGTTTTGTTTTGGTAATTAATTGAAAGGTATAAACAATTAAATATGTGGCACAAGTTAATTTGAAACAATATTAGCTTTATATATTTGGATTGCTCCATACACTTCATAGAAGAAAGTCTGATGGGTAAATGTTTCACTTGGATAATAAATCATATCTCCCCCACCCCTGTACTATAAACCTCAAACACATGAAAGGTTTCTGTATAAAGGAAAGCACTGCATTTTTCTCACCCTCCATGAAGAAGTATAGGAAAGGATTTGACTTAAATTTTGCTGGAAAGAATGCCATCCAGATGTAGGGCAGAACTTTTCTGACTAATGAGGAGAGTTTGCATTGTAGTGAGCTCTTTGTGGGATCTGAATTACAGCTGGAAATCTTTATCCAAGAACATCTTCTCTACTTGGCTTGTTAAGGTGCCTAAAATCCCACAGTTAGAGATTTATTCCTTTGGTTAGCTTATAAAAATACTTCACTGAATATCACCCATGAAACAGGCACTGGGCTATATGGTAGGTCAGACC
Source organism: Trichechus manatus latirostris (assembly GCF_000243295.1). Taxonomy (NCBI): domain Eukaryota; kingdom Metazoa; phylum Chordata; class Mammalia; order Sirenia; family Trichechidae; genus Trichechus; species Trichechus manatus. Next base: position 17,338,331 of record NW_004443978.1, read on the forward strand.
TGACTGTTTCTAAGAACCCCACAAAATGCAAATATCCCTTAGCAGGTGACATATTATGCTATTGTCAACAATTAACACTTCAGTGGGGATTAGTTTGGCAGTTCCTATTTCAATTGAGACAGCTTCCTGGGAACACAGCCCCATGGGGATAAGACACAAACTCTAGTTTTGTGCAAGGAGATGGTGGAGAGAGGCGCCAGTGTGTAGGCCATTGCTGCAGGAGGCCATTCAGCATCTGCTGGACACACACTGTGTCCCAGGCACTGTGCCAGCTCCTTCACAGCCATTCTGCGGGGAGCCTGGTCTGGTGCTGGGTTCCTGAGTCAAGTTTAAAGATACAGAGCAGCAGGGAGAGGAGAGCACGGTAAAGACCTGCTTCACCTCCCTCCATGGTGTTTCTGGGGCACCTTGTTGGATTTTAATGAGGGAGAATGGACTCTTCACCTCTCTTGGCTCCCTTGTGGGATGGGAGAGAAACTCACTGTATGGCAAGACAGAAATTCTTCTGCTGTTACACAGAACTCTTAGCCTATGTGCATGGAAATTACTCATAGACATGAAGCAGCTGAAGTGAGTGTTCAGAGTTGTTCAGAAAATGGACAGAGCTACCATAAAATGCAAATCCCCGGCAATGGTTGGTTCATAGAATCCTGAGGACATATCCTTGGTTGAAGGTTGTAATAATGAGGGTCCTTACTTAGCATGCAGAAATCTGGTTAGCAGTCCAAATTGACAATATTGAATTTAAATGCTAACAAGTTTGACAGAAACAAGAATCGTGTGACCTTTTTACTGCATGTTCCTTTATACTTTGTCCCCCATTACATCGTCATTGGTTCAATAGGTATTTATTGAACATCAGCTATGCACCCCTTAGCCTACCTGGACATACCCTTACTTTGCCTCCTGTGGGTTACAAATGCCTTTAGCGTTTGTTGGAGTTGATATTAAATGGAGAATTTTCTTCCCTATCATGCAAAAAATTGGACAGTTTCTCTTCTAATGAAAAACTGAGATATGAGCCTTTAAGAAATACCTTATAAAACTCTTTTCTAATAGATGCAACAAAACATAAATTTTAATTAAAAAATATTTAAGGCATAAAGACTAATGTTAAACTGTTATCTTTAATCAAACTTTAAATCTTCTCCTAGTTTATTACATTTTTAACCCTTATTGTTGCTAAAGTCTACCATTCCTGTGACAATCCCCACCTTGTTGCATTTGCACAGTTTTTCCAGACAATGTCCTGTCAATATTCAGACTGGAGTCTGCCATTTAATAGCAATGCAACTTCAGCCAAATTATGTGACCTCTCTGACCTCAGTTGCATCCTCTGCAAAATGAGGGTGATACTACATGCCATAGGAGCTTGCTGTGAAAAATTAAATAGAATCACCTATGGAAAGGGCCTGGTACCGGTCTGGACACAGCTTATGTGCTCAGTAATCTGGAAATATTATAATATGATTGAAAGTTCCTCTGAGCTTTGCATTCCTGCCTGCTCCCTTTCTTAGGCATTGGGGTGTGCTCTGACACCCCAGCTAACCTTCCTTATCAGATAATTTCTTGATGCATCACCTGAGGCCCAAATGTTACCACAATAACGCAGATTGGAGCCACCCACCTCAATAGCCAATTCTGAGACAGGTGTGAATTGAGAAGCAAAAGTTTTATTATATATCTACATATAGGAGACAGAGGGGAATAGACTCCTCCAAAAACCTGTCTCTCCCACTGGAGATTGGCCAAAGGCTTTATAGGGACAGGATTATGGGTCTTAGAAGTTTGCGTCAGTTCTCCCTTGAGGTGGTCATGTCCCAGATAAGTGAATCTTTTCTTGGGTGTTATCTGGCGACATCCTGGTTTTCTTGTCACAAGATGGTTGCTTTGTTCGGTTTGTCATTCCTAGATCATTATTACTTGTTTTCGACCCCCCAAGGAGGAACATCAGTTAATCTTAAACTTTTTATAGAGACTAGAACGGGAGGGAAAAACAAGATCATGAGACAATGCGGAGGTTAGCAATGGGGAGTAATAATAGTGAGCTGGACCTATGCAGCCTCTTCCATGAGCTCATCTATTTCACTTGAAGTTCCCTCTGAGCAGCTACCTTCTGTTTTACTTTTCCAAATCAGAAGAGAAACACTGAAGAAAAGCTCTCTTCACCATTTTGCCCTGGCAAACAGCTGTTTCGAGAGAGACCTTAGCGTCCTTCCTAATATCATAGAAAATCTGCATTTTCCAACCTGTTCCCTCCCCCCTCCCCCAGATGAGTTAGTTGTCACAAGAAATAAATAGCTTTAGACCATAACCCTGTTTATTTTTTAATGCATTCCTGATCTCTGCCACCCACGTACATAAAGGAAGACTTGCTGTTAGTTGCTGTTGAGTCGGCTCTGACTCATGGCGACCTTACATACAACAGAACACAATGTTGCCCAGCCCTGTTGCATCTTCATAGTTGTTGGTAATTTAGGTTCATTGTTCTGTCACTATATTGGACGATGTTCTGTTGTGATCCATAAGATTTTTATGGGTTGATTTTCGAAGTAGATTTCCATGTCTTACTTTCTAGTCTTAGTCTGGATGCTCCGCTGAAACCTGTCCACCATGAGGGACCTTGCTGGTATTTGAAATACCAGTGGCTTAGCTTCCAGCATCACAGCAACACAAGCCACCACAATACAGCAAACTGACAGACAGCTAGTGGATATTCATCATTATTGTTTTAAATTCGTTATATGACAATTCCAGAATCTCCGCTTAGTTTTGTCTTTTGTTTTTTTTTTTTTTTTTAAAAAAAACACAACTAAGAAAAAATAAGTGAACTTTGAGGCAGAGCAGGGTGCTTAAACAAGCCTGGTGTAAAGCGTCTCTTACCATGGACCACTCTCAGCCCCCTGACTTGAGATGCTGTTTGCAGAGCCCTGACCTACACAGGTTGCCCAGGGCTTGAACACACACTTCCAGGCTTGTTACACAGGAACCCGTGTTTAGAACTGCCCCATGCTAGATTTAATGCTCTGCTATTTCCATTTTAAAATTCCTAATAACTTCTGAACAAAGGGTCCCGTATTTTCATTTTGCAATGGGTATTGCAGGTTATGTAGCTCGTCTTGCTTCCAGAGACTCTGTCCTTAGCTTTGGCCACCACCTCCACCCTGACCTGACCACCTGCGACCACTTTGAGCATCTCCTAGCATCGCTGTGTCTGCAAACCTGGGTGCTCAGGCAAGCCAGTACTGGGATCAGCCTCAAATACACTTTTATTAGAAACTGTAGTTGTAGGAATACAGGAGGCGCCTCAGCATCTTTCATGTTTACACTGCCTTCATCACTTCAAAACCTTGTAAAATGAAAATGGAAATAAGCAATAACATACAAAAGTATGTTTGTTCACTTGAGCTTTCCAAGTTGTGGATGATTTAGCAAGACAGTACAGCTTCCTCACTAAAGAGAAACTTGTAAGATGCATGCTGTGTTTGGGTAAATGATAAAACCTATTGTCCCTCAGAGCTGCAAATGCCTCTAATTTTAAGTATGACATTTACTATAAAACAAGCACAACGTTTTATCTGTCAGCTACGTGATAAAAGCACATTATTTCTGTTTCACTGGGTTAGCTCTCTTGGATTGGAAGTCTGACACATAATAATTCAGGTATGATGAGCTCAATGTCTTCCTATTTCCTTTGCTAGAATACCCACCCATCGTAAAAGGGGAATGATAACAAGTTGAGTTACTGAATTGGAAATAAAGACATTTAATGTTAAGGCCCAAAGAACCAGAAATTGGGGTGGATAAATAACTGCCAATAAAGATCATGGTAATTGAACTTTATGGTAAAAACCTGTAGACTAATGTCTGCGAGAACACACAGAACAAGAATTGCACACATCACAGCGGCAGGCAGGGGTTGAGGGTGAGAACTTTCCAGAAGGTAAGCTTTGGGTGGCGGGCACAGGAAGGAGCAATTAGTCACATCCCTACATACGAGAAAACAAACACTAAGTTAAAATAGGATCTTTTTTTCCCCCTTTTAAATTATCTTTTGATTATAAAGGGAAAATCCAGGGTGGAGTGGAGAACTCCTATGATTCTGTGTTAGCTGTGTGGTGACCTCTGTTACCTGGCTCTCCATCAACGAGAATTGTTCCTGGTTTATCATTTCCTAATTATTAAGGTTTATATCATTTACATTAGAGTGTTAGTGTTGACTGTGTTCTATTACTTTTTTTTAACTTTTTGTGTCTTTTAGATGGAAGTTTGCAAAGGAAATTAGTTTCTCGTTAAACAATTAATACACAAATTGTTTTGTGACATTGGTTGCCAGTCCTGTGATGTGTCAACACTCTCCCCTTCTCGACCTCTGTTTCCCTATTTCCATTTGTCCAGTTTTCCTGTCCCTTCCTGCTTTCATTCTTTGCTTTTGAGCTCGTGTATCCATTTAATCTCGTATACATGGTTGAACTACATGTGTTAGTTTGTTTTATAGGCTCGTTGAATCTTTGGCTGAAGAGTGAACTTCAGGAGTGACTTCAGTACTGAGTTAAAAGGGTGTCTGGGGTCCATACTCCTGGGGTTTCTTCAGTCTTTGTCAGACTAGTAAGTTTGAATTTTGTTCTGCATTTTTTTCTCCGGCTCTGTCCAACTCTGTATTGTGATCCCTGCCAGAGCAGTCAGTGGTGGTAGCCGGGCACGATCTAGTTGTGCTGGACTCAGTCTGGTGGAGGCTGTGGTAGTTGTGGTCCATTAGTCCGTTGGACTAATCTTTCCCTTGTGTCTTTGGTTTTCTTTATTCCAGTTTGCTCCAGATGGGGTGGAACCAGTAGATGTATCTTAGATGGCCACTCACAAGCTTTTAAGACCCTAGACACTACTCACCAAGGTAGGATGTAGAATATTTTCTTTAAAACTATGTTATGCCAGTTGAGTTAGATGTCCTCTGAGAACATGGTCCCCTGCCGTCAGCCCAGTAACTCGGCCCCTCAGGGAATTTGAATGTTTCTATGAAGCTTCTATGACTTTGCCTTGGTCAAGTTGTGTTTCCTTCCCCTATATTGTGTACTATCTTACCCTTCCCCAAAGTTTCCACTTATCTATTGTCTAGTTAGTGTTTTTCCCTCCCTACTTTCTCCCCTCCCTAGTAACCATCAAAGATTGTTTCTTTCTGTGTGTAAACTTTTTGTGAGTTTCTTCAATAGTGTTCTCATACAGTATTTGTCCTTTTGTGACTGATTTATTTCACTCAGCATAATGCCCTCCAGATTCATCCATGTTGTCAGATGTTTCACAGATTCGTCATTGTTCTTTATTGTTGCTTAGCATTCTCTTCTGTGTACATACCATAGCTTGTTGTCCATTTATCTGTTGATGGACACTTAGATTGTTTCCATCTTTTTGCTATTGTGAATAATGTTGCAATGAACATGGGTGTGTGATGACTCTTACTTCTCTAGGGTATATTCCTAGGAGTAGGATTGCTGGATCATATGGCATTTCTATTTCTAACTTTTTAAGGAAGTGCTGTATCGTTTCCCTAAATGGTTCCCACCAGCATAAGAGTTCCAATCTCCCTGAAGCCTCTGCAACATTTGTTATTTTCTGTTTTTTGATCAGTGCCGGTAATGTCAGGATAAGATGGTCTCTCATAGTAGTTTTGCTTTGCCTTTCTCTAATGGCTAATTATCGCGAGCATTTCATCACTTGTCTGTTAGTCACCTGAAAGTCTTTTTTGGTGAAGTGTGTGTTCATATCCTTTGCCCATTTTTTAATTGGATTATTTGCTTTTTGTTGTCAAGGTGTTGGATTTTCCCATAGATTTTAGAGATTAGACCTTTGTCGGATTTGTCATATCAAATTTTTTTCCCAGTCTGTAGGTTCTGTTTTTACTCTTTTGGTGAAATCTTTTGATGAGCATAAGTGTTTACTTTTTAGGAGATCCCTGTTATCTAGTTTATGTTCAGATGTTTGTGTATTGTTAGTTATGGTCAGTATCGTATTTATGCCGTGTATTAGGGTCTCTAGCATTGACCCTATTTTTTCTTCTGTGATCTTTATAGTTTTCGGTTTTGTATTTAGGTCTTTGATCCATTTTGAATTAGTTTTCGTGTATGGTGTGAGGTATGGGTCCTGTTTCATTTTTTTGCAGATGGACATCCAGTTTTGCCAGCACCATTTGTTAAAAAGACTGTCTTTTCCCCCATTGAATGGACTTTGGGCCTTTGTTGAAGATTAGGTGACCTTAGGTGGATGAATTTACGTTTGAGTTCTTGATTCCATTGGTCACAGAGTCTGTCACTGTACCAGTACCAGGCTGTTTTGACTACCATAGTTATATAGTAGGTTCTGAGGACAGGTAGTGTGAGGTCTCCTATTTGTTCTTCTTCAATAAGGTTTTACTGATCTGGGGCCTCTTTCCTTTCTGTATAAAGTTAATGATTAGTTTTCCCATCTCGTTAAAGAATGCTGTTGATATTTTGATGAGGATTGCATTGTATTCATCGATTTTTTGAGTAGAATTGAAACCCTGATGGTGTAGTGGTTAAGAGCTGTGTCTGCTAACCAAAAGGTCGGCAGTTCGAATCCATCAGGCACTCCTTGAAAACCCTATGGAGAAGTTCTACTCTGTCCTATAGGATCACCATGAGTTGGAATTGACTTGACGGCAACGGGGTTATTTTTTGGGTAGAACTGACATTTTCACAATGTTGAGTCTTCCCTATCCAAGAGCGTGGTATGTTTTTTCCATTTATATAGGTCTCTATTGAGTTCTTGCGGTAGTATCTTGTAGTTTTCTTTGTACAAGTCTTTTACATCCCTGGTTAGATTTATTCCTAAGTATTTTATTTTTTAAGGGCTATTATAAATGTCATTGCTTTCCTGATTTCCTTTTTGTTGTTCTCTTTATTGATGTATAGGAATCTATCTGATTTGTGTATGTTTATCTTGTATCCTGCTACTCTGCTGAATCATTCTATTAATTCCAGTAGTTTTCTTGTGGATTCTTTAGGTTTCTCTATGTATAATATTATACCATCCACAAATAAGGATATTTTTTACCTTTTCCTTACCAATTTGGATGCCCTTTATTTCTTTGTCTTGTGTCAGTGCTCTAGCTAGGACTTCCTGCACAATGTTGAATAAGAGTGGTGATAAAGGGCAAACTTGTGTTGTTCCCATTCTCAGGGGGAATGTTTTCATCCTCTCTCCATTGAGAATGATGCTGGCTGTTGGCTTTGTATAGATGCCCTTTATTATGTTGAGGAATTTCTCTTCTACTTACTATGGTTATGTCATTATGGTGGATTGTACTTTTAATCATTATATAATGTCCTTCCTTGTCTTTTATGGTGGATTTTGCCTGCAAGTCTATTTTATCTGAGATTAGCATTGCCACTTCTGCTCTTTTTCGGTTGCTGTTGGCTTGATATATTTTATTCCATCCTTTGATTTTCATGTTTATGTCTTTGTTTCTAAGGTATGTCTCCTCTCGACAGTGTATTGATGTACCATGTTTTTTTTAATCCATTCTGTCACTCTGTCTCTTTACAGGTGCATTTAAACCATTTACATTCAGTGTGATTGTTGACAGGTGTGAGTTTATTGCTGCTATTCTGTAGAGCTTTTTTTGTGGTGCTGACATTTTCGTTGTTCTTCTTACTCTCCTGTGCTGAATTCTTTTTGTTTGTGGTATTTCTTTTCATTCCTTTCATTTTTGTAGATTTTGTGTTTACCGAGACTTTATGTTTTTCTTCTTTACTTTGATGAGTAGATTTGTTAACTTTCTTTGTGGTTACCTTAAAATTTACCCCTGTCTTCCTAACATTAACCCAGTCTTTTATTACTTGATATAGCCTTGACTTTCCCTTCATTTGAAAGTTCTGTACTGATACCATTTATTCCCCCTTTTATTGTTCTGATGTTGATGTCATTTATGGATTGACATCTCTGGTTCCCTTTTGTAAATCTTTTAGTTTTGTTTTATCCTTGAGAGTTCATTACCTAGGAAGATATCTGGCTGTTGCTGTCCTATGTCCTAGAGTCAGGATGTAGTCTGATGTTGTTGGTTCTCTAACCAAAGAATTCTTTTTAATAATTCTTGTAAATTGGGTTTGGTTTTTACATATTCCCTTAATTTTTGTTTATCTTGAAATGTCCTAATTTTGTCATCATATTTGAGTGAGAATTTTACAGGATATATTATTCTTGGTTAGCAATTTTTTTTATGTTGCTTCTTTTTTATAATTATTGTACTTTAGATGAAGGTTTACAGAACAAATAGTTTCTGATTAAAAAGTTAGTACACATAGTGTTTTATGACATTGGTTAATAACCCCATGACATGTCAGCACTCTCCCTTCTCAACCTTGGGTTCCCTATTACCAACTTTCCTGCCCCCTCCTGCCTTCTTATCATTCCCCCTGGGCTGGTGTGTCCCTTTGGCCTTGTTTTGTTTTATGGGCCTGTCTAATCTTTGGCTGAAGGGTGAACCTCAGAAATGACTTCAGTACTGAGCTAAAAGGGTGTCTGCAGGCCATACTCTCAGAGTTTCTCCAGTCTCCGTTAGACCAAGAAGTCTGGTCATTTTTTGTCAGTTAGAATTTTGTTCTATGTTTTTCTCCAGCTCTATCCAGGACTCTCTATTGTGATCCCTGTCAGGGTAGTCAGTGGTGGTAGCCAGGCACCATGTGGTTGTGCTGGACTCAGTCTGGTGGAGGCTGTGGTAATTGTGGTCCATTAGTCCTTTGGACTAATCTTTCCCTTGTGTCTTTGGTTTTATTCATTCTCCCTTGCTCCAGACAGGGTGAGACCAGTGGAGCATCTTAGACAGCCACAAGCTTTTAAGACCCCAGACAGCTCACCAAAGTAGAATGTAGAACATTTTCTTTATAAACTATGTTATGCCAATTGAGCTAGATGTTCTCCGAGACCATGATCCCCATAGCCTTCAGGTTGGTAATTTTTTAAATTTCAAGGTCTTATGTTTGTCATCCTGTTGCCTTCTTGCCTGCATGGTTTCTGCTGAATAATCAGAGCTTAGTTTTATTGTTTCCCCTTTGCATATGACTTGTTTTTCTCAAGCAGATCTCAGGATTTTTTGTTTGTCTTTGGTTTTGGCGAGTGTGAGTATGATGTATCTTGATGATTTTTTTTTTGAGGTCTATCCTACATGGTGTTCGTCAAGTTTCTTGGATAGTCAGCTTTCCATCTTTCATGATATTAGGAAGTTTTCTGTCAGCAAATCTTCAATGATCCTCTCTGTGTTTTCCATTTTCTCGGGAAGTCTGACCACACCCAAATTTTTGCTCTTGATTGTATCCCACATAGTTCTTAGGTTGTCTTCATTTTTCTTCATTCTTTTCTCTGATTTCTCCTCAAAGTTGTATCCATAGATTTTTCTTCAATTTCACTGATCTTGTCTTCCATTATTTCAAATTTGCTACTAAAATCTTGTGTTACTCATTTCTGAAATTTTGTTGTTTCTCTTTTGGATTTCTGATTGCTGTTTTTGTATGATTTATAATTTTTTATTTATTTTGACTGTTTGTCCTTGTATTATTTTCTTGAATTCTTCCATTGCTTTGTCTGTGTTTTCCTTGATTTTGTCTATTTTTTCCTTAGTTTTGTCTGTGTTTTCCTTGATCTCTTTCATACTCTCTTGGAGAGCCCTGAATATTAAACTTTTGAATTTCCTAGCAGGTAGTTCAGTGTCTTTTCTTCTACCAGAAGATCATCTGGTGTTTTGTTTTGGTTGCTTACTGGAGCCATCCTGTCCTGTTTAGATAGATAGATAGATAGATAGATATTGTCTGCTGTCTCCAAAACATTCAGAAGTTATTTTTTTCATTTATTGATGGTAGGTTTGCTTGTTCCATCCAGCTTTTTTGTTTTATTTGGTTATGTCTGGGAGGGCAGACAGGGCATGTTTTGTTGCTTGCTTGTCTATGGGCGCAATAGTTCTTACTATCTTGTTCAGGTGGGCAGGGCGGGTCATTTGGCTATGGTGCAGGTGGCAGGTCCTGTGGAGGGTGAGGGATATAGATGAGTCATTTGTCTGCAGCATGAACTGGGGCTCATGGAGTGGCTCTGGGGGTGGTGCAGTAGGGTGGGGCTGGGGGGCCAAGAAGTCCGTGCTGGTCCCTTACTGGGCAACCCAGGGTGGGGTCTGGAGTCTGGAGGTCTGTGTTGGTCCCACACAGGGGCATGGCCCTCGGCAGGGTGGGATCGGTGATTGCATAGTGCAGGATCTGGAAGTCCAGGTTCCATGCTTGTGTTGCTTAGAGGCACAGCACTCAGTGGGTGATGTAGAGATGCAGGAGGGAAGGGAGAGGATGCAATGTGTGGAGCTAGGTGAGAGGGAGAAAGAAAAGAGAGAAGAGAGAGAAACAAAGCAAAAAAATGGTATGGTAGGAGTTGGTGGAGTAGGGCAGACCCAGAGAGGTCATGTGCCAGTGGCTCGTTTCTGGCCAGTGGTGCAGCATGGCCTGTGGAAGAGGGGTGGAGGCAGCACGTGGTGCTAGGTGGGCAGGAAAAAGTAAAGGAAGGAAGGGAAAGAGAGAGAAGAAACAAACAAAAAAAATATGGTGCTGAGGGAACCAGCTGTTGAGGGCAGGGTGGAACCATGGTGGCAGAGAGCTGGTATCTCTCTTGCTGGGTGGCGTGGCATGGCCCATAGGAAGAGGCAAAGGCAAGGTAGGGGGTAGGTGGGAAGGAGAACGAAAAGGGAGAAAGGGAAAGAGAAAAAATATGTGGTGCTGAGGAAGCCAGCTGGTAGGGGAGGGGTGGATCCCAGGTGGCAGTAAGCTGGTGTCTCTCTGGCTGAGAGACAGTAGCCCATTGGAAAGCAGCAGAGGCAGTGTACAGGACAGAAGGGTTGGGGTAGGAAAGCGTGTATCTATGGTTACCAGGTGCTCTGTCTCCTGTTGGGAGGTTCTTGCAGTTGCCTTCTGTCATGGATTGAATTATGTCCCCCCAAAAACGTGTGTATCAACTTGGCCAGGTCATGATTCCCAGTATTGTATGATTCTGTGATCTGATGTGATTTCCTTATGTGTTGTAAACTCTATCTCTGTGATGTAATAAGATGGATTAGTGGCAGTTATACTGATGAGGTCTATAAGATTAGATAGTGTCTTAAGCCAATCTCTTTTGAGATATAAAAGAGAGAAGCAAGCAGAGAGACAGGGGAACCTCACACTGCCAAGAAACCTGTGCCAGGTGCAGAGCACGTCCTTTGGACCTGAGGTTTCTGAGCTGAGATACTCCCAGACCAAGGGAAGACTGATGGCAAGGACCATCATCCAGAGCCACCAGAGAAGAGAAAGACTTCCTCTGGAGATGACACCCTGAATTTGGACTTGTAGCCTACTGGATGGTGAGAGAATAAATTTCTCTTTGTTAAAGCCATCCACTTGTAGTATTTCTGTTATAGCAGCACTAGATGAGTAAGACACCTTCCCATACTCCCTATCTGGGGTTGTTTTTGGCTGTGCTCCAGGATGGCAAAGGTGTGCTGTGTTAGTTAGCAGGGGACCTCCACTCCGGAGTTCTCCTTGTTCTCTGTTCTCTGTTAGTTTCTTCTTCCCTTTGATGCTTGACTTAGTTTTTTATCCCTTCATTAGGGTTCCAGGATTGACATTTTAATATGTTCTACTTAGTATGTTAGGTCTTTGTTGCAGAGGCACTGCATGGTGCTTCTGTCTATAGGACCATGTTGGCTCCACTCCTTTCTGTTACTTTTTAATCATATGAAAGTTCCTATGAGAATTGGAAAACCTTATGTGAGTGGTTGGTGTAGGCTGCTCTCTTCAAACTCACTTGCCCCAGTGATTTTTTTTTTTTTTAACACAAATCTAATCAGATTGCTCAACTGTTGAAAATGCGTCAGTGGCTTCACATTGTTCTTTGAAGAAGATCAGAATCCTTGACCCACCAGCAGTGTCCTGTGAGTTCAGATCCCTGCTTCCCTCCTAAACTCTTACTCATCTCTATTTCTCCTTGTTTGTGCTCTCACATGTAAGTTCCAGTTAAATTCCGCTGCTAAAATAGCCCATTTCCATTCATTATGTGGTAAGCAGGCATGATGTCTTCTTTGTTCAGTCCTTATTCCCCACTTGACCTAGCACAGTGCCTTGCACATAATTGTTGTTGCTGTTAGCTGTCATTGAGTTAGCCCCCAACTCAAGGTGCCCCCATGCACAAGGGAGCGAAACTCTGCCAAGTCCTGTGCCATCCCCATGATTGGTTGCAGATCAGGCCGTTGTTATCCTTAGGGTTTTCATTGGCTGAATTTGAAAGTATATCCCCAGGATTTTCTTCCTAGTCTGTCTTAGTGTGAAAGCTCAGTTGAAACTTGTTCAGTATCACAGCAACACACAAGACACCACTGACAGATGGGCGGTGGTTGCACATGAGGTGCATTGGCTGGAACTGAACCCGGGTCTCCTGCCTAGTGGGTGCTCATTAAAAATAAGTTTTTAAATGAATCAGTAACTGAGTGCAACAATGAAACTTCTAATACTGTGAGTTGAAGTTAAAATGTTATCTGGATAATAATAGCAAAGTATTTTAGATACAAGAAGGAAAATGTGGGTTCATGGAAAGAATTAGTGTTAAAGACAGGATATTCATGTTTTAAAAAATATCTATCTTTCCTTACCTAACTAGCTAGCTGCATTAAGGCAATTAACACATGAAAACATATCCTTTAAAAAAAAACAGAAAACTAAAACTTTACAGATGCGTCTGAAGTCCATTTTCCCACCCTGCTAATTTCCAGAGGTAACCACTGTTATCAAGTTTTGTGTGCATCTTTCAGATTCTTTTCTCTCTGTGGAGCTGCCCTATCTAGTGACCCCTAGAGACAACAGCCACTGTGGGCACTACTCCAACCCTGCTGCAGGGCAGCCCCACGTGGTCTCGGGCCACAGATAGGGCCAGGGTAGGAGGCATTGGTTGGGGGTGTGTTAGGTGAGGGCTGAGGTCCCCAGTCTTTGAATCCAGGGCATGTTGGTAACGTGAGCCTCCAGTTACACACCCAGCTTTTCCGTGGCTGCAACAAAGCTCTAGGACCAGGACCTTGTGACTGTCAATCTAGTAAGGAAACTGTTGTGGGAGTTTGATGCAACTCCTTCTGTCATCTCCTGGTCACAAGGATTCATCGGTGGAGGGCCACATCACTCAAAAGATCACACAACAGTGTCTAGAATTGGCAAATGATTTGAGGGAAATATGAGGTTGATTTGATGAATGATTTGTGTTATAACTTGTGTCACTTAACAAGCAGTTCTATGACTTTGTTTACATATATAGTTAGATAATAAAACGTTATTTTTTTTCTTTTATGTTTTGGTTTACAAATTGATTTATATAGTAATTTATATTACTGTGCTATTTGTTAAATATTTTAATATTACTGCTTGTTTTCTTTTCCCTAAACTATCATTATTATATATGATGCTACAATAGGTCTACTCCTCACTAGTATGTAATTTTAGTAAGTTGCTTAAATTATCTATGCCTCTGTTTCCCTGTGTGTAAAATAGGGATAGATAATAGTACCAACTGCTAACCTAAATGTTGGCAGTTTAAACCCACCAAGTAGCACCACAGAAAAAAAGACCTGGTGATCTACTTCCATAAGATTATAGCCAAGAAAACTCTACAGAACTGTTCTACTCTGGAATGCATGGGGCTGCCATGAGTCAGAATCAACACAAATGGCACTGTTTCCCCCACAGAAAATTATTGTATTAAATAAATTAATACATTTAAAAGGATAGAACACTTCCTGGCAAATTAGTGGAGCTGATTAATTTCAGTCATTATTATTATTAGTAGTATCATTATTATTATTTTCATTAATCCTTGCGCATGTTTCCCTATATTGTTATGTACTAGTATATCTCTTGGTAGTTACAGGACATGCTCTCCAGGAGCTACAATGACATTCCTACACAGACTTGAAATTAATAACGCTATTTCAGAGTTAAAGGAGACCTGGTGGTGCAGTGGTTAAGTGCTCAGCTGCAAACCAGAAGGTCAGTAGTTTGAACCCACCAGCTTCTCCATGGGATAAAGATGTAACAGTCTGCTTCTGTAAAGATTACAGCTTTGGAAACCCTATAAGGCAGTTCTACTCTGTTACAGTGTCACTGTGATTTGGAATCTACTAGATGGCAATCGGTTTGGGTTTCTCAGAATGAAACTGTAATTATGATGTGTTGGAGTAGAAATATGCATGCATTGCAATGGTAGCCAGAGGAGCAAGACCTGCCTGAAACCTGATTAAACAGACTCATATATCTAAAGAAAGATTTTATCTAGTGAAGGGGAGCTGGTCTGGAGAAGAAAGAGAAAGATAGAGAGAGATTTATATCAAGGAAATGGCTCACATTGTTGTAGAGGCTGGAAAGTCCCAAGTCCCTGGATCATGCTGGAGGCGTCTCCTGACTCACACAGCTGCAGAGGCTGATGAACCCAAGATCCAGACCTCAGAGGCTGACAAATCCCTAGATTGGAAAGTAAGCTGCTAGTTCTAGTCCTCAGAACTGGAGGTCAGATGAACAGAAGCCAGGTGCAGGATCCAAAGGGAGCAAAATCCAGCTAGCCTTGCCAGAAAGTCCACCTATATTGGATGCAGGCCACACCCCAAGGAAACTCCCTTTCAACTAATTGTCTGCTCACAGCAGATCCCATCATGGAGGTGATCATATTATATCAGATCTCATCATGGAGGTGATTACATCATTATATGACTGCCAAGCTGCATCATAAATCCCAAACCACTGAGAATCATGACCCAGCTAAGTAGACACACAAAACCTTAATGATCACAGGGTGCCAGTCTTTCTGAAAGATGAGTTCCCCAATACCCATTCCACAGATATTCATTGAGATCCCAGTCTATGTCCTGCACTATTCTGCCTCCTGGGAATAAAATAGTGCTTGAAGCATACACAAATCCACAACTTCCTAGGGCATTTATCCTAGTGGGTAACTGAGGCAGTAAAGTATATACCTTTTTGTTTTGGTAGGGAGGGGTATAGGCTAAAATTTTAGATAGACTAGCCAGGGAAGAGTTGTTTTGAGAGGTGACTTTTGACTTTTAAAATCCTATAGGAAGTCAGGGACCAAGCCATGGGGAGAACTGTGGAGCAGCAATCCAATCCAGACAGAGGGAACCACCAGTGCCTAAGTCCAGAGGTGGGAGCATGCCTGTGTGGTCCAGGAAAAGCAAAAAGGCTGCAGTGGCTGGAGAGGCTGAAGTGAGCCAGGGGAGAGAGCAGGTAATAAGCAGGCAGATCATGCAATACTCTGTAGGGAAACCGGCTTTTATCTGAGGATTTTGAACAGAGGAGAGACGTGATCTGACTAAGGGTTTAACAGGACCCACCTGGCTCCTGCGCAAAGGCAGGAGGGTGGGGCATAAGCAGGAAAAGAAGGGAGGAGACTATCACAAAAACAAGGATGATATATGGGAAAGGTAGATAAATATAAATTTTAAAATTGTTTTCATTTTTGGTTTTCCACATCAGTATCTTATGAGATTTATTGTTAGGAATCAACATCCAGATTATAATAATTTAGGAATATTCACGAAATCATTTAATTTAACAGTCATGACTCTCACAAGCTAAGTTCTCAGGTGTGCAAGACGTAAATATATACATACATACATACATGTATATTGGGACTTGAACCAGTTAAAACCGGTTCAGTCATGGCCCATGAGGTGAAACCAGAAAAGACTGATTTTTTTTTTTAAATTCTGGTGATCCAGAATGGTAACTGGGATGGGTAAAACTAAGGGCCGAGCCCTGGAATGGGAGACTCAGAAGAAGCATAGTGAGCTGTTTAAGAAGCCTACAGCTTCAAATTGGATTACTGACAGGACTGTGGAGAGCGACACACATTTCAAAGCCGTGTAGTCGGCAGCCAGCTTTGAGCGGGGCACTGCTCTTTTCAACTCTACGCAAAATCCAGCAGGCAAGAGATTTGGTTGCTATACAATGCATACACTGCCTTGTTTTCAAAGTGGGAGATTATGTTTCTAGCAGGGCTTTGATCTGTAATTTTCCCCATTAGGATTATTTTTCTGGATCACCCAAATTAAAAAAAATTGAGTCTGCTCCAGTTTTGCTTTCTCGGCCATGACTGAATCGGGAAAAAGCAGTTTGAAGCCCTGATATATATATACACACACACACACACACATATATAAATATCAATAGATAGATAGATAAATAGATAGGTATACATGATGATGTAGATGACATAGATGTTGTAGATGATATAGATGATATAGACACTATAGACGATATAGATGATGTCTTATCTAGTGCTGCTATAATAGAAATATCACAAGTGGATGGCTTTAACAAACAGTAGTTTATTCTCTCACAGTTTAGGAAGCTAGAAGTCTGAATTCAGGGAGACAGCTCAAAGGGAAGGCTTTCTCTCTCTGTAGGCTCTGGGAGAAGATCCTCGTCATCAATCTTCCCCTAGTCTAGGAGCTTCTCAGCACAGGGACTCCGAGTCCAAAGGATGCACTCTGCTCCTGGCACTACTTTCTTGGTAGTATGAAGTTCCCTCATCTCCCTGCTTGATTTTCTCTTTTATATCTCAAAAGAGATTGACTCAAGACACAACCTAATCTTGTAGATTGAGTCCTGCCTCATGAATATAACTGCCTCTAATCCTGCCTCATTAACAACATAGAGGTAGGATTTACAACAGATTGGATAATCACATTGGATGACAAAATGGTGGACAGTCACAATATTGGGAATCATAGCCTAGCCAAGCTTTTCACACATTTTGGGGAAACACAATTCAATCCATAACAGATGATATATAGACATAGATATAAAAATAAGCTTAATTTCTAGTTAGAGAGCTATTAATCCTAGTTAGTTCAGGGTAACTAAGGCAATTCTGGGACTTCTCATTCAGTTCATGGATTTCTGTTACTTCTTATGGTAGACATTTCATACTATAGCAGACCCCCATGCAAGGATTAACATGGGGGAGCACTTGGATGTCATAGCTGCCCCACATTAGCATCACTAAAATAACTGGGCTTCTAGCTGGACTTTGGATGCAGGAGAGAAAACTTGAATCTATTTTTTATCTTCTGCTGTGTCGATTGTTGAGATCAGGACCCGGGCTCCTCTGCAGGGATTTTCTGCAGGGTTTCATTTGTACAACTATCAGAATCTTCTCTCAGAGTTGTTGTCTCTCCCATGGGCTTCAAAGCCTTTTTGAAGGTGAAGAGATAGGGGAGTGGGGGGCGATGAGAGGAGGATGGCATATCAATGGAATACTACTCAGCAATAAAAAGCAATATACTATTGGTAAATGCAACAAAATGGATAAATCTCAAATCATATAGTGCACTAACATATGATTGCATTTGTGTAAAATTCTTGACAATAAAAACTAATCTCTAGTGACAGAAAGCATATCAGTGTTTGTCTAGGGACAAAGCTGGAAGGAGAAATTTTAAAAGGCCAGGAGGAAATTTTGAGGGATGAAGGATATGCTCATTATCTTGATTGTAGTGAGTTTCACGGATGTCTACATACGTCAAAACACATCAAATTGCATAATTAAAATATATTTAGTTCATTGTATGTTAACTATAACTCACTAAAGCTGTTAAAATGTAGAATACTTTAAAGACAGGATCTTCAGACAAATTTGTTATTATAAGTTGTAGCATCTGAACAGCTCAAGCCAGATCACTTGACGCCTACATCTTACAACTCTAGTCCATCTGTAATGGACTCTATGGGGAAAAAGCTCTTTGTTTTTTTCCTTTCTTTATCCCAACTATAAATAGACCTTTAATGGGAAAATAGATTATGGTGGTTTAGGACTTGCAGGTTGAATGGTCTAGGCCATGAGAACAGAGATGGAGAGATCAATGGGATATATGAAACTGCTCTGTCAGCAGACACCCCAGTGCATGCAGGCCTTGTTTTTGCAAAGGCTGTCCCTCTGGTCTCAGAAGTAGCACCCCATCAATGTCTTGCTCATGGTCAAACTAGGATGGGCTTCATCAGCCTTGGGGAACAGGTCTCACATTTTACTCTTCACTTTTTATTTAATGATAAAACTGAAACTCTGACAGATCTTCCAGATTCCTATTTTCAAGGCCTGGGAGGCCACAATCACATGTTTATTTATTGACTCTAGGGCTCTTCAGGTCTTCTGCTTGCCCACCCACAGGCATCACTCTTGTGGCTGGCCATGTGGGGCCACCAGGATCATGGTGGACATCAGATGGACACATTTGAACAGCTCTTGGTTGATGTGCAGGTGGAAAGGCACTCAGTGGTACTGCTCCACCTTCTCTTCCAAACTTTGTTTTGAAAGTGAAGGGTGAGCATTAACTTGTTTCTCTTTTCCTGTCTTCGTTGCAATGATAACATTGAAGAGAAATGACCTAATTGCCAGGGGTTGGGGAATGATCTTGGGAAAAAGGATGTGGGAGAACTACAAGTCAGTGTATTCTCTACAATATTATTCTGCCACTGTAGAATTTTCATTTTCAAGGCTGAGGACCAGCTCCTTATCCTTTGCTAAATTTTTCAAGGCCTGTGATGATTGGAGTCCTCCAAGACTGCAGGATTGCCTTAGCATTGGAGAGACTTCCACTGGGATGGGGGTTCTCCTAAATATTGTCAACAGGAAAGTTTACGTTTATTTCTCATGGGGATGTTACTAAGATTATAAAACCCCAGAGCTGAAGTCTACTTCCTTTCTCCATGCTGTTTTGACATTTCTGTATATATAAGATACAAGAAATAGGGAGTTAAAAGCTAACTTTTATTGCATTATTTATGCAAAATATCTGGTGCAGGACTTTGCTTGGGAGCCTCCCAGAAGACTGTGAATTTGAGGAGAGAAAGGAAGAAATATTCTACAAATGAAGGTGACCCTAATGCTATTTCACTGGAATTTTGGGGCTTGAGTGACCTCAGTGTAACTGCTGCCTTAATTGGCCATTGAGGTGTTTTAATAAAGCGGGCTTCTAATTACCCAGAAAACGTTTTCCTGAACTATTCTCATGGCCAAAAGAGGCATTGGGCTGTTTGAAATCATTAAGTGGAAGGATTGGGAGTGCAGATGGGTGAGGTGTAAGGTGGGGGTCAGAGTTCAAGTTTCCCAAATCTACTAGGTGAGACAAGCATCTGGCCACAGACACTTAGACATAAACATGGGGCATTCTAGAATTTTTCTTTTATTATAAAACTTTTTTATTGAAATATAATGCACATACAGAAAAGTACACATATTATAAGTGTACAGCTTGATACATTTTCACAAATAAAGCATACCCATGTAACCAACAGAGTCCCTGGGTGGTGCAAAGGTTAACATACTCAGCTGCTAACCAAAAGGTTGGCAGTTTGAGTACATCCAGAGATGCCTCAGAAGAAAGTCCTGGTGATCTACTTCCAAAAACTCAGCCACTGAAAACCCTATGGAGAACAGTTCTACTCTTACACACATGGGGTTGCCATGAGTTGAATCGACGCCACAGCACTTGGAGTATAACCAGTGATAAGATAAAAAACCAGCATGTTCAGCCCCCTAGAAGTACCCACACATGTCCACTTCCAGTCACTGTTATGAAATGTTTAGTCAAGTCTTTTGCCCATTTGTCTTCTTTATTGGATTGTTTATTTTTTTTGATTGATTAGTAGGAGTTGTTATAGAACATTAATTTTTATTGAATATATGTATTGCAAATATTTTCTTCCATTCTCTGAGTTGAATTTTTTTTTTTTAATGAAGGAATTTCTAATCCTCTTCTGCTTACACTCTTTGTGATCTTGGGACATACACCTATTCTCTTTAAATCAAAGTTTTCTCATCAGTAAAATCAGACTGAAATTTCTTAATTTTCTATTCTATCCTGAGCCTGTATTACATTACATATATCTTTTGCAAAGGTTGAGTGAGGTCCTGAATCAAAATCTTTGAGCTACCATCAACTGGCTAAAAGTGGGAGAGGGATGAACAAAGAAGTTGCAAGAAATATACACTGGAGACACAAAACATTGCAGGGAAGGAGTAAAAATCTCTAACCTTTTACTTCCTCCCCCTAAATCTCTAGCCATTTGGGAATTAGCTTTGACAGTTCTACACTACTGAAAAAAATCCCTTGTTAAGAAGATTTACTTCCCATGAAGGGTGATCATGAGTTATTTCCAAATTCTGCTCCACTGACATTCTACCTAGAAGAAGCCAACTGTCACCATCTTGTCCACAACATAAGCATCCACAATAGTACTGCCACTTAGTAGATTATTTAAAATAGGATAAAGAAGGTCCTGCGCAAAAATTAAAATTTGTGAAGTAATAGTGGCAGCATAATTGTGTGGAATTTTGCTTCCTATATTTCAACTGGACTCATGTTGACCTTCTGAGAGAGGTGTAATTATTCCTGATTTCTCATGAAGAAGCCCAAAGAATCAGTATGGCATAGACAAAATCATACAGAGACTGGAATGAGACATAACAGGTTTTAAATTTTGATTCCTTATCTAGTTATGCTACTTTTCTGTGCCATGTTTTTCTCATCTGTAAAATGGAGATGATGCCTTCAACTTTTCTGGTTGATTTTGAAGGATATGGAACTACACTGTTCAAAACAGTAACTACATGTGGCTATTGAGCACCTGAAATGTGGCTCTGCCCAAAATGAGATGCGCTATAAACGTAACAGGCACATTGGATTTCAAAGACTTGGCAGAATTGATTGCGTATTGATTAAATGTTGAAATGATAATATTTTGGACATATTGGGTTACATAAAATGTTATTAAAATTAAGTCACCTGTTTCTTTTTACTTTTTAGAATTTGATTACTAGAAAATTTTCAATTATATATGTGGTTCATATTATATTTTATTGAATGACACTCTCATGAGTTATGGCTTATAATAGCCAAAGCCTTGGCTGTAAGTTCACCATGGTCCCACTTATAGTAACAGGTTCTGCTTGTGCCATCTTGTTGGGGCACGAGAGAGGGAGGGAAAGGAGGAGGCACAGTTCTCCCTTTGTGCAACCATTCCCCACAAAAAGATTCCAAGTTTCGCATTGTCTGTTCATGGGCATTTATGACTATCCAGGAAAATTCATTCTCGTTATTTCTTCTATTCTAGGTCCTGGGCATCACAGGCATGGTTTATTTTCTATTTACCACTTTGAGTGTACCTAATCCCTCCATGCATTTTCTTTCTAGTTCAAGCAGCCCCAGCCATATCTTCTCTCTGGGAGTGGAAACAAAACAAAACTAGTAAATAGGATATTCACTATGCACACAGATCTTTAAATGCTTGTCCTCATTGGGTGTGGCTGAGGAAAGAACATTTGCTCTCAAAGTACCCATGAGAGAAGAAGGGAAGGAGAAAAATACAGAGAACATCTGATTTTTATTTAATGAAATAACCACGCTACATAACAAACTTTTATGGAGTTCTGGTCATGTGTCAGAAGTAAGCTAACATTGATTAATAGCCAGGCAATATGCCAAGGGTAGGAGATACTTACCTCATTTGTCCTTGCAACCAGCCAATGAGATTGTGATCATTATTATCCCCATTTTACAGATGAGGGACTAAAGCCTGAAGTCTCTAGGTAAACTTTTTTTAACTCTGACGGTCTGACTCTAGAGCTTACATATTTAATAACTATGCACTACTGCACTCATAGAGCACCACCAGAATGCCAGACACATAGAAGGGTTGTAATAAATGGCAGTTCTTAGTACTATCATAGTCATTGTTCTTATTAGAATTACCCAATAAGGAAGAGGAGCCCTAGTGGCCTAGTGGTTAAGAGCTCGGCTGCTAACCAAAAGGTCAGCAGTTCAAATCCACCAGCTGCTCCTTGGAAATCCTATGGGACAGCTCTAGTCTGTCCTATAGGGTCTCTATGAGTCAGAATCGACTTAACAGCAATAGGCTTTTAATAAGGAGGAAGAAAAGACAGATTTTAAGCCCAGTTCCAAATCTCTCTTTCTTGCTCTTTTGCCTTTAAGTCCACACTTGTTATCCCACTACACCTTTTTGACAATGCCTGTAGCAGACCACAGGTGGTATATAACTTCAACTGTATGCCAACTCCCACTGGCAGTAGTGGCTGCCTAGATTGTTGAGAAGGAATCTGAGGACACATCACACTTGGAGGAAAGGAGTGTCATGTGACTGGAATGGCTTCCATGGACATGGAAAGGAGAAGTGGTGGCAACATGGCCGTGTACTTATCTGTGTCATCCACACTCAGTATACTCCCGTCACCCACAGCTCCTCACTGAGGTGCCAACCATCTCGGTTACAGAGAGAAAATGGATTCCACTTTGAGTCCAAATACAAGAGTAACTCC
Organism: Trichechus manatus latirostris; assembly: GCF_000243295.1. NCBI lineage: Eukaryota > Metazoa > Chordata > Mammalia > Sirenia > Trichechidae > Trichechus > Trichechus manatus. Next base: position 17,360,735 of record NW_004443978.1, read on the forward strand.
ACAAACAGACATTTAAAATCTGATCATTTGGGATTTTCTAGGGGACTTTCGGCTATACCCCAATGTTCAGCGCCTTCCGGTCTTCTTTAAAAGAAATCTAGTTTTCAGCCACTTTAAGCCATTGCCGTGAAAAGTGGGTCATACTTCCCGGGGACACTGACACTATAATACAGCACTAAATCTTGTGATGGTGTTCTCCAATCTACTCTTTTAATGGTTAAATGTCATGGGCTCTGATAGGGCTGGGGGACATGGAGGTGTTGGGGAAACAGGGAAATGTCTGGAGCTGAGCCATCTTTTCCTTGCTGGTCCTATCACACTGCATCTCTACCTGTGGATGTAACCCGCTTTAGCAATAAATAGCCGAAAATCCCCTAGCATATCCCAAACGATCAGATTTGAAATGTCTGTTTGTGGAGCTATTCTTGTATTTGGACTCAAAGTGGAATCCATTTTCTCTCCGTAACAGAGATGATTTGGAAAACTGATATTCTCCTACAGACAGGCCCAGATATTCTTTATTACATGGCATAAACACAGAGCACTGATATTTGTTTGAAATATGCCCCCAGAAGCCTCCAAAGGGGAAAAAAATGTGTGCAAATGGTATGAATTAGAACAGGCTATAATACTCTGAATGCACAGTCTGTCCTCAGCCTTGCTGTTTTGCAAAAAGCATCTAAAATTTATGCTCCTAGATTTGTCAGTTTAAAATTGTTAGCTGTGTGTTCAACCATCGCAGTAAAATACTGAAAATGTCATTGGAGAAGGGGGAATGGGGGTGGGGATTGTAATACATCAAGATCAAAGGCATTGTACAGACTTTATAAATTCTGCGGAGATTCTATCCTGCCTCATTTGTAAATTTCACGAAGCTTCGCATAATACTTTTTTTTTCCCCTCGCCTCAGATATTTAGGAAAGACAACAAATTATATTGTTTTCCTGTCACTTTCAGAGACAGACTGTCAATGAACAAGCTGTAAATAATGTAACATCTTTAACAAATAAGTGTGGACAAATCACGTTGCAAAACAAGGCTAGAAAAAGAGGGGATAGGTGGTCAATGAGTCACGGCAAATAATAAGGAATCATGGGGATTGGGGCCTCTATGTTCCCTTGCAGAGTGATTTCATCACAACTGTGCTTATGCTGAAGCTCGGTGATTTAACAATTTCAGCGTCACAATCTACAGTTACTTTAAAGGGAAAACACAGCATTAAAAATTGGAAAGTGAAAATGCTTCTGGGCCTGATTTGAACAAGTACTGATGCTACTCACCTACAGAACATCTGTGTGGTGAAAAAGGATGATCTCAAACAAGATGTTGAAATGGGACAGATTAAGGCATGTTTTTATTTTTATTTTTCCAGAGATGACATCCCAGGAAGGCTTTGCATTTTGGTTTTCTTTTCCATAATCCAAAACCAAGGTGTCTTTAGAATCTGTCTGGGAGCATGGGCTGTCCTTGCATCCCCTAGCAATAAACTTGAGATGAACTTGATTAAATTGTGTGCGATTATATTTTCACCTTTAAATATGTCAATGATAATTGTGGTATACGATCATTTTGGAGTATGAGTAAGCTGGTTCTATTGGATAGTGGAGGGAAATTAATTGGAAAAAATAATCCACTCCTTCAGAGTTCTGTAGATGCCTGTCTAATTTGTGTATATGTTGCTCAAAAAAAAAAAAAAAAAATGCCTGACACAATATTAAGAAGTAGTCTTTATAATAGTTGTAGTGTTTCCTGCATTGATCTTCTATGTTAAAACGTATGCATGGAGATATGCCCAGGTCCATGTTATAACTGAAGGCCCAATGCCAGGTACCATCTTGGCTAAAGGAACACTATTTAAGCAGCTCATCATTTGTGTTTCCATTTAGCTATCAGTTTTCTGAATCATTTTAGCTGAGTCACTATTTATGCCAGTCACTCTGCTAGATGTTGAGAATGTTGTGGGGACTTTCCGCTCAGAGGGCTAAGGGCTGATGTGGGGCATGCAACTCCTTATGTTATAAACTCAGTTCCCAAGTGTGAAGGGCAAGGTCTCAATGCAGTGATGACTCCCTGAGTTCCTACTGCGTACAAACACATTGAAAACTCATTGCCATTGAGTTCAATTCCTCAGTGGTAACCCCATGTATGAAAAAGTAGAACTGTGCTCCATAGGGTTTTCTGGACTGTAATCTTTATGAAATCACATAGCCAGGCCTTTCTTCCATGGGACTGCTGGGTGGGTTTGAACTGTCGACTGTTAGGTTAGTAGTTGAGCAAAAATTACTTGTGCCGTCCAAGGACCTCCTCTTACTCTGTGCAAGACCCCATAAAATCAGTACGAATTTCAAGCACTTGTATGTAAAATCCTAGAGCTACAAAGCCAACATATATAATTTGTCCTGTTTTTGACAGGACAGCATCTTCCTTAATAAATGGATGTGTTCTTAACTCAGTTGACATGGAGCACCCACAACAAGAAGTTGCTGATGGCAGTAATATTTCTCTAAGCCAGAAATCTCTTCATTCACAGTCTACTATGGGAGGAGGAGGCCATGCTGAGTCATAGGTTGACCCCAGCCCCAGGTGAGAGAAGTTGAGTCCAGACATCTAACTGAAGGTACGGAAGAAGAGGCAGGACAAAAAGAAACTCCACAAATATAGGAAACATTAAGTATGTATTTGCCTCTGATTTCCTAGCTTGTTTACTTTATCCTTCCACCTTCTAGAAGTTAATGTTTTTCCTCTTACTGGAATAAATGGAAGCCGTGATTGAAGAAGAGTCTACCTTTCTTATTCACACCAAAGAAGAGGGAACTTCTTTAAAAACCCATTCCATCTTGAACAACACTTACTATTATGAAACTCTGCTACATTTTTCTACCAGAAGTTACCAACATGAGGACGGGACGAAGAGAGCTGAGGAGTTGATTGTGATAAGTCCACACATCTATGTATGCATAGCACTAAGAACACAACCTCTTCTCTTCTACAATGTGGATAAATTCAAGAAATATCTTGACTTTCAAAAGTAGCCCTTATCTACCACCAGTGACCGCCCTGACGAGGAACACAACAAAGAGTCCCTGATGGTGCAGGAGAAAAGTGGGGTGCAGAACTCAAATTCTAGTAAAAAGATCAGACTTAATGATCTGACTGAGACTGGAGGAACCCTGGAAGACATGGCCCCAGAACTCTCTGTTAACCCAGAACTAAAACCATTCCTGAAGCCAACTTCAGACAAAGAATAGACTGAACTATAAGACATAAAATGATACTTGTGAAGAGTGTGCGTCTTAGTTCAAGTAGATACATGAGACTAACTGGGCAGCTCCTGTCCAGAGGCGAGATGAGAAGGCAGAAAGGGATAGGAACTGGTTGAATGGGCACAGGAAATCAGGGGTGGAAAGGAGGAATGTATGGTCACATTTTAGGGATAGCAACAAGGGTCACATAACAATGTGTGTATAAATGTTTGTATGAGAAACTAACTTGAGCTATAAACTTTCACCTAAAACACACACACACACACACACACACACACACACAAAAAAAAAAAAGGCCCTTATTTTAAAAAGAAGTAAGCACATTTCTGGTGAAAGCATAAATTAGTACAATTGGTTTGGAAAACTTTTTGTCAGTATTTTCTAAAAATAGGGCAAATATGTATACCTTACAGCCTAGCAACTTTTCTCCTAGGTATATATTCAACAGTAATGCATGCATATGTTCACAAACAGATGTGTATAAGAATGTTCGGAGCAGCATACCTAAGTGATCATGAAAAGAAAATGGATACATAAATTGTGTACGTTCTCACCATGGAATACAATACATCAACGAGAATGAACACACTACTACTACCCACAACAACATAGGTAAATCTCAACAACAAAGTGTTGAGCAAAAGACACAAATGAATACCCACTGTATATATACTTCAAAAAACCAGCCAGAACTCCCTGTTAGATGTCAGGATAATGGTTACCTTCTGGGAGGTAGTGACTGGAAGGGGACACAATGGTACTTCTAGGGAACTGTTCTACTTCTTGAATGGGGTGCTGGTTACATGGACGTGTTCACTTGATAAAAATTCTTTGAGCTGCACACTCATGATCTGTGCTCTTTTCTGTATGTGTATTATACTCTTAATATTATCACAGAAAAGTAGTAATTAGTTTGCAGGACACTGTGAGATGTCATATAAATCAAGAGTAATGAGTACATATAGATTAACTGTCTTGTTCTCAACCAATCAACTATTTATTGAGCACCAATATTTGCCTGGTCCTGTGTTAAGCTTTGGAGATTTTTTTTTTTTTAAGTATAACACATGAGTCCTGTCTCAAGTGTGTGTAAAATCTAATTAAGGAAACAAGACAAGTGAGCCTATTATAAAGTTTTGTAGGACAAAATATACTTGAAGCACCAAAGAATATTTTTGAAAAAATACAGCTAAGTCAGGAGTTTAGAGGCTGGGATAAGCCTTGCCTCTTTCCAGCCCAAGGTTAGCACCTGCTTCCACTTCCAATGGCACTTCTTTGAGAACAGTATTCGTTTCCAAGGGCTGTCGTAACAAAGTACCACAAACTGCGATGGCTTAAAACAACAGAATCTTAAAGTCTAGCAATTCTGGAGGCTAGATGTCTGAATTCAGCATGTCCATAGGGCCATGCTCTCTCTGAAGGCTCTAGGGGAAGATTCTTTCCACTTTCTTTTTGCTTCTGGTAGCCCCAGGCATTCCTTAGCTTGTGGCAGCATCACTCCCATCTCTGCCTCTGTGGTCACATGACCATTTTTCTTCTGTGTGACTGTGTCTCTTCTCCAATTTTTATAAGGACACCACTTGTATTATACCATCCTATTTCAGTTTGACCTCATGTTAACTCAGCTGATAACATTTTCAAAGACCCCATTTCCAATAAGGTCACATTCACAGGTACCCGCGGTGAGCACTTCAACATATCTTCTAGTGGACGCAATTCAATCCATACCAGAAAGCCTTCCCTGACTCATCCCTGTTCTATATTCTCATAGGGTGCCCAAGCACACCATAATGAGTTTAATTAATCTTGTACTGTATTGTTCCCTGTACCTCTGTCCACGTAGCAGGGACAATTCTGTTAATGGTTGTATTCCTGGACCTAGCTCAGATTCAGTACAATTTGCTTGAATAACTAAAAAGAAGAAGAAGCAGAAAAAAGAGTTCAACATGAGCTGACACTGTGAATAAAGACTTGACAAATTCTCATATAAGTCAGACTTTGAATAATATGTAGGAAATGAATCAATACACTGCATAGGGAAAATAATATTAACTGAGGAACATAGAATGTCATAAGCTCTCTCCATGTGAGTCTCATTTAATCATCATGATAACCTTGTGATATTGTCCGTATGATTCCTATTTTTATCCCTTTATAGTATTCAGAGAGGCTAAGTAACTTGCCCCAACTCACACAGCTAGTAAGTGACCAAAATTTAAACTTAATATTTCGGTGTCTTTAAGTGGCTCATTTCAGAAAAAAGGAGGCAGATTTAGCACATAGATGTGTTCAGAGCTGGGTCAATGTTGTTAGCTGCCATTGAGTTGGCCCCTGTGGTATAATGGATTGCGTTTGTAACTCTGACCCAGGTAATTGGGCAGGACTGTGCAGATAGGGTAATTGTAGCCCACCAAGGGGATTGGTCAGTTTTTGCCTTCCTGCTTGGCTTGGGATGAGCAACCACAGAGACGGGAAAGAGAATTCCACCATCACCAAAGAAGGAGAGACCCGGCAGCAGAGACCTGGCAGCAGGAAACGTTGTGGTGGGCTTCCAGGCCCATGGAGAGAGAAAGCTGAGTGCCTTCGGGCAGAGCCTGAGGGCCAGGGAGAGGTGTGCCTGCGGGCATAGCTGGGGAGAGGCTGTCCTGATGGAAGAAATGTACCTTGAGTGTTCTTGAGCCTGAATTGTAACCTGTTACTTCCCTAATAAACCCCATAATCATGAATATGGTTTGTGAATTCTGCATGGCCATTGCAATGAATTATTAAACCCAGCAGAGAAGTAGAGAGTGCCATGGGAGGGTTGGTTGGTGTCAGAATTGATAAAGATGGCAGAGAGAGAAGGCATGTCTGACCTCCGTCTCATAGGAATCAGCCTTGGGCTGTTAATCTTGATTTTCCTTCCCCCTTGTGAAGTTAAAAGAGGTCAGACACTTCCCCCACACCATTTTTACAGCCCCTGACTCATGGTAAGCCATATGGAATGAAACACTGCCCAATTCTGCACCATCCTCATAATTGGTGGTAGATTGGACCATTGTGATCCATAGTGTTTTCTGTGGCTGATTTTTGGAATTAAATCACCAGGCCTTTCTTCCTAGTCTATCTTAGTCTAGAAGCTCCACTGAAACCTGTTCAGCATCACATCAACATGGAAACCTCCACCGACAGGTGGCTCTACATGAGGTTCATTGCCTGGGAATCAAATCCGTGTCTCCTGCATGGAAGGCAAGAATTCTACCACTGAACCACCACTGCCCCTAGATGCATCAGTAGAACTACATATTATTTTATGCACTATTTGGGCTCTGAAAGATCTTTTGGGTGGAGATCATCTTGTTCCATTAAGTAAACAGTAGAGAATTTTTGTTTTGTTTTTAAAGAAGGTCAAAAGATTTCTCTACAGGCATAATCCATTTGACCGCACAAATCCCTAGCAATTGTTAAGGATTAAAATAGTCTTGTCCATAACTGAGAAGGAGAGATTTGGGTATAAAATCAATACAAGCAATCAAAATGCATTTCTCAAATAAAATTTTAAGACGATGTGCAGTGAGGAGAGGGTTGAAAGGAGGCTAAGTCCAGGGTAAAGACTGACTCTGATATGGCAGGTAACCAGGTCCTTTCTATCCTGTGCTACTGTGCTGCATATATGTTTCCAGGTACCTGGGCGTTTATGTGCACATACTGTGCAGCTAATGCCCATCAGCTCTCTAGTGCCCAGGAAATCAATATCTTGAAATTTCTCTTTTCAGCTATAAAACATAGAATGATGAAGCTAGAGAAAATAAAACAAAACAAAACACAAAGATGTTAGAAATCGTTTCATTTAGTTCACTTCTCTGCAGATCACAAATCTGAACCCCAAAGATGTATGGCTTAGCTTTTGCTGCCTAACAAACCACCCCAAAACTCAGTAGCTTAAAATATTAAGATTTTTTTTTGTTAATGCTCTTGAGTCTACAGGGCATCTAAGAGATTCTTCTCATCCCAGCTGGGTTCATTCATGTATGTGTTGTCTGTTGATGGGTCAGAGGATTGGGTCTAGGATGGCCTCACTCACATTCTTGACTGTTAGCTGTGGTGATCCTCTAGCAGGATAACCTGGGCTTGTTCATATAGCATGGTAGAGGTCCAAGAGAATGACTAGAAGTATGAAAGTCACTTCGAGGCTTAGGTTCAGAGCAGGTACATCATTTTGTTCTATTATATTCTGTTGGCAAAAGCAAGTCACAAGGTCAAATGAGTTTCAAAAGGAGGGAGGAGAGACTCCACCTCTTGATGGAAGGAACAACAAGGTCACATTGTTAAAAATGTGAATACAGGGAGGGTGGGGATATTTTTGCAATTAATCTACCATGTAAGTGAAATGGATGGATTGATCATATGTCACTTGGACCACTACAGCAGAACACAAAACCAGTCCAATGTTCAAAACTTCAGTCATGCTCCCTTTAGCATACTGCATGTCTGTTTGGTTTGGATTATGACTAAGGTCCTCTTCTCGAATGCTAGCGCTCGGTAGAGTGTTGGTGAGTGTAAAGAGAAGAATGAAAATGGCAGTTGTTCCTCTTCTGTATTATCAGGTCAGGTCTGATCGCTGATATTAAAATATGTTCTTTTAGCAGGATGAGAAGCTATAACGAGGAAAATTGATAATCAAATGTGTAGACTGATAATAAAGGATGTAGTGGGTCACACATGACTAAATTTGCTGATGGTTGATAGATATTGGCCAGCAAGTGTCAGATGTTGCATCTTCAACATCATCTTCTCTATTAGCCCTCTATTTGAAAAAAATCTGATGTCATTATATAATAAAAATACTTTTCAATTCTGAGAACTCCTTAAGTTACTGTAAAAATGGTGTGGTGGCAGTGTCAGACCTCCTTATCTAACTTCACAAGGGGAGGAGGAGAATCACTTTCAGCATCAGCAGCCCAAGGCTGATTGCTATGAGGTGGAGGTTGACATACCGCCACTCTGCAAGCTTTTTTACCAATTCTGGCACCAACCACTCCTCTCACAGCACTCTGTACTTCTCTGCTGGGTTCAATAATTTGCTGCAATGGCCATGCAGATCTCACAGACCATACTCACAATTATGGAGTTTATTAGGGAAGTAACAGGTTACAGTTCAGAATCAGGTATGACTCAGGATACAGTTCTTTGGTAAGGACAGCTTTTTGGCCATGCCCACAGGCAGGCCTCTCCCTGGACCTTGGTCTCTAGCAAGCCTCCTGCCCAAAGGCACTCAACCTTCTTACTCCACGAGGGAAGCCCACCACAAATTTCTTGCCAATCTCCTGGCTATGCTGCTGCTGTTTCTCTGTTGTGCTTGCTGCTGCCTCTCACAGTCTTGCTCCATCTCAGGTGTTAACAGCTGTCTCCTGGTGTAGGCGGTTCTCAGTGTAGGACCCCAGGTTCAAATGGCGCACTCTGCTTCTGACTCTTCTTTGTTGGTGGTAGTGAGGTCTCCCCATCCACCTCTGGGATGGCTCATTTCAAGCCTAATGAGGATGGCAAAATTGACGAGATCTCCTCATTAGGGTTCCATACACCTTAGTTGCATGATCCCACCCCTACAAGGATGACATGTACCTTATCTGCATTATTAGCAAGCTATCCAATCCCCTGGTGGGCCACAAGCACCTCATTTGCATAGTCTCACTCAATCATTTGTTGGAAGTTACAAGACCATAATGAGAAAGGCCATATAAAAGTGATGCGTCACACCACAGTTACCATCCTATCTCCCCTATTAATTTACACTCTTCTTCAGTTATTCATTGTAAGGGTGTAAGCTTGAGTCTAAGTGGGAATTAGATGTTTCTGCAGGAGAGCTTGCCTAGAAGTACATTTCCAAGAAGGCTGAGGAGCATATTTGGGGGAAAAAAGAATGCTTTGTCACTGGTACTCAGAGATGTCCAATATATTGACAGAGTGGGCCTACTGAAAGTCTAGCTGGAAGGAGGCTGAAATAACCTCTCATTCTAGGAAGAGAAAGATCTGGTAGGTGACACCAAGTAAGTTTGACATGGCAGGAACTTGCAGATAGTGTCTGACCTTCCAATTTATCTTCTCACCCAAACTCCATTAGAATAAATTATATGAGGTAAAGGGGTGATTTAAACAAAAAATAAAATTTCTGCATAATTGGACAGAAGTAGTACTGATTGCTTTAGAACTCTCCAAGAAGAGGTGCAGGCACCAGTGCCTGGTGGGATGAGATGGCATCCATCAGATACATGGGAAGTCTCTGGGGTATCTGGATATCCTGCCTGAATAGCTGGGGGCCATTTTTTGGTGAGGAGGGGTAAACTCACTTTCTGTTGCCATCTACCTAAACCTAACAATTGTTGTCGTTGTTAGGTGCTGTCAAGTGGTCCAACTCATAGCGACCCTATAGGACAGAGTAGAACTGCCCCATAGGGTTTCCAATGAGCGGCTGGTGGATTTGAACTGCCAACCTTTTGGTTAGCAGCTGAGCTCTTAACCAGTATGCCACCAGGGCTCCAAACCCAACTATTAGTGACCCTATAGTTCTCTCAGTCACCCATGAATGAGATCTACAACTTTGGGGGCAGCTCCTGGATACTGAAATGCCTTGCTACTTCTAGCACCAGATCTCTTAGCCTGGTGGCTTTGTGTGACTATAAGGGCTTGCTTGGCCCTAAGAGGCAGGCCACAACCGCTGGAGAGTTAACGTCCCCAGGAACAACCCTTATGCAAAGAGACACAGGGATTGTGGATAAATGGGTTGTGGCTTCTTAGTGGGACGATTCTAAACTGTTTTATAACTCTCAGAAATTCTCCAGCAGGATTTGAGCCCCAATTGCCCACAGTGGTAACCTGCTCATTAACGTACCTTTTATTGACCTCCTCCTTTTCCCCACCTCACTTCCCCACCCTTTTGCCATGCTTCCTGGGGTCACCTTCCAATTAAACCATTTGCTTCCAAATTCTTGCCTCAGGTCTGCAAACAAAGATGACAACCTCTTGCAGATTGCCATTGATCCCTGAGCTGTCAAACTCAACAGTTACAGCCTGGTTCTTGTCTTAGTCATCTAGTACTGCTCTAACAGAAATACCGCAAGTCGATGGCTTTAACAAAGATAAATTTATTCTCTCACAGTCCAGTAGGCTACAAGTCCAAATTCAGGGTGTCAGCTCCAGGGGAATGCTTTCTCTGTCGGTTCTGGAGGAAGGTCCACGTCATCAATCTTCCCTTGGTCTGGGAGCTTCTCTGCACAGGAACCTCAGGTCCAAAGGAAGCACTCTGCTCCCAGCACTGCTTTCTTGGTGGTGTGAGATTCCCATGTGTCTCTGCTCGCTTCTCTCTTCTATATCTCAAAAGAGATTGGCTTAAGACACTATCAAATCTTGTAGACCTCATCAGTATAACCTCATCATAGTGATAGAGTTTACAACACACAAGGAAATTGCATCAGATTACAAAATGGTACACAATCTTACAATACTTGGAATCATGACCCAGCCAAGATGACAGATATTTTGGAGGGACAAATTCAATCCATGACAGTTCTCATTCTACATGACTGTCTAAGGCACTTGGTATGGTTGATCTCTTCTTTCTGCTTGAAGATCTATACTATCCCTCTGCCTCTTCAATATTATCACAATTCTTCTATAAATCTCTGATTGACCCTTCTTTTTAGAGTCTTCCTTTTGTAACTTGACCCTTATTGTAAGCATCCCTCCTCCAAGTGTCTGCCTTTGATTGCTTTTCTTCTATCTTCAATGTCTCTCTCGACAGGTTTATCTTTTGCTTAAATTTTGCTGACAAGTCAATGTAAATGAATCTCAAAGTTGTTAGACATTAGGTTTCAGAAGTCTGAGGTCTCTCCCAAATTGCAGTCCCAAATTCCTAGCTCAGGTCTGCCCAATAGAAATACCTGTGAGGGAGGCAGGGCCAAGATGGCAGAGTACTCAGATGCTTGCTGTGGTCCCTCTTACAACAAAGACCTGAAAAAATGAGTTAATCGATTATATCTGATAATTTAGGGGCCCTGAATATCAAAGGCGAAGTTAAGGAATCAGACAGAGCAGCAGGGGGAGGGACAGATGGTTCAGAATCAGTGAGGAGTTGCCAGACCTGACCTGGCTGGCACCAGCACACTGCAGCAGGTTGGATCAGCTGGCATGCATGGTGAAGCAAGCAGTGGCTCTCAGGATGTGTTTTCCACAGTGGGAGAGACCGAGCGGCAGAGAGTCTGCTCAAGCCTCCAGAACCAGTGACAAGCAGTGCTCAATCAGCATAAGATAAACACATGCATCTAATCTACCGTGTGGATCAAAAAAACAACCCCTTTGGGAAGAACATCTCTCCTATTTACCTGCTCACTTCCCACTCTGCACTGGGTCCCATCTGACTTCAGCAATTGCTATGCCCCCTTGGCTGGAAATAGGACCTGCCACGTGCCCTGAGCCATTCTCCCAGCTTTGGAGAGGGACCAAATTAACAAACAGGAAAAAATTATCTGCCAGCTTTCCTATGCCAGGAACTCAGGGGAGGCACAGTCCCTTTGCCTAGGCACAGGCATAAGGGGTCCATGGACTTTGAATGCCTTTCAACCCTGCATAGACCCATGTGGGACTGTTTCAACATTGTAGGCCCTCTTTAGCACAATACAATGAGGGTATATACCTGAAGCCTATTTTCAGCTATATCAGCTATAAGGGGGAGTGGCATATTAGTAACATTTGACACTACCCTGCCCATTAAGCAAGGTCCTCACCTACCCACATCAGGGGCTTGAGGATTGGTGGCTTCACCCACACCACCTAGCCACCTGTGACAGAGGTCCAAGAATAAGTGGTGCCTCCCAGTCCTTGTAGCCAACAGCATTAGGTACCCATAGTCTGGCTGCAAAACCCACACACCAACATGCTCTAGGGAACAGGGACATGCTTTCCTCCCAGACACTCAGGGGCAGCTGTCAGCCCCATGCCTTGCTCAGCGCATGACCCCCTCCTTCAGCCAGATACCTGTGCCTACTCCAATCACCCCTGCCTGTCTAGAACTGTAGACAAGCACCTGCATCCCACATTTGGTGATCGACTACCTGGACACCTGAGCTGAATCCATACAAGAAAAGTAAACGAACTCCTGGGATCACATACCTAAAAACAGCTCTAACCACCTGGTGACAGGACACAAGAGCTTCAAAGATACCAATAATCAAACTAGCTCACATGAGCAGCTTATTTGGGCATATGAAAATAAAACAAGAAGATAGGACACAATAAGCAAACATAAAATAAATAACTATAATAACTTACTGATGGCTCGGAGACAACAGTTAATATCAAATCACATAAAGAGGTAGACCATGATGGCTTAAGCAACAGCCCAAAACAAAGAATCAAGAAACCTTCAGGAGAAAGAGATCTTGGAATTACTGGAGATAGAATTCAAAAGATTAATATTCAGAGCTCTTCAAGATATCAGGAAGGAGATCAGACAAAATGCAGAACAAGCCAAAGAACATACAGACAAAGCAATAGAGGAACTTAAGAAGGTTATACAAGAGCATAATGACAAGTTTAACAGGCTGCAAGAATTCACAGAGAGACAGTAAACAGAAATCCAGAAAAGTATCTATAAAATCTCAGAATTAGACAACTCAATAGAAAGTCATAGGAGCAGAACTGAGGCAATGCAAGTAAAAATTAGTGAGATTGAAGATAAAGCACGTGACACCAACTTACTTGGGGAAAAATCAGACAAAAGAACTAAAAAAAGTGAAGAAACCCTTAGAATTACGTGAGACTCTATCAAGAGGAATAACCTATGAGTGACTGGAGCACCAGAACAGGGGAGGATAACAGAAAACGTAGAGAGAATTGTTGAAGATTTGTTGGCAGCAAACTTCCCTGACATCGTGAAAGATGAGAAGATTTCTATCCAAGAAGCTCATTGAACAACACACAAGGTAGATCACAAAAGAAGGTCACCAAGACATATTATAATCAAACTTGCCAAAACCAAAGATAAAGAGAGAGTTTTAAAAGCAGCTAGGGATAAACGAAAAGTCATCTACAAAGGAGAGTCAATCAGACTAAGCTTAGACTACTCAGCAGAAACCATGTGGCAAGAAGGCAATGGAATGACATATATAAAGCCTTGAAGGAAAAAAAAATTGCCAGCCAAGAATTATATATCCAGTAAAACTGTCTCTCAAGTATGATGGCAAAATTAGGGCATTTCCAGATAAACAGAAGATAAGGGAATTTGTAAAAACCAAACCAAAATTACAAGAAATGCTAAAGGGAGTCCTCCGGTTAGAGAATCAATAACATCAGATAACAACCTAAGACAGAGGACACAGGACAGAGCAACCAGATATCAACCCAGATAGGGAAGTCAAAAAAATAAATCAAGGCTAAAACACTGAAAATAGGGAAACAGAGATGTCAATATGTAACATGACAAAATTAAAACAAAAAAAGAGGGACTAAATAATGTAGTCATAGAATTTTCATATGGAGAGGAAGTCAAGGCGATATCAAGAAATAAAAGATTGGTTTAAACTTAGAGAAATAGAGACAAATATTAAGGTAACCACAAAGGAAACTAACAATCTACACATCAAAATAAAAAAGAAGAAAAATATAAAGACTCAGTAAATACAAAATTAACAACAATGAAAAGGATGAAAAGAAAATACATAAAGAAAAATGACCCAACATAGAAAATTAAGCAGAAGAAAGAAAATATCAACAACACACACAAAAAATACATCAAAATGAGAGCACTAAACTCGTACCTCAATAATTACTCTGAATGTAAATGGACTAAATGCACCAATAAAGAGACATAGAGTGGCAGAATGGATTAAAAAAAAAAAATGATCGATCTATATGCTGCCTACAAGAGACACACCTTAAAGAAAAAAACAAACTAAAACTCAAAGGGTGGAAAAAAAATATATCAAGGAAACAACAATCAAAAAAGAGTAGGAGTGGCAAGATTAATCTCTGACAAAACAGACTAAAGCAAAATCCACCACAAAGGATAAAGAAGGACACTATATAATGATTAAAGGGTCAATACCCAAGGAGGACATGACCATAATAAATATTTATGCACCCAATGACAGGGCTCCAAAACACATAAAACAAACTCTATCAGCATTGAAAAGAGAAATAGACAGCTCCACAATGATAGTAGGAGACTTCAACGCACCACTTTCAATGAAGGAAGAAGTGAAAGTATTCCTATTTGCAGATAATATGACCTTATACACAGAAAACCACAAAGAATCCACAAGAAAACTACTGGAACTAATAGAAGATTTCAGCAAAGTATCAGGATACAAGATGAACATACAAAAATCAGTCTGAGTCCTCTACACCAACAAAGAGAACTTTAAAGAGGAAATCACCAAATCAATACCATTTACAGTAGCCCTCAAGAAGATAAAATACTTAGGAATCAATCTAACCAGAGGCATAAAAGACCTTACAAAGAAAACTACAAGACACTACTGCAGGAAACCAAAAGAGATCTGCATAAGTGGAAAAACATACCTTGGTCAGGGATAGGAAGACTCAACATTGTGAAAATGTCAATTCTACCTAAAGCCATCTACAGATACAATGCTATCCTGATCCAAATTCCAATGATAGTTTTTAATGAGATGGAGAAACAAATCACCAACTTCATTTGGAAAGGGAAGAGGCCCTGGATAAGTAAAACATTGCTGAAGAAGAAGAACAAAGTGAGAGGCCTCACACTACCTGATTTTTGAGCGATTACACTGCCACAGTAGTCAAACGGCGTGGTACTGGTACAACAACAGACACGTAGACCAACGGAAAAGAATTGAGAATAGACGTAAATTCATCCACCTATGAGCAGCTGATATTTGACAAAGGCCCAAAGTCTGTTAAATGGGGAAAAGACAGACTCTTTAACAAATGGTGCTGGCATAACTGGATATCTATCTGCAAAAAAATGAAACAGGACACATACCTCACACCATACACAAAAACTAACTCAAAATGGATCAAAGACCTAAATATAAAATCTAAAATGATAAAGATCACGGAAAAAAAAAATAGGGACAATACTAGGAGCCCCAATACATGGCATAACAGAATACAAACCATAAACAACGATGCACAAACACCAGAAGAGAAACTAGATAACTAGAAGCTCCTAAAATCAAGCACTTATGCTCATCAAAACAATTCACCAAAACAGTCAAAAGATGACCTACAGACTGGAAAAAAAATTTTGGCTATGACATATCCGATCTGCGTCTAATCTCTAAAATCTACGAGATGCTGCAAAACCTCAACAACAAAAAGATAAATACTCAATTAAAAAATGGGCAAAGGATATGAACAGGCACTTCACCAAAGAAGACAGTCAGGCAGGTAACAGATACATGAGGAAATGTTCATGATCATTAGCCTTTAGAAAAACGCAAATCAAAACTACAATAAGATACCATCTCACCCCAACGAGTCTAGCATTAATCCAAAAAACACAAAATAATAAGTGTTGAAGAGGTTCTGGAGAGACTGGAACACTTACACACTGCTGGTGGGAATGTAAAAGATACAACCACTTTGGAAATCCATTTTGCTCTTCCTTAAATAGCTAGAGATAGATGTACCATACAATGCAGCAATCCTGCTCCTTGGAATATATCCTAGAGAAATAAGAGCTGTCCCATGAATAGACATATGCACACCCATGTTCATTGCAGCACTGTTCACAATAGCAAAAAGATGGAAACAACCTAGGTGCCCATCAACAGATGAACGGATAAATAAATTATGGTATATTTACACAATGGAATACTATACAGCGATAAAGAACAATGATGAATCTGTGAAACATCTCATAATGTGGATGAATCTGGAAGGCTTTATGCTGCGTGAAATTAGTCAGTCGCAAAAGACAAATATTGTATGAGACCACCATGATAAGAACTGAAGAAAAGGTTTAAACACAGAAGAAAACATTCTTTGATGGTTACGAGGGTGGGGAGTGAGGGAGAGGGTTATTCACTAACTAGATAGTAGACAAGAATTATCTTAGGTGAAGGGAAGGACAAAAAACTCTACAGGGGATGTCGGCACAACTGCACTAAACCAAAAGCTAAGAAGTTTCCTAAATACAACCAAACACTTCAGGGTACAGAGTAGCAGGGGCTGGGGTGCGGGGACCATGGTTTCACGGGACGTCTAGGTCAATTGGCATAACAAAGTTTATTAAGAAAATGTTCTGCATCCCACTTTGCTGAGTGCCATCTGGGGTCTTAAAAGCTAGTGAGCGCCCATCTAAGATTCATCAATTTGTCCCAACTCACTAGGAGCAAAGAAGAATGAAGAACACCAAAGACACAAGAAAATATTAGCCTAAGAGACAAAAAGGGCCACATAAACCAGAGACTCCATCAGCCTGAGACCAGAAGGACAAGATGTTGCCTGGCTACCACCAATGACTGCCCTGATTGGGAACACAATAGAGAGTTCCTGGTGGAGCAGGAGATAAGTGGAATGCAGAACTCAAATTCTAGTAAAAAGATCTGACTTAACTGTCTGACCGAGGCTGGAGGAACCCTGCACTCTCTGTTAACCCAGAACTAAAACCATTCCAGAAGCCAACTCTTCACACAAAGATTAGACTGGACTATACGACATAAAATGATACTCGTGAAGACTGTGCTTCTTAGTTCAAGTAGATACATGAGACTAAATGGGCATCTCTTGTATGGAGGCGAGATGAGAAAGGGAAAGGAGCTGGTTGAATGGACATGGGAAATCGGGTGGAAACGAGGAATGTGCTGTCACAGTATAGGGATAGCAACTAGGGTCACATAACAATGTGTATAAAAATTTTTGTATGAGAAGCTAACGTGAGCTATAAACTTTCACTTAAAGCACAATTTAAAAAAAAGAGAGAAATACTTGTGACTATGGAAAAGTGCCATATCTATGCTGTCTAATATGATACACTAGCCACATGTTTCTATTGAGCACTTGGAATGTAGCTAGCAAAACTGAAAGATTTAATTTTTAATTTTCATTTAATTTATATCTAAACTTAGTCACATGTAACTAGTGTCTAGCCTCTTGGGCAGCACAATTCTAGTTGCTTGCTGGGCACGTCTGCTTGTAATTTTACCTCTTTAGTTCTCAATTTCCTCATTGGTAAAATGTGACTAAAGAGTATTTTGTTCCTCCTTCAAATGCAATTTTATACAGAGGTCCCGAATGTAAACTAGATAAATGTAAAATAACGATCAAGACAAAATTTTAAATAAGGACAATTGAATAATAAAGAAGACTTTCTCTAAACTATATTGAAAAGCACTTTAAGGCCATGGTAATTAAGGCAGTATGGTATTTGAGAAGCAAAAGAGAAAGAGCTGGAAGGAACAAGAGTCCAGCAACAGACTCAAGGAAATATAGGAAGTTACTGCATGATTGAGGTTGTATTTCAAAGCAGTAAGGGAAAACATACATAGTACTGGGACTACTGGCTATCCCATTAGCAAATAAAATTTTTTTAAAAAATTATCTCCATCTCAACTTATACAAAGTAAATTGCAGATTGATTTAATAGAAAAAATAAAATAAAGCGTGTCTTAGATTTAGAAGAAAATATAGAAGAATATGCCTATAGTTGTAAATTAGGAAGAACCTTTAAAACTAGACACAAACTCCAAAACCATCAAAGAAAAGATAAATTGGAGTCCAAGGGGGGGAAAAAAAAAAAAAGAAACTTCTCTAAAACAAGAAACAAATTAAACAAAGTTCAAAAAAAAATTAAAAAAAAGTGACCAGCTCAGGGAAAATATCATTTGTAAGACACAAAAGCTATTATTTATGAAATGTATAAATCCCCAAAGATCAATAAGAAATCAGAAAAAGGCAATGCTCCAACCTGGAAAAGTGCAAATCAGCCAATAGTTATTGCATCCTATTTCCCAGGCACCTTCTCTCAGGCTAGGGATGCATCAGTGAGCACCCTCCCAGACCACGTCCCTGCTCTCCCGGAGCTGGCATTCTAGTGGGGAGATAGACAATTATGTCCTTAGAAGTAGGTCAGCAGGATAGTCCTGGTTTACACCTGTTGTTCCAGTGTGATTACTGACAGTGTTCCCTTTTGCTTCCAGAAGTGTTCCTATTAGTTGATAAATTATATGGTTAGCATGCTTAGAAGAGCATCAGGGTGTGAGAGGTCCCAGTAAACAGGACTTTACGCTTCCCTCTCCTCTCCAATTCTCATGAGAGTAGCTTCCCTTTATCTGTCTTTCCTGTTTACATAACATGATATTTTTGCCGCTTTTTCCCCAATAGTATAATAAATAAATATATTATCCTAATGAAAGAATTTGTAAAATATACAAGTGTATGTAATAAACTATGAAAAGCCTCCATGAATCCATCTACAAGCTCAGTCCTCTTCTTAGACACTGGTGGCATAGTGGTTAAGAGCTATGGCTGCTAACCAAAAGGTTAGCAGTTCGAATCCACCAGGCATTCGTTGGAAACCCTGTGGGGCAGTTCTACACTGTCCTATAGGGTCGCTATGAGTTGGAATCGACTCGATGGCAACGAATTTGATTTGGCTTTGGTTTTTCTTCTTAGACATATCCTCTGCCTAGCATTTGGTGGTTATTTTTTAGTTTTATTTTTTACTATTTTATATTATATATAAAATTAATTTTTAAAATCCATAAGAATTTTTATATTTTTAAATTAATGGGATTATGATATAATACAATATATATCAGTATAAGGCACTATCAAAACAGTGACTGAGGTTTTTTTTTTCTATTTTATATACAATTTGTGTTGGATATCTTCCAGCATCAGTACTTTAGGTTCAGGACTCAAACATATTGACAATTATGAAGACGATGCAGGACAAGGCAACATTTTGTCCTGTTGTATGCAGAGTTGCCATGAGTTGAAGCTGATTTGATGGCAGCTAACGGCAACAAAAATTTAGATTTATTTCTCTTTTTCAATAACCAGTAATGCTATAGTAGGGAGAATAATGTACTCCCAATGGCCCCTGGAACCTGTGACTGTGTTACCTTACATGGCAACAGGGATTTTGCTAATGTGATTAATGTTACAGGCCTTGGGGCCTTGAAATAAAGATGTTATCCTGGATTATCCTGTGGGCCCAATCTAATTACATAAATTCATAAAAGTGGAAGAGGAAGGCAAAAAGATGTGTCAGAGAGATGCTATGTGAGAAGGACTCTATCATTACTGGTTTTGAAAATGGAGGAAAGGAGCCATGAGCCAAAGCTGTAGAAGCTGGAAATGACCCTCAGTTTACAGTCAGCAGGAAAAAGTGACCTCAGCCCTACAGTCTCAAGGAACTGAATTCTGCCAACTCGAATGAGCAGGAAGTGGATTCTCTCTTAGAACCTCTAGAAAGGAATGCAATCTGCAGACATCTTGATTTTAGCCTGGTGAGACTGGACTGGACTTCTGACCTACAGAGCTGTAAGACAATGAATTTGTATTGTTGTGAGCCACCAAGTTTGTGGCAATGTGTTATGGCAGCAATTAAAAAAAAAAAAAAAAGAACACTAATACAGATGATAAGTCATAATGTATCCCTTCTATCAATGGACAATTATTTCCAATTTTTCACTATTACAATACTGCAAGTGAACCTTCCTCAACAATCATCTTTAGGCATATGTGTGCAAGTAATTAGTTAGAATTGTTGTTGTTAGCTGCTATTGAGTTGGTCCTGACTCATGGTGACTCCATGTACAACAGAAGAAAATGTTCCTTGGTCCTTTGCCATTTTCATGATTGTTGGTATGCTCAAGCCCATTACTGTGGCCACCGTGTATTTTGAGTGCCTCCTTAACTTTCAAACCCCCATGACCCACCACCCAATCCCCCAACTTCCACTTGCTTCATCTCTACAGTATCACCTCCTTTCTAGCTCCTCTGTCTCCTTCCCTGGTCAGACTCTCAGTACTCACCTCTTCATGGTTCTCCCTGCTCCTAGCTTCCTCCCATAATGCAAGTCCCTTTCTTAAATGGCAACTCTGATCCTAGTCATCCTCGCCTCAGAAAACTTCAATGGTGGCTACCCATTGTCTCCGTTGATACAGGACTTCCCATGTCCTTGAAGGTCCACCACAGTGTGATCCCCACCACATTCCTAATGTCTCCTCCCACCCTTTATTTTTACTGTTCTACAATGTGGAAATGTTTCTTGTTCCCTGAACATATCTCTCACTTCCCTAGACTTCTGCTTTCGCTATTTTGTCAGCTATGAATGACCTCTATTTCTATTTATACCAGTCAAAATCCTTCTTGTTTTTTCAAAGACCATTTCAAAATCCCTCCTCATGTAGGAAATCTTTTTCCCCCACCAACAATAATAAAATAAGTTTTATTATTAAAACTTTCAAACATACAGAAAAATTGAAAGAATTGCTCAGTGAACCCTCATAACCAACCAGTTGGCGTTGTGTCAACTATGACTCATGGCAACCTCATGTGTGTCAGAGAAGAACTGTGCTCCACAGTTTTCAATGGACTCTGAACTCCCACAGACCCCATCTATTTTCTATCACTAACACTTTACTGTATTTTCTTTACCAAATATCTAACCATCCATCCATCCATCCTCTATCCATTCATCCATCTTATTTTTTATGCATTTCAAAGTGAATTGCAGGCTTTAGTATGTTTATTCCTAAATACTTCAGTGACATATTATTAACCAGAGTTCAATATTTCTACCTTTCTTTTGAGGTAAAATTTACATATGATGAACTGCCCATAGCTAAAGTATATCATGTGATGACTTTGATAAATGCATATACTCATGAACCCAAACCCATATCTAGATAGAAAACAGAAAGTGCTTTTATGCTCCTTTTCAGTCACCCTACATCCCAAAACCAACTACTTTTCTCATTTTTGTTCACCACAGATTAGTTTTGACTATTCTAGAACATTATGTAAATGTAATCACATAGTATATCCACTTTTGAGTCAGTCTTCTTTTGCTCAGAAAAATATTTTGTCAAATGGCCTTGTACAGTAGTAACATGCATTCATATCTTATTCCTCCCACCTACTGTATAAGGCTGGGAGCTCTAACATCTGAATGCACTTCAATGTCTAGCACCCCGTCTTATGTACAGTAGGGATTCAACATGCATTTGCTGACGTTTGCACCAGAGTTCCTAAGATAACCTGAAATAGAAGAAAATGCATTTCCTATATTTTGCTATGTTGCACAGAGGTTAAAGGGAGAATATTTTTTTCTAAGTTTTTACTTTTGATTAGAAGCGTGTAGCAAATATTGGCTTGTCATAACTGCCTCTTCATTTTTTGCAAAAGAGCAAGCTGGGTGTGTTCCTGAACCCATCCTCAGAGCATGTATGTTTTATGGCAGAAAGCAACAATTTCATGTGCAAACGGCCCAACCTCCTTCCATCCTTTAGAATTCCAATATCAACATGAACAAACAACGTTCATGGTCACGATCGGTGTCATAAATGGAAATCTTGAGTTAAGAATGAATAGGAGGGAAGACCTTGATAAATGCTCAACCATGAAGAGTCATATCTGCATTTCTCATAAATCCTATGGGCAATTTCCACAATTACAAGACTGATTGCATGCTAGATTTATTTGGGATGATTGACTTTGTGCATAGCAACATGCTGGGAGGTGTGGAATGTATTGACAAAACAAATGGACAGTAAATGGTCCCCACCTTCACCTTCTAGTTGTTTCAGGTTCTATGGGGTGAAAAGGTCCTTGAAGAGTGCATAGTGCCACGGTGGGGTCAGCCTGAGGACTCCCAAATCTACTTTCTGAAGGTGTCACTTCAGGGTGTGGTAGTTCTTCCTGAGTGTAATGGATGATTATTTGATATTGCTGAGGGAAAAGTTAACCACTTTTTTTTTTTTTATTGTACTTTAGGTGAAGGTTTACAGAACAAATATTTTCTCATTAGACAGTCAGTACACATACTGTTTTATGACATTGGTTAACAACCCCACGACATGTCAACATTCTCCCTTCTTGACCTTGTAGGACCCTTTTTTTTTTTTTTTT
>NW_004443978.1:17383195-17422715 GCF_000243295.1 Trichechus manatus latirostris
GTGAAACTATACATAGCCAAAGATACACCATTTCAAAAATTTCTACATGTACAATTCAGTTACGTAGATTACGTTCTTCTAGTTGTGCTGCTAGTCTGACTTTAGATGAAAGTTTACAGAACAAAATAGTTTCTCATTAAACAGTTAGTAACCACTATTTTTTTAAGAGCTGTACTTGCATTAGCCATAAAACTATTACTGTACTAGCTGCTTCTACCTCCCTTGTGGAATTGAGTGGCTAGAATTAAACATTAGCCTTATTGCTTTATAATTATAAAATACGTTTCAAGTCAGCAAAGCAAGCATGATCAATTTTCATCTCTGGGACTTAGAAAGCTCTGCATTTCTGTTCAAATAGTTAAATAGACCTTTTTTTTTTTTAACCTGATTTTTCATCTTGCCTTCTCGTTTTCCTCCACATTCTCCTCTGAATTATTTTATATCGACATTGTGGTTTCCTTTCTGTAGCATTTTGCACATAGAAAGTGGCTTTTCTAAAGGAGGCTTACTCTGCAGGTACGGTTGGGATGCATCCTGGATGATGAGATGGAGTTTATGTTCTCTGGAATTGCAGAAAATCATTCACTCTGTTCCAAGAAAATTATTCATATGGACCTTCACAGATGTATCTCCCATAAAAGCATGCTTTTTTCTCTCTGTGCTCCAGTGTTGTTTTTTGAAATCCTCATGCTTGTGTATTTATCTTCGTTAGAAGTCAAAGTGATCCGCCACCCAGGCTAACTTCTGCATGCCGAAAGCAAAGGAGATTTCTATGTTACTGCATATGGTGGACAGTGAGGAATCCCTAACCCATATTGGCGTTTTCCCACACTGGGAACTGATTTCTCAGAATAGTTAATAGGGTGTTGAGATCTGCACAGACAGAAATGCTAATGCTTCAGCCAAATACCTACGATAATCAGGTCGATCCTTAGCTGTTGGCATCTGACATAAAATCCTCCGAACGTATTAAAGTCGGCTGTGGGAACTGGCAGAGAGGCTTGTTATGTTGACCTTGGACAAAGCCTTCTCTGACAGTAATTCAATAGAAATGTGGGTGTCAGAACTCTGCATTGTTATAAAGAAGAGAATGAAGAGGCTGTTTCAGTTAACAATTTGCTGTTGTGCGCGGTAAACGCGGGACGCGGGCTTTTGGATATAAGCCGTGTTTCGATGAGACCCTGAGAGAGGGACTTGGTGCCAGGATCAGAGACAGACGGTTGTCTTGCTGCCCCATTATTGCCCACTTCACCTTAGGGGGTTAACGTGCGTAAAGACTTCGAGCTCCCTCTAGCAGAACAAACGTCATTGCCACAAACTGTGATATTTTAGTACAAGATGGACAGGAGACCATGTCTCTAAACTTTCTCACGGAAGTTGGAGGTATGAGTATAAGCAATAAAATCAACAGAGGTTTTCCAATGAGGATAAGTATTAGAATTGAAATCCTCAGGGTAAAACATGAAAGAAAAAGTATAATTAAAAAAAAATCACTAAATACATTTATCTTTCAAAAGTAAGTTACAAATTGTCAAGGCCAAACATCATAATATTTTGAGAATGATATTTTGGAAATATTGAGTTTACTATAATTAAAATTTATTTTGCCTGTTTCTTTTTACTTTTTTAAAGTGGCTGCTGAGAAAGTTAAAATTGCATATGTGGCGCACATTGTATTTCTAACAGACAATCCTGCTCTGGTTGAAGTCATGACCCACGTCCATCTTGCCACACCCAATAATTAATGCTCAGTTCTTGTCTTAACACAACCTCTCATTAGTGTTTGACACAGCTGAGCACTCTAGATATCCTTTTCTTTACTTGGATTCTAGGACACTGTTATGGATTGAATTGTGCCCCCAAAAACTGTATGTTATAAATCCTAACCCCTATACATTTGGATATAATCCCATCTGGGAATATGTTTTTTGTTAATAAGACCATTTCAGTGTAGGGTGAATCTTAAACCAATTTCTTTTGAGATATAAAAAGACTAGATAAGGTATAGAGAGAACGAAGCACACATGGGGTAAGACAGATGCCATGCCACATTAAGATCACCAAGGCACTGGGGAACAGAAGCTGAAAAGAGACAAGGACCTCCCGGAGAGCCAACAGAGAGCGAAAGCCTTCCCCTGGAGCTGGTAATTCTGTTACAGCAGCACTAAGAAACTAAGACAGACATCACTCTTGACTTGGTTGGTCATTCGTAATAAGTTTATAATAAAATTTTATAATAAAAATATATTTGGTAGCCTTCTCCTTTTCCAGACCTCTAAATATTGGTGTGCCCTAGCAACTTCCTCTCTCCTTTGTTTTTAATTACTCTTTACATGGTCTTCTCCAGTCCCATCACCTTAAATACCACATACATGTTGATAAATCCCAAATTTGTATCTCCAGATCTGTTCTCTTTCCTGAACTCCAACTGCCAACTTAACATCTACACGTATATGTTTAATGGACATGACATAAAATGTTTATGACTCAAAATTTGATTCCTCCAATCTCCTTTTTCATCTTCACCATGTTGGTAAATGACATCAACATTCAATAAATTGCTTAAGCCAAAAATCTATGAGTCATTCTTGATTGTTCTCTTTTTCATAACCATCCAGTTTAAACCTAATTCATTAGAAAGTCTCTGCCTTCAAAATTATATCTGGGTCCCAGCGACTTTACTCCACCTTCACTGCTGCCAAACCAGTCCAAGCCACCGTCATCTCTCGTCTGAACTCGGTGATAATCTCTCCCTAGAATCTCTCCCGGGTCTCCCTACTTCCACTCTTACCTCTGCCACACTTCATCTCTGCAGCCTATATTTTTAAACAGCAGCTGGAAATGTATTTTAAAACACACACCAAACCACAACACTCGCTAGAAGAACTTTCCAATGGCTTCTTAGCCTGTTCAGATTTAAATAGCAAATCTTCACTGTGGCTTACAAGGCTCTACCAGACCTGGACCTTGATGATCTCATCAACCACCTCTCCTAGCATCCTTCACTTGTGCTTGCCACTCTAGCCACGTTGGCCTTCTTAGTACTCTCTGAATACATAAAGCTTACCCCTGCCTCAGAGACTTTGCACATGCTCTTCTCTGTACCTGGAATGGCCTTTCTAGATTTTCTCATTGCTTGCTCCCTCACTTCATTTAAGTAAGTGTAACATTTCTTATGTGAGGCCTTCCTTGTTTACTTTACCCAAAATAATATAATCCCCTATCCTGCTTTGTTTTTTCCATAATATTTATTACCATCAAACATTTTATCATATATTTATTTTATATTGTTGATTGTTTTATTTATTGTTTAATGTTTTATCTATTTGTTTATTCTCAGTATCTTCTTCTAGAAGGTCAGCTCCATTAAAGAAGGGACAGTGGTGTGCTGTATCCAGCTTATACCAGGTCGCAAGAGCCAACTGTTAAATTTCCCAGAATTCTGAGAGTTGATTTAAAAATATGGCTATTATTAAAATTAAATTATACAAATTTATAATCAAATGAATTATATTGAAAACAAAGGTAGTAAATATTCAAAACTTATAATTTCCTAGCTGCTTAATAATATTTTACTTTTATACATGCACTTGAGGTTATTTACATCTATTGTATCTGCATGGTAGAAATACTACACAATGGTGTGCTACTGCATATTTTCCCCGACTCTGCGTTCACTCATGTTGGTAGCTTGAAGTAAGCCATGATGGGAGTTTACACCCTGGAAATCAGCAAATGCTGCAAATTAGGGCTTTCCTTTTATGGGGAGGTTAGAGGACAGTCCTTAAATATGACCAGCACCCATTAAGCAGGGACTTTGTGCTTTCACTGCTGTATCTCCAGTGTCTGCCTAAAATAGTGTCTAACCTACATGTGCTGCTGAAGAAATATAAATTCAATGGCTGGAATTTCATAAAAAGGCAGAATCTTTGAGGGTTGAAGGTTCTAATTCTTGAATAGAAGCAGAAGACTTGAATAAGGAGAAATGTATCTTAAAAGATTTGGAAGACTTAGAAACCAGAGAGGCTGTGTGTGTGTGAGTGTGCGTGTGTGCGCATGTATGTGTGTGTGTGTGTGCGTGCAAGTTTGCATACGCGAATTTCTGGTCAAGGCAACTTCATAAGTAAAGGAATAAAAAATGAGATATTTGAAACGAGTTCAAGGGCAGTGAGCAGAGTTATTTGTAGTCCAGAGAGGACAGGGATGAGGTTGATTTCTGTGAGCTGATGTTGGGATTTTAGCAAAGCTCTGGAGTTCTGTTGCTGTTGTTGTGTGAGTCGAGTCAATTCTGACTCATAGGGACCCTATAGGGACACAATAGAACTGCTCCATAGGGTTCCCAAGGAGCAGCTGGTAGATTCTAACTGCCGACCTTTTGGTTAGCAGCCTGAGCTCTTAACCACTTCGTCACCAGGGCTCCTCTGGAGTTCTGAGCAGATTCATTTATATGCACCCGAACTTGTCCTACTTGATCCATGACCTCTGAATTGGCCCAGAGGAGGCCTGTCTGCCTCTTCTCCTCCCCACCCTCTGAGGGTCTTCTCCCCACCAGCTGAGGGTCTACGCGTCTCCTGCAGGTCATTATAGTCTACATTAATGACTCAGGTGGTGAGCCCCCTGTCCGAGGACTTTTCAATGCCATGGAGGTAGCTTATTTTTTTAGCTCATCAGTATGTAATCTCCCCACCTACCAATTCATTGCAGTTTTGGATGTTGTGAAATATTATGCTTCCAGACTTGAAAGAATGGAAGTCGAGGCAACTCTGTTTTATATTAAAAAGCCCATATCCTGCCTCCATCAGCTGTCAGGCACTTTAGTTTGAGAGATACAAGTGTGGAAGAAGAGCTTTGCACTTGGGCTTTGGTTCAATGTACCACGAAGACCCTGGTCAGTCCAGAGTTCTTCAGAACCCCATCATAAGGAGAGAAGCAACAAAGACTCATTGGCATGAAAGTTCCAGAAAACCCAAACCAAACTGGCCTAAGAAAAAGAGAACATCATGGGGAAGGGATTGCTTAGGCACAGCTTGATCTGGGCCTCAACAATGTCACCAGGACCAGTTTTCAATTTCTCCGTGTCCCTTGACTTCTTATTCCTCCATGTTAGCTTTATTTTCAGACAGGTTTTCAGCTCATAGGCCTAAAATGACTACGAAAGTTCCAGATGTTATGTTTTATGGCTCCAAATCCAGTGGAAAGAGTGAGAATTTCTGTCCTAGAAGTCTCAGGGAAAAATTATGATAAAGATAATAGCTAATACTTGAATTGAGCTTTAAACATGCCGTTTAATATGTAAGCTCTTTCCATAAAGTAACTCATTTAATATTTACAACTTCCGTGAGATGAAGTCTACTTAGATTATTCCTATTTCAGAAATAATGAAACTAAAGCATCAAAAGGGTAAATAATGTTCCCAAGGTCAAGGTAAGTGGAGAGTAGTGGTTTAAACATGTATTTATTAAATGACGGAGTGGGGATTTGAACCCAGGCAGCTGGGCCCCTGAGATTGTGCCCTTAACTACTATACCACATGACCTCCTGGAAAACCCTGCTTGTCTTAGGCTCTTATTAGGTCACGTGAACTTTTTTCCCTGAGCCAATCCCTGTAGTCATTGGTCACTGGGGCCTGGATAGTGCCTGGCACACTGAAGTTGAGAGGCTGTACCCTATTCATATTTCATGAACTAAAATTTGGGGGTAGTTGGGTCTCTGAATGGGTATTATTGCAGCACAGTAAAAGCTGGAATATTCATCACAGAGGAATATTTGCCACTGGACTATGTACTAGATTGATGATTTTCACTGGGGCAGGATAGGCTCCCAGAGACACAACAGGTTCCAGAAGTTTTGGAAGTGAAGAAGCTGAACCCTCTGTGACCTTGGTGTGAGGGATACCCCATGCTCTGTGCTGAATGGGGGCTCAATCCTGGTGCAGGAGCAGTTTCACATGTTGGCTTGTGTCTCTGTCTGCCCTTGCTAATGAGCTTTTGTGCTTCCGGCCATAGCATAAGCATTTGAAAACTCATTGAAAGAAGCCATTTGTGCCAGGCTTTTGAAGGATGCATGATAATAAACCAGAAGTGGAGATCAGTACTCTGAGAAATGAGAAAGTCACGTCTTCACCAAATGTGGCTCCCAGGGGCACAGGGATGACCCTTTTGGCTGTCTAGACCTTTCCAGCTTGTCAGTTTAATGAATTTGAGCACCAAAGCCTGCTGGCAATTTTCCTAGCTCCAAGTGAAACAGTGATGTAATCCTGATTAAAATAGTTAATAGGGAATTAATGAGAGTCCATCTCCTGGTCTTCAATCATTTCCTGGTGAGAAGAAGATTCTCGAGCAGAAATCATTAGAGCTATTCCTTTGCAGATACTGAAATTGCCCTGTTTTGAAATTACTCAGGGTTTTCACGACGCCAACTCATTCCAAGTCATTAGTTCCTAATGTTATAAGACTCTATAGTCTGAAAAAAGTTTGTTTTTTTCTTCCTTTTAAGCCAATGATCTAGTCCAATTGTGACGATTTGAATATTTATTCTGGCATCCAAGTTCAACTCACACTTAAATTTTAGTGTATAGTGGGATGGAATGTTTACATGCACATGAAAGAAGTCAGAGGTCATTGAGATGGTAGATGGAAATAAATGTATTCTAATGGAATCCGACTCACAGTGACCCTATAGGACAGAGTAGAACTGCCCCATAGGATTTTTAAGGAGCGGCTGGTGAATTCGAACTGCCGACATTTTGGTTAGAAGCTGAACGCTTAACCGCTGCACCACCAGGGTTCCTTAATGGATTATCAAAGAAGAATGCAATTTGACTCAGTCCAAAAAACATTCACTGTATATCTTCCGTGTGGTCGTAAATTAAGTGTTTAAGATACGAAACTAAAGAAACATGTTCAGTAGAGTCTAACTGCTAAGAGTAAAGGCTCTGGAGTCACACCAGAAGTTTCAAATCCCAGCCCCATCATTTATCATCTTTGTGATCTTGGACAACTCTTGAATTTTCAGCTTTTTTAATGTACAAAATGGGGATAAAATAATACTTGCCTTGTTGTTGTTGTTAGTTGCCATCTAGTCAGCTTCGACTGATGGTGACCTCGTGCGTAACAGAACGGTATGTTGTCCAGTCCTGTGCCATCTTCATGAATGTTAGTATGTTTGAGTCCATTGTTACAGCTATTGTGTCAATCCATCTCACTGAGGGTTTCCCTTGTTTTTGCTGACCCTGTACCAAACATGATGTCCTTTTCTACCAACTGGTCTCTCCCAATGACGTGTCCAAAGTAAGCAAGCTGAAGTCTCGCCATCCTCTCTTCTAAGGAGCATTCTGGTCGTATTTCTTCTAAGACTGGTTTGTCAGTTCTTCTGGAAGTCCATGGTATATTCAATATTCTTTGCCAGCATCACAGTTCAAATGCATCAGTTCTTCTTCTTCCTTTTTCATTGCCTTACAGTGTTATTATAATGACTGAAAGAAGTCATCTGTAATGAGTATTTAGAAGAGTGTTGCATAGTAAGGATACAATTGATGTTTGATCAAGTAGTTTAAATTAGCATAAAATTAAGTTAGAGAACTTCCTGGCTGGAAGGTTTGACAAAGTACATGGACCAATAGCTGGGAAGATTCTGTCAGTAAATTATATTTTATCTCAGGTGACCTTAATGGTTCTCAGGAAAGTGGCTTCCATCAAAGTACCTGGGAAAATAGAAATATCCAGATATATATGATGATTTATCATATGTCCAAGATTGAATTTTGATTTGGAATAGTTTATTGACTCTACCATGCTGCAATAATTGCTACCTATTTAGGAAAAAAAAATGAGATCCCTTCCTCACTTTACACACACACAAAAAAAACCCCAGTTCTAGATGGATTAAAGAGCTAAATAAAAACACAAGTGATTATATTAGAACAAATTATAATGTAGTCTTTTCATAATTTGGGATAATGAGGCATTTTTAAGCCAGGCAGGAATCTCAGAAACCAGTGTAAAATAGAGATCATTGTTGTTGTCGCTGTTGTTAGTTGCTGCCAAGTCCATTTCAACTTGTGGCGACCCCATGTCTATAGAGTAGAACAGCTCCATACAGTTTTCAAGGCTGTGATCTTTGGAGGCAGAAGCAGGCCTGTCTTCTGAGGTGCCTCTGTGTGGGTTTGAACCGCAAACCTTTCAGATAATAGTGTAGCGCAAAACATTTGTATCACCCAGGGACTCTTGATGTAGAGTTAGTTGACTATGTAAATAATAAAAAAGAGTATGGAAATATACAATTAGTGAAGCAAAAATGTAAACTATATAGATTGTTAACATAATTACAAAAGAAATGATAGGAAAAGGATTATTGGTCCTACTATTCAAAGAACTCCTTCCAGTTCATAAAATAAAAACCAAAGACAAATAACTCCATTAAGTATAAATTGTTAGCTCAGAGAAGAACTAGAAAGGGTGAATAAATTTAGAAAAAGAAGATCAACCTCATTCAGGAAAATGCAAATTTTAAAAAAATGAATTACCATTTTTCAGTTATCAGATTTGTAAGAGTACCTCATCCAATGTTAGTGACACTAGCTTTTTTAGGGGTGGTGAGGGGTTTTGGGGGTGAATTCTGGTGGAAGAATAAGTTGCTATCACATTTGGGAAAGTTACCTGAGAATCTCGTCTACAGAAATAAAATCACAGGAAGGTAAAGGCATATGCAAATGAGTATTTATTGCTGCTTTGCAGAGGAAAGAAATGAAAAGTAAGCTGAAAGTGAATCAAGAAGGGAAGGGCTGAATAAATTATGGTCCATACATCTTATTGAACATTATACGACTTTTAAAGAGAATGAGTTAGGGATGTTTATTTTTTTCATTTCCTAAATAAGTGTTGCTGACTCTCACTTGCCTTTTTGCTGGTTGTTCTCAGCCTCAAAAGGGAAGCTTTACTATAGCTTTGTTTATATTTTTCTCCACATCAATAGCAAGAAAACTGTACCCTGGATGGAAATTCACCTGTTAGATGCATATTCTGTGTGGCATGAAATTGCTGTTGAGACGTAGCTGAGGAAGCGAAACGGACAGAATACTGAAAGTGCATAGACACTAGCATGGAGAAAAACATAGGCAGCCTATAAATTATTCACTTAGCCTCTTTGCTTCATAATGAATTTTGCAGGGCCACTACTCCTGCAGTGGGAGGGTTCCTTAGAGCTGCCAGCTCATAACTACCTTCTACAGCATCAAAGGCCATTCATTATTTTTCTAATAGCCTCATCACGGGCCCTTTGATGGCTCTAAAATGATCCTTCCAATATCTGAACTAATCCACTCATACTGTTGTTTCTACAACAGATATTTATTAAGCACCTGCTATAGGCCATTCAGGCACCTTCGGGTGATGCAAGTGGTTGAATGTTCAGCTATTAACCAAATGTTGGTGGCAGAATCCACCCAGAGGTGCTGCGGAAGAAAGGACTAGTAATCTACTTCTAACTACAAGGCAACCATTTTTTGTTGTTTGTTTTTTAAATGCCACACACTGTTCAAGACACTGAGAATAGAGTAGTGAATAAAAGTCTGTTTTCTTAGGACGTTTGTATGGTAATGAGGAGTGAGGGTGGGGAATGGACAATAGAAAAATAGAGGGGCTCTATAGCAGGTATTGATCACGAAAAATGAACAGGTCAGGAGATGGAAAGTAAATACACATATGTATGCATGCGTGTGTGCAGGCGTGTACATGGGTGTGCATGCATACACATGCATTATTTTAATAGCATGGTAAGAACAGGAATTAGGGAAGGTGTCTTGGCAAAGGTGACCTTTCCGCAGGACCCTAGTGAAGGAAGAACGTGCGCTTGTCGAGGTTTCTCAAGCAGGAGTCGTTCAGGCAGTAGAACACTGAGTGGAAATGTTCAGAGGCAGGAGCATCTTGTTCCCAGGAGAGCAAGGCGGAGGTGTTACTGGGGCAGAGGGAGACGGCAGTGGTGATGGGCGGGGGAGCGGAAGGCTATCCCTTCATGGAGGCAACAAGAGGTCATATCACTGAGGGCCCTCTGGTGTGGTGAGGATTTTGGATTTTACTCTGCTTGAAGCCTTTGGAGGTTTTGAACAGGAGACTGGCGTGATTTGATGTAATGTTTTACTGGGAACACTCTGGTTGCTGTGAGGAGAAGCGACTGGGAAGCGAGGGTGGAAGCAGGAAGACCAGTTAAGAGGTTCTTTCAGAGGTTCAGGGGAGATTACAAGGGTGGCGAGGGCCACGATGGAAGGTGTGGAGGCAGTGAGAAGTGGCCAATCTGGGACATTCTGAAGACGGCCTGACGAAATTTGCCGATGGCTCAGATGCGAGGCCAGAGAGAGGAGTCAGGGGCGACTCCAGGCTTTGGCCACAGCCCATGGAAGAGCTCCATTCCTAAGCATTACTAGTCTCGCATCTACACCCAGAGGCCACACTGCTTGAAGGAGTTGGAAGTTTTGGAGAAGGCCTGCTTATGTTTTCCAGATGGTCTGTGGTGTCTGAGGCTGGCTCCTAGGTCACTAGGCTTCGCTCTCTCGGTTCTGCTGTAGGATAATGTTAAAACACACATATGCACTTCTCTTTAGAATTGAGCAAAATGTTTCCTATTGATCATTTCATCGATTTATTGCTTCATTTAATGATCACAAGGACCTAGTGTGGTGGATCTTCTTACGCAGATTTTGTAGATGAAGCAGTTCAGGAGGGAGAGCTACCAGGTTTCTCCAGCATAGCAGGGCTAGGATTTGAAAGCAAGCCCTCTATTCCACGCTTCACCACTGATGACCTACTTCACTACCAAAGCTATTACTCCCCATGCCATATCCCATCCACAATTTCCAATGACCAGGCCAGCCATGCAGAGCAGAAATAAATAGTTATACAGTATGAATAAGGAAAAAGAAGCTCAGAAGTCTTTACTGAGCTGCCCAAAGATCACAAAGGGTGGGTCATGGTAAGGACTTGGGTTTTCTGCTATTTAGCACAGCTGCTCTGTCTCAGTCAGGGGAGCTGGGAGACTGCTGACATCAACAAAGAAATAATGGACAACTTTCTTTCCCCCATCTAGCATTTTGTTAACACACAGAGTTCTTTCAGCGGAATGTTTCCAAATTTCATCTATGTCATAGCATATATCAGAACTTTATTTCTCTTTAGGGCTAAATAACGTTCTATTGCATGTATGTACCACGATTTGTTTATCCATTCATCTGTTGATGTACCTTGAGTTGTTTCCGTCTTTTGGATATTGTGAATAATGCTGAAATGAACATTGGTGTACCAGTATCTGTTTGAGTACCTGCTTTCAGTTCTTTTGGGTATAGACCCAGGAGTAGAATTACTGAATCATATGGCATTTCTGTGTTTAGCTTTTTAAAGAACCATCCGACTATTTTCCACAGGAGCTGTGCCATTTTGCATTCCCACCAGCAAAGAATGAGGGTTCCAGTTTCGCCACATCCTCCGTAATACTTGTTATTTTCCATTTGTCTGATATTAATCATCATAGTGGGTGTGAAGTGGTAGCTCAGTGTGGTTTTTAATTTGCATTTTCCTAGTGACTAATGACATTTAGCATCTTTTCATGTGCTTATTAGCCATTTGTATATCTTCTTCGGAGAACCATCTATTCAGGTCTTTTGCCCTTTTTTTTTTTTTTTTTTTTTGATTGGGTGGTTTGTGCTTTTATTGAGTTGTAGGATTTCTTTATATATTCTGATATATATTCATCAGATGTATGGTTCCCAAATATTTTCTCCCATTTTGTAGTTGTCTCTTCACTTTCTTGATAAAGTCCTCTGATGCACCGAAGTTTTTAACATTATGCTGAATGAAATGTCAAGCACACAAGACAAATATTGTATGGCCCCACTTATGTGAAATATCTAGAGTAAGTAAATGCATAGAGACCAGCATTTCTTAGTGGTTACTGGGGGCTTTGGGGAGCGGGGAATGGGAAGTTATTATTGAAGAGGTACTGAGTTTCTGTTTGGGGTGGTGGTCAACTTGTGGAAACCCATAGGGATGATGGTTACACAACATGGGGATGTAATTAATGTACTGAATACTTAAGAATGGTTAAAATGGCAAACTTTTTGTTATATATACTTTACCACAAGAAAATTAAAACAAAACAAAACAAAACACACACATGCAGAGAACAAAGCAAAACGAAAATGCAGAGTTCCCTTAGAAAAGGACTTTCTCTGAAGGGGTAAATGTAGCAAGACCCTATTTGTTCTAGTGGAGCCTGTGGACCTATTTCATGCACAGATTTTTGGCACAGAGTTGCAACTCAGAGCACAGAAGTTCCTGCTGACATGAAGGGTCAGCACATGAAGCAGAGTCACTGTGGAAGAAAAGGAAAGCTCCTATGTCTTCGCTGCACGAAAATGTGGAGCTGTTGCTGTACCCGGATCCAAGGCAGCCTGGGTCAGAGAAGACTCATCATCAAGGCAGCAAGATCCTATCCTTTTCAAGGAATCTCCGCTCTGTGTCAGAGCACTCAGAGGCACAGAGGTACCGGGCACAACAGGGATGCCTTTCATTCCCTCTGCCTGCTTGCAGCCGCCTCCACCCTGCTGCTGGAGATGAAGCCGGCTGGCTCTGCTTTGAGAGGCTCTGCAGCCCTGGCTGCTTAATTTCCGGCGGACCCTCAGTGCCCAGGGAGAGCGCGTGTTTTGCTTGTGATGTTGGTAATGAACTGCCGCTGGGAACAAATTAATGAGTGTGTCCGAGAGTGCGGTGGAATTGCATTACGATTCATAAACACTGCGATGAAAATGCCAGTTAAGCTCTGGTATAAATACACACACTCTGAAGAAGCAAACTCTTTTTTCTTCTAATGAGGGAAGAATTTAAAATAACATCATTCTGCCCTGAGCAACATTGCTAGGGGAGAATTTCTTAGAAGACAGATAGCTTTTCTAAATTTATATTTAATACATAGAGAAACATAGTGGAATATTAAGTGTATACTTATATCTGTATGTATATATCCTATACTTCAAAATACATAGTCTGTATATGACCTAAAGCTATAAAGTATACAAAAATGCCAATAACATCACCTCTCTAGGTACGGAACCATCTTTGTTAAATGAGATCATTCTATTGCCTTTTTCTTGACTACAATGGACGTACATGTTGTTGCTGTTGTCAGGTGCTATTGAGTCAGTTCTGACTCATAGGGACCCCAGGCACAACAGAGTGAAACATTGCCCGGCCCTGCGCCATCCTCACAATCGTTGTTAAGCTTGAGCCCATTGTTGTAGCCCCTGCGTCAATCCATCTCACTGAGAGTCTTCCTCTTTTTCAAAGACCCTCTAACTTACCAAGCATAATGTCCTTCTCCAGGGATTGATCTTTCCTGATAGCATGTCCAAAGTACCTGAGATGAAGTCTCACCTCCTCACTTCTAAGGAGCATTCTGTATTGCTTCCAAGACAGATTTCTTTGTTCTTGTGGTAGTTCACGGTATCCTCAATATTCTTCGCCAACATCATAATTCAAATACATCAATTCTTCTTCCGTCTTCCTTTTTCATTGTCCAGCTTTCCCATGCATATGAGGCAGTTGAAAATACCATGGCTTGGGTCAGGTGCACTTTAGTCCCCAAACTGACATTTTTCCTTTTTAACACTTTAAAAAGGTCTTTCGCAGCAGATTTGCCCAATGCAATATGTCATTTGATTTCTTGGCTGCTGTCTCCACGGGCATTGATTGTGGATCTAAGTAAAATGAGATCCTTGACAACTTCAAACTTTTCTCCATTTATCATGATGTTGCTTATTGGTCCAGTTTTGAGGATTTTTGTTTTCTTTATGTTGAGGTGTAGTCTATACTGAAGGCTGTGGTCTTTGGTCTTCATCAGTAAGTGCTTCAAGTCCTCTTCACTTTCAGCAAGCAAAGTTGTTTCATCTGCATATCACAGGTTGTTAATGAGTCTGCCTCCAATCCTGATGCCATGTTCTTCCTCATATAGGACAGCTTCTCTGATTATTTGCTCAGCATACAGATTGAATAAGCATGGTGAAAGGATACAACCCTGAAACACACCTTTCCTGCTTTTAAACCATGCAGTATCCCTTGGTTCTGTTCAAATGACTGCCTATTGGTCTATGTACAGCTTCTACATGGGCACAATTAAGTGTTGTAGAATTCTCATTTTTTACATTGTTATCCATAATTTGTTATGATCCACACAGTAGAATGCCTTTGCATAGTCAATAAAACACAGGTAATCATCTTTCTTGTATTCTCTGCTTTCTGTCAAGATACATCCGACTTCAGTTCCATGTTCTCGTCTGTATCTGGCTTGAATTTCCAGCAGTTCCCTGTCGATGTATGCTGCAACCGTTTTTTAATTATCTTCAGTATAACTTTCCTTTTTAATGATATTGTTTGATAGTTTCCATATTCTATTGGATCAGAATGAAATGGGCATAAATATGTATCTCTCTCAGTCACTTGGATAGGTAGCTGTCTTCCAAATTTCTTGGCATAGGTGAGTGAGGGCTTCTAGCATTGCACCTGTTTGTGGAACTATTTCAATTGGTATTCCATCAATTCCTGGAGCCATGTTTTTTGCCAATGCCTTCGGTCCAACTTGGACTTCTTTCAGTACCAATCGTTCTTGATCATATGCTACCTCCTGTAATGGCTGAATGTCGACCAATTCTTTTTGGTATGGAGACTCTGTGTATTCTTTCCATCATCTTTTGATGCTACCTGTGTCACTCGACTTTTTGCTCATAGAATCCTTCAATATTGCAACTCGGGGTTTGATTTTTTTCTTCAGTTCTTTCAGCTTGAGAAATGCTGAACGTGTTCTTCCCTTTTGGTCTTCTAACTCCAGGTCTCTGCACATTTCATTAGAATACCTTGTCTTCTCAAGCTGCCCTTTGAAATCTTCTGTTCAGTTCTTTTACATGACCATTTCTTCTGTTCACGTTTTCCATTGTACATTCAAAAGCAAGTTTCAAATCTCTTCTGACATCTGTTTTGGTCTTTCTTTCTTCTCTTTTTAATGACCTTTTCCTTTCTTCATGTAGGATGTCTTTGATGACATTCCACAATTCATCTGGTTGTCTGTCATTAGTGTTCAATGTGTCATATCTATTCTTGGGATGATCTCTAAATTCAGGTGGGATATACTCAGGTTCATACTTTGGCTCTCCTGGACTTGTGTTAATTTTCTTCAGTGTCAACTTGAAGTTGCGTATGAGCAATTGATGGTCTGTTCCACAGTCAGCCCCTGGCCTTGCTCTGACTGATGATATTGAGCTTCTCCATTGTCTCTTTCCACAGATGTATTCAATTTGATTCCTGTGTATTCCATCCTCATGCTTACATAGCCTTTTATTAATATTCTTCATTAATATTCTGAGTTAAGAGTTTGGATTTAGAAATTAAAATTCAATGAAAAAATAGCCACTGTGGTCCACAGAGACCTATGACTCTAAAGCTCATACCAGTGGCGGAAAAGGAACGTCCATGTTTGCTGACTCTAAGGTGCAGTGAAGTTGTGTTTAAACCAAGATAGTGACCTACCTATAGGTAATCTGAGTTCGTGACCCATGATATACTGTGAGGGACGATGATGTTTATGGCAGGGGATGTTGCTGAGATGGAAGGCCTATTGCAGAGGTTCCATGGAGTCCCAAGATTCCATAAAGGCATCTGGGGTTGCTGCAGACAGGCTTAGGAAATGTGGAAGGAATCTCAGTAGTAGATCCCAGACCTTCTTGGACCAATTTAACTACAGCATCTCCTCTTTTATCTGCATTATATATCAGGACATCAAGTAAGTATTCATTTCATTAAAATGCACTCTAAATGAAAGCTAGAAAACTCTCAGTTGGTAATACATTGAGCATGTGTTTTGGAACGAATAAGACTTGACTTCAAATATTATCTCCAGTATTTATTAGCTATTGGATTTTGAGCACATGTAACCTCTTGGAGTCTTTGTTTCTCTCTAAGATGAAAAGAGAATAACACCTACCTTGCTTGGTTGCCATGAGTATTAGAGATAGTAAATTAAAATGCCTCTCACTTAATTGATTTTCACAAAAGATTGTAATTATTATAACAGATTCTGGTTGGTAACTCGTCATAGATTTAAATGGTTTGTTTTTCTCCTCTGACAACTGCAAAAAATGAAGACTCTTTTCTCCAACTCCTCTAATGTCAAGGAAAACAGAAGGTAATTTCACCTGAGTCAGAGAATCTATTTAGCTAATCACAATCTCAAATGTTAAATAGAGTTTTAGAAAGGAGAACAAAACTTGTTTAAAAGTATTGCTTATTTGTCGTAAGTGAACAATTTGAATTTAGAACAATTATGGGAAAATGGTTTACTGAGACTAATAGTAATCAGTTAACAGTTCTTTTACTGCCACATTTTCACTAATATAGTCATATATTCCCAAACTGTGCTTTAGTAGTTTATTAACATCATAATCTGTGAATTTCCATCCAAAACAGAGAACTCACAATGACTGCACCAGGATTAGGTGCCGATCAGACTTTTTAGGAATAAAGGCACATCTGTGTTAAGCTCTGTTTGAGTTCCTTTGTGTCTTAACTTCAGGAGTAAGGTTTTCATTAGAGGCCATGCCAGTGCTCTGCTCCTTTGCTTGCATCCTTCCTGTTTCACTGCAGGTTTGGAATGCTGCATCACTTGTTCTCCTCTATTCCTTATCGAAGAGCATGACTCCTTATTGATGTGGCAATTGTTCTTTTTGTAATTATTACTATTGAGTGAAAACATATATAACAAAACATAGGACAAGCAAAAAATTTCCACATGTAAAATTCAGTGACATTAATTACAGTATTTAGGTTGTACCACCTTTGTCATCATCTTTTCCAAATTATTCTACCACCATTAACATAAACTCAATGCCTCTTAAGCAAAAACTCTCCCTTTCCCCTTTCCTCTCACCCCTGGTGTCCACTAATAATCTGTGGTCTCTGTACATTTTCCTACCTCATATAAGTTATATAATATTTGTTCTTTTGTGACTGACTTATTTCATGTGGCATATTTTCAGGTTCATCCATATTGTGGCATGCATCAGGACTTCATTTCTTTTTATAGCTGACTAGTATTCCATTGGTGTTGGTGAGGAGTACTAAATATACCATGGACTGCCAGAAAAATGAACAAATCTGTTTTGCAAGAAGTACAGCCAGAATGCTTCTTAGAAGTAAGGATGGTGAGACTTCCTCTTAAGACCACTCCCTGGAGAAAGACATTATGCTTGGTAAAGTAGAAGGTCAGCAAAAAGGAAGAAGACCCTCAACAAGATGAATTGACACATTGGCTGCAACAATGGGCTCAAGCATAACAATGATTATGCGGATGGTACAGGACCAGGCAGTGTTTCGTTCTGTTGTACATAGGTCACTATGAGTTGGAACTGACTCGATGGCACGTAAAGACAACAAGTATTCCATTGTATGTATATACCACATTTTGTTTATCCATTCATCTATTGATGGACATTTAGATTGTTTCCACTTTTGACTACTGTATTGCTAAAAGTGCTGCAATGAACACTGGTGTACAGGTTTCTAGTTGTGTTTCAGACTTCATCTCTTTTGGGGCATTGTTCTTTTTTAAGAGAGTTTCGGGTCAGTAGTTAAAGAACGGGTCAGTGGATAAAATGGCAAGAAATACAGTTGTTTGAATGAATGGGATGTTAGTCTTTACAGGTGCAAGAAACGCTTTATATATTGGGAATTGCCAAAGAAAATACAAACTGAATGATGCTGGTCAAGGGGAAAGGGAAGACTTGTACTTTCTTTTTTCTCCTTGGGCAGCCTCTGGGACTTCTTTTACTCCAGTTAAACTATCTCAGATTTATTTTATGTAGTTGAAAAACCAAAAAGGAATGAGATAATGTATGACTTTTTCAAACTTAGCAATCCAAGATGAAATTTTGATTCATGGATCCAGTTTCATGTGGGCAAAAGATCTTGAATGTATAATTCAAAAAGCATTAGTGAATGTTAATAAAGGTATCATAATTTAAGTTCTTGCATAACCAACTACATCCAGAGATGGGACACCCATTTTGCTTACTTATAAAAAAAAAAAATCAGTGTTCTCGTAGATCAAAATAGCTTCTACCCATCAGGAAAATTCAACTTTGAAGGGCAGTGATTCAAGTTTTGTGAAAGTTCTCGTATGTATTGTTCTGCACAGAATTAGACCTGTTTTAAGGATTAATTCATATTCACAGTCACCAGACTTACTTTTTGAAATGCCTATTGACTTTTCAGGACCATCTTAGAACAGCTGGAGTGTTTCGTATCTGCTAACATCAGAGTCTAAGCTCAGTGTTCTCAGGTTGGTTCCTTGTCTAGTGTCTGAAATAAAATAAAATCAAGAAGCAATGGTAAGTTTTTCACATGAGAGAAGTGATTTGTATGTGGTTTCAGGGTGAGCACTAGTCTGTTTTGTAGACTTCTGTTCAACTCCCCCCAAAAGGCAGTTTCTTTGTTTCACCTTTTATGAAATTATTTTGCTTTGGCACTCATTTTCTAGGGACTTAGTTTTAGTAACGACTGATATCACTCCCTGGCAGGAGGCCACCAGGGGCTCTGAAATCAATTAAGATAGTATCTTAATTTGGCTTCCCCAAGTTTCGAGATAAAGATTTAAAAGCAAGTGATTTATTGGGAAAGAAATCCCAGGAAACACTGAGATATGGGAGGAAGGAAACTCATGAAGTATGGATAACTAAGCAAGTTACCACTGAAAACAACTGAAGCTTATTCCCCCTGAGGAGTTCTGAGAAATAGTGTAGAATATGCCTCAGTGTTACCCACAGGAAGGGCAAAGAGTTTGGAGTATTTATACACTATCTCCATCAGTCATTGGTTGATGGCTGCTCTGGAATGCCTTGTGAGTGGACAGAGCAAGGTGGTGGTGAGATAAAGTCCTCAGGCTAAGAGATGCAGGTGCTGATAGTTGGATGTTGGGTTGGCAGGTGCTGAAATGTTCAGGGTGGAGGTAAATAAGCACCTACAGGGTCTGTGACAGATGGTGATGTTGTGACAAATGAACCGATTTCATGAAAGTGCTTTGGAGATTATGATGATTTGAGGAGGGGCAGGAGGAAATCCTGCAGATAGGAAGATAAAGCAGAGGGAGTTAAAAAGATATCACAGGGATAGCAGAATATTTCACATTTATTGTGTAGTAAGGAAGATTACTTGAGTCAATCTACCATTATTAATGTTAAAGTACCCACAGAATGGTTGCTCAGAACATAGGTTTTCCAGGACCTGTTCCTTAGTTTCCTCCTAATGGTCTCTATTTGATGATATCTTTGATGACCATCACTGGTGGGCCAGCTAAGGAGAAGAGGGGGAGGATGGGGAGAAGGAGGGAGAAAGAGGAGAAGGAAGAAGGAGAAGGAGAGAGGGAGAAGGAGGGAGAAGGAGGAGAAGGAAGAAGGAGAAGGAGACAGGGAGGAGGAGGGAGGAGGAGAAAAGAGAAAGGAGGAGGAAGAGGGTTAGAAAGGAGGAAGAGAGAGAGAAGAGGAGAGGGAGGAGGAGGCAGAGGAAGGAGGAAGAGAGAAGAAGGAGCGGGGAGGAAGGAGGAGGACTAAGAAGAAGGGGGAGGAGGGAAGAGGAGGAGAGAGGGAGGAGGAGGGGGAGGAGACGAGAGGAAGGAGGAGGAGAAAGAGGAAGGAAGTAGAAGAGAGAGGGAGGAGAGGGAGAAGGAGAGAAGGATGAGGAAGGGGAGGAGGAGAAGAGAGGGAAGAGGAAGGAGCAGGAGACTGGAAGGAAGAGGAGGAGAGAGGGAGGAGAAGCAGAGGGAGGAGGAGGAGAGAGTGAGGAGGAGGAGAGAGGGAGGAGGAGGACAGAGGTGGGGGGAGGAGGGGCAGGAAAGGAAAAGAAAATGAAGACTGTAAAACTTAGCTGAGAAGTTTCTGAAAATGGGTCTATGGGCCAGGGCTAAACTGTGATGTCTTTTTTTCTAGTTTATGGCAGAAAGAGAAATAAAAGTGTGGTGTACTGAAATTTCTATAAAGCTAATTCTATTCTGATATAATATCTTTCCAACATTCTGATAACAAAATTTCCTCTCTTTTATGGAATTATAGGGATAATGGATGGATATTTATTTGTGAATACTCTCAGAAAGCAAATAATTATAAACCCTATGCCTTCCATTTTAAAAAGTTTTATGTGTTTTACTAGTCTGAGAAACCCAGAGTCCTGGAAACTCTAACCTCATTCGCTGAGCTATTCCTTACATCACTCTGAAGTGCCATTGAGGATGGCCATGGGTCATTCCTTCCACAGGCTGCATTTGAACTAGAGACAGTTATTAGAGTGGATCAGAGCACAAGCTAAGGCCAGAGAGACTGGGTGTCACTCCCAGTTGGGCCTGTTGCTATTCATGACAGATTTCGTAGGCTATTGAAATCTTTTACACCTCAATATCCTTATCTAGAAAACGGGGAAAATAATAATAGCAATACCTCATAGGCTAATGTGAAGTTAAACAAAACACGTAAACCGCCTAAGACAAAGCCTGCCGCGTACTAATCATGAAGTTAAGTGTTGGCTGTTAAAGGAAGTAGAGGTCCTAGCATGTTAATGGGAAAACACTAATCATACAGCTAGAAATTTCCAAAATTGAATTTCTTTCTGAAATAATGCTTTCTAATGAAAGCACTTGGTCTGTGTACATTACAACAGATAAAGATATATTTTAAAATATCATTCAGATCACTAAATGTAATTTTTGGCACTGAGGACTGAAAACCCCATTGTGGTCGAGTAGATTCTTACTCAGGGCTTGTCTGCTAACCAAAAGGTCGGCAGTTCGAATCCACCAGCTGCTCCTTGGAAACCCTATGGGGCAGTTATACTCTGTCCTATAGGGTCGCTATGAGTCAGAATCAACTCAACAGCAACAGGTTTGGTTTGGGTTTTGGAGGACAAAAATACCGCCCAGTAAACATTAACGTCTTTTTAAATCTTCACATTATTTTAATGAATATAGAGTTACTCTTCAGCTAGACTCTACTGTAAGAAATTCACGTTTGTATGAAAGCATTTGTAAAAAAATGAAGCTTTAGAAGAACAACTTGTTTAAACTCGTATTCTTTGCAAGCAGTTTTTATTATAATTGATTTGGTAAACAATGCTGTTATCTTCTTACTTAAGACACCCTTTGGAAATGTATAATTGGCTATAATAACTATATGATAATATATTATAGCAATAGCATTATAGTAATCAAGTGAAAGAGGTCAATTTCATGTTTTTTCACGTTTTTCCTGATGTTTCAACAGCGTTTTACTGGAGAGCTCAGCACATGTGGAGGCAATGATTCTATTATACCATTGGGTAATTTTTGGACCAGAGCCTAACAAAGACGTAGAATAAGCAGACAGGGTCTTCACAGACAAGAAAATGAAAACAGAACAGATTAGCTAATTCTGCATTTTCAGGGAGAGTTCTTTCCAAATATAGAAGCGCGCTAGTGGACAAAGGAAAAGAAGTTTTGTCTGAACTCAGCACCTGAAGCAATAAATGCTGACTCTTCTTCTATCACCTTAAAGGAATGTTGCCCAGATGTGGGGGAGGGAGTGATGGGGGGGGGTGACATAACAGGTTTAAGATACATTAGCTTCTTTATCTCCTAATGGACAGACTAAAATTTGATTTTAATTCCGAGCAAAATTGCATTAGCTGAGCTCAGCAGAATGCCTGAGAGATGGTATTCGGCTGTCCCCAATTGCTTAGCTCGACTTTTACAAGTCAGCTGGTTTCCAGGCTTGCTGCAGGTGGCAGCTAGAGTACCTGGGAGAGACCTATTCCATCGTTGGCTTGTCTCTTTCTCATGGTGTCTTTACTCTCAATGAAGCCACAAGCAGCTGCTTGTGAATGTCTACTGTCATTTGTTGGGAAAATGCAAATCACAATGAGTGCTTTCAAAAGGACAGTTTTCCAGTCTAGCAAAATGCATTTTTGTTTTTATTCCTGTTTAAAGTGATTTTGGTAGTCCCCTAATTACCAATATCTCATTGCAGGTGTTAAATTGATTGCTTTTGGATGTCTCCCCTTGATGGCTAGTTCTGAATCCAGATGGTTATATATATTTAATT
Organism: Trichechus manatus latirostris; assembly: GCF_000243295.1. Lineage (NCBI taxonomy): Eukaryota > Metazoa > Chordata > Mammalia > Sirenia > Trichechidae > Trichechus > Trichechus manatus. The sequence continues at coordinate 17,405,346 of NW_004443978.1, forward strand.
CAATATGATGACCTCATTTTACTGGGAACATTGTGTGCTTCATTTTTTCAACTTATTAAATCCCTAAGATGTGCAAATTAGAGCTCTGGTGGTGCAGTGGTTAACAGTCTGGCTGCTAACCCAAAAGTTGGCAGTTCGAATCCACCAGCCGCTCCTTGGAAATCCTATGGGGCAGTTCTACTCTGTCCTATAGGGTCGCTATGAGTCGGACGACTTGCCGGCAACAGGTAGGCGCAAATAACCCATTTTCTAGGTGCTGAGAAAAATGCTGAGGAAGTGCAATGCATAGTCCACACACACACACACACACACTCACACATTCACTCATGCAACGTGTGATACCTGCTTGAGTAACTCCATCCCAAAGACTGGATTCACAGATTCTTAGAAACGATAATTAAAGTGTGGGCTTGCAGAAATTGCCGTATTTAATGAAAGTGCTGAATGTGCATTTTTTTGAAAATGATCAGCACATTCACTTATTTAACTCAACGTGAAAAGGTAATTTGTACAACTCAGCAGTTTCAATCAGAGTGAGTACTGTGATGTAAGCTGCATCAGAAAACTTGAGGTGAATAAAATTCGTTTTGCGTTCATAGGTTTTCAGTCTCTGCCTGACAGTCACCAAATACGCGTGAAGCCCACAGTCACACAGGGAAGCGGAGTGCAAGATGGCGCTCACAGTTTCCTCATCAAATGCTAAAGATTCCAGTTAGTGCAGGTGATAACTAAAGAATAGGTATATGAGATGGCATCTCGTATCAAATGCAATGACTTCAATTATGCTGGAGCACAGACTAAATTCGGGAACAAAGAACCCCTGCCACGTTTGTCACTGCCTTGCAGTGAACAAGAAGAAAGCAACCTCCCTCCCTCAGCCTTCTATCATTGCTGCCGCAGACGCAGACGGGATCAGAGATTTCCTTCTGGTCCCGCCCCTATCTGACCTCACTTCCCGGTATTCTGCACATGTGCCCTGTGCCGTTTCTCAACAGGACAACCGAATGGTTCTCTCCGTGGTTGTTTATCCTTGGCTATAAATGCTTCTCTGTATCAAATGGCTACTTATTTTCTAAGAGCCAGCTTATCTGTTGCTATCCATAACCACCCCCAAGGAAATCCTATCATACCATCACGCGTAGAACAAACCACCAGCGCTTCCTTTAGGTCTCGTTCTGTGTCTGTCTCCACCATCAGACAGTGACCTACTAGAAGACAGAGACCATATTGTATTTAATCAGGTCTGGTCCCCAGCATTCAGTAGTGATCATTTTACACGGTGGATGCTTGTTAAAGGAAGTAAGGATAAAGCAGGATAGTTATTTTAAACACTGGGACCAAGGAATCTTGACATAAACCCAATATTTGTTAGCTATGCTTTTTTTTTGTTTTGTTTTTTCCAGTTAATGGAAGAACATGGCCATTTCTGACACCCCTATCTACAATATATTGTTTTTGCACTCTGGAACTAATACTGGCATAGAATAGAAAGGAAGAGTTATCATTTCTTCTACCCGTTCTTTGCTCCTCACCTGTAATGCAAAACTTGAGGGGTTTCACGTTTGATGAGGAATCAGAAGCATTGAATACACAAACTTCATCTTGCCCTCAGCTTTGCTGTGTGACTCGAGGCTTGCTTGCTTCACAAGTATTTGGTGACTAGCAGGCAGTGAACGAAAGCCCTATAAACTCTGAGTGAATTTTATTCAGGTCAAATTTTCGTGATTTGCAGTCTATATCACAATACCCACTTTTTGGTTGAAACTGCTGAGTTCTACAAATTACATTTTCACATTGATTTAAGAAGGCCATTTGGCATCTTTCCCCAGGACTTACTGATCCATAAAATGCTGGTTGTCTGATATGAATATCAAATGAATGTGTAATTATTTGCTAAAGCAACTAAGCCAAATACTAAGAAAGTACAAGGTTGTTCATGGTGCCAGGAAACTGCAAGCATTGGCTGTATTTACATCTCATTGGACCATGGATTTCCTTCCAAAATTTAGGAATTATACCGGCCATCTCCCCCTTTCACCATGAGGTATTTAAGGAAGCCACCATATGAAATAAACTGGCAGCAAACAAAATGAAGATTCCAAAGAAATAGTAAAATTGGGAGTTGATTTTCCATCAAGGACTCAGCATTGAGTAATGCTGAAGACCACCAAAAATAAGTGTTATTGCAAACATATAACAACCATAAACAAACAAATATATATATACATAAATTATACTCTAGGTTCAATGGCTATAAATGTAGAGTAGACAAATTATCTATAAGCTCCTCTGTAAGAAACAATTATGTTGTTTCATCTACCAATCTTTCTTTTTATGCTCTGTAGATATTTCATCACACCAAAAGGTTTTTCCATTTTAAGATTATATAAAACTAGTTCTCTTACATTTTCTTCTAGTAATTTTCTGTTTTTGTTATAATAAATATTTTTAAACATCTGAAATTTGTTTTAAAGTTAAGGAATAGAGTTTAAGATATATCCCCAATTTTTCCCAGAAGGCTATTAAGCTGTTCCAATACTATTTGTTGAATAATCCTTCCCATCCCCACCCCCTGAATTGAAATGTTGTTTTCATTACATATTTAATTGACATGTATATATGGGTATTTCTGGACTTCTCCTACTATTTTCCTGTTATGCATAGGTCAGTACCACACTGTTTAAATTACTGTGGTTGTTACAATAAGCTTCAATATTTGCTAGACCTACTCTTCTCTCCTTATTCTTTCCCCTGAACATTCAAGGTTATTTTTGCTTCCTTATTTTTTCATATAAAGTTTAGAATGAAATGCAATTTTTTTTTTTAATTTGGATCACCTTCAATTCATCTGTCATCCAAGAGTGCTTAGTATTGTTATGATGTCAAGAAAATAGAATGCTTTCCAGTCTTTTGTCTCTCACTAGAGTTTCAAAATTATTTTTTATACATTGTGCATATTTTTGCACTCTCTCTGTATATATATATGTGTGTATATATATATATGTTGTTGTTAGGTGCCGAGTGGTTCTGACTCATAGTGACTCTATGTACAACAGAACGGCACACTTCCCTAGGTGAGCTTTTAAAGAAGTAGAGATTTAACAAATGTAAATTTAAAATACGCACCACAGAATTGCTAAAACAAGCATTGGAGCATATCTTGACTGTATGGGTTGCTGCTACCTCCCAACAGCGGAAATCGACAGAAACACTTGAGTGACAGGAAAAGGCAGGGAAGGTTTTCAGAGATTGTGGGAAGACTTTAAGATGCTTCATAGCTCACAGAAGTAGAGTGTGCCCCTGAGAAAGTTGCTCAGCAGAAACCAATCTCCCCACCATTTATTGTTCGAAAACTCATCCTCTCCCCTTCAGGGATTACTAATTTGTGGGTCTTCACAAATCTTTGGTACATCCTTGTGAATGTAGAAAACTGACCCTTCATAGCCAAAGCAGTCTCTACTTACCATCTCATATCATGGGCTCATACCCAGAGTTTCTGTCTAACTCAGACTGTGTTTGTTATACAGACCTGTAATTTGTGGTAGAGAAGGCAAAGGAAGAGAGCAAAGACAAAAATAATTTTAAATCACTGACTAGGTAAATAACATGATAAAAACTCTACACATATTATGTTTTCATCTTTACTGCTTTGATTTCACAAAGAAGTAACTGAGGCTCATTGAGTTTAAATGACTTTCCTACAGTTACACAGCAGTTGCAGCATAAACCCATGTTTTTTTCTACTACACTATCCTATAACCTGAATGACAAAATGAAGAACTGGAAAGAAATGTAGATGCTGTTGAAAGAGTGAAATATCAATGACCCCCAAATAAAAATAACTCGTTGCCGTAGAGCTGATTCCAACTCATAGCAACCTTGCAGGACAGAGTAGAACTGCCCTATAGGGTTTCCAAGGAGTGGCTGGTGGATTCCAACTGCCAACTTTTTGGTTAGCAGCCGAGCTCTTAACCACTATGCCACCAGAAATTCCATGGGCAACAAGACCAAAAGTCATTAAAATGTCTTATCTTAGCCAATGATTTTAATTCTTCTTTTATCAAGCCTTTTATCACATCAGGGGAAAAATCACATTCTTACTAGTTTCTATTTTGAAGCCGTCAAGCACATTAAAAAAAAAGAAAGAAAGAAAGGAAGGAAGAAAATTATGACTTTGATTTTAACTACTTTCTGGTCAGAGAGGTAATTTTTTAAATTGACATTTGGTCCCTGAATGTAAATTATGCTATTTTGGACTAACCTAAACATCTACCATCCATAAAGAACTAGCAGATGCCTCTCAAGGGGCTTTCCTGTGAGAAGATAGGAAGATAGGCTTTACAGTAATAGACAACAGGCACTTACTCCAGGATGACTTCAGGAGCTAAATTTCAATATGGAAACAATTCCTACCAGTATCACACTAACCAGAGCCCACGGCTTCTTGGACTAAAAGGAAACTGATATTTCAGTCTTCTTTTCATTAGCTTTTACATACCTCTCAGAAACTTTTTTAGAACTCAGACATTATTCCATTAGTCTAAATGTGTGTTTCTAAGAGTATGCTATGCAGAACACTACCCTCTTCAGATAATCTTGCAAACGGCATTTCCAGAATTAAACATAAGCTTAGGAAATGTTCAATATTACTTATACCTTTTGGTGATTCACGATATATATTCATATATTAAAGGCTCTGGGAAGTCTTGGAGTAAAGAAACTTGCTTAACTTTGTTTAATCTAGCATTTTCAAAATAATATTTGACCAACACTATTTTTATTCCTGGAACACTGTCAGTTCCTCATGATACTGTTGTATATGACCCACAGGCCAAGTACACCCACAGCCTCTTTTTTTAACCTGCAGAATTAAGTTTTTTTTTTTTTTTTTTTAACATTTATAAAGAGTTGTTTTTAAAAAAAAATACAAGCAAAGAGAATACATAACAGAGATCTTATGTGGCCCTCAAAACCTAACATATTTACTCTCTGGTCCTTTATGGGAAAAGTTTTCCTACTCCTCTTAATCTAAACCAAAGTTTTAACAAAATTTAAGTAAAGATATATCATTGATTACAGATTATATAAAGAAATGAGATAATCATTTTCACTTTAAAGATTACTCCTTTAAATAAATTTAACATTTAATTAGGTAAATGAAAAGCATGACACTGAAGAGATTATTCAGGTAGCTCCTAAAGTTTTAAACCACAAAATGTACAGTCCATACGAAGAGGCAACATTTCATGCGATAAAATACAGTTGAATTTTATTTGACTCAAAAATAACTTTGGGACATTTAAAGCAATCGACTAATTTCTATCCTCATAAAATCACTTACCATCTCTTATAGTTTTCTATCTATAAAATGAGCAGGTTGAGCTCAATGCTTCTTTGTTTAAGAGAGAGTTTCAAAATTATCTGAGAATGTAAATGCTCAAAGTTTGCAAGATGCAACTCTGTCCTGCACCAATTAGGTCACTGAATATAAGGAACTATTTCAAAACACACAGCCTTTGGTTGGAGCCTCCCTCCTGAGATTCAATTTATGTACATGTGAGGTATGCCCTATAGGTATGATTTGATAAACCTTCCAGGGACTAATTTTTTGTCTTCCCCTCAGCTCTTTCCCACTCCCCATCCCCACCACTCCATGATTCAGTCATCATTTGCTTTGAAATAAACCACTCTAAAATTAAGTGGCTTAAAAAAACAGTGTAATACAACAATGCATTTGCATGTCTTATGGTTTTGTGGGTTGAGTGGGCTCAGTTGGGTGGTTCTCACTTTGGGCTTTCATGCAATTGTTTTAAGTTGATGGCTCAGGATGCAAGCATCTGAAGGCCTGGTTGGGCTGGAAATCTAAGATGGCTCATTTACATGGCAGGCAATTGATTCTGGATATTGATTTGGAACTCATCCAGGGCTGTTGACTGGAACACCTACAAGTGGCCTCTCCACTTGGCTTGGACTTCTCGCAGTATGTCAGTTGGGTTTAGAGAGGGAGCATCCAAGAGACCCAGGTGGAATTTTCAGGAGACCTAGCCTCGGAAGTCCAGAATGTCACTTCTATTGCATTCCATTCGTCAAGGAAGTCACTAAGGCTAACTCAAATTCAAGTGGAGGAGAATTGGGTCTCACTTCTTGGTGTGAGGTGCAGCCTGTGTATACAGGGAGGAAATAAATTGATATCCATTATCTTTGGAGTGTATCTGCCACACCCTACCCGAGCCAGATGATACCTAACTAACCATCTATGCAATTCTACCATTCCAAGCCTATGGAGACTAAAGGAGTGAGAGTTTCCCATTTTAATTTCGCATTGATAAGGTATTGATGCCACTCACCATTTCCACTGGAAAAAATGGAAATTACAGGCTTGGGCATACTCTGATTTTCTTTGAAGAGGAGCTGCATTAGGGTGGACTGAGAATGCATTTGTTTCATTTTTATGTGGCATTTTCTTGTCAAGTAACTGAAACATTTTATGTAACCTCATCAACCCCTGGGATATCATACAGTCTGGATTATGCCCTGCAGATTGTTTCCTTAATTTGAAATTGATGTAATTCTACAAACACATGCAGTACGCACCGCAAGACAGTGTACTTATTGGGAGTTTTTCAGGGTTCATTTGTTTACACGATTGAATAAGTGCAATAATTGGACAGACTGATTCTTTGCTTAGGGACAGTCCTGAGAGCAACTGATCTGTTTAAATGTGTCCCTCCATTTATTTAGCCAGGTTGTATATTTTTCCCTTAATGCTCTGTTTTATATGTATGGTTTACTGTATATTAATAGATGTATATGTAAGGGATGTTTTACTCAAGTAGGAATGGATCTTGCTGTTTGGGCTGATAGTTACTCAGGGTTTATTACAGTGTAGGGTATGTGACGGAGAGGATGGTCCATTTGATTAGGGCTTCAAGTTTACTGACAGTCTTAAATTTAGATATGGATGTTATCTCCAAGTGAAGCCATTCATAGAGTCGGAGAGGAATCCTGGGGTAATTGAAAAAGGCATTCATTGTACAGCTTTACCTACGTTTAACATCAAACAACTATAAAAACTTTTACCATGTATTTTTTGATGATTTTTTTTTTTTACTAGAACTAAACCCTGTGACTGTCTTGTGAATGCCTGTTGCTATCGAGTTGATTCCGACTCATAGCAACCCGATAGGACAGAGTAGAACTGCTCCACAAGGTCTCCAAGGAGCGGCTGGTGGATTTGAACTGCTGATCTTTTGGTTAGCAGCCAAACGTTTAACCACCGTGCCATCAGGGCTCCTTTATGATTGTCTTGTGAATAGTACCATTATACTGTAACACATCTGTGTGTGTGTGTTAAAGTTACTGAATTTTTTTTAATATCTGCACATCTAATTGACTACAATTTTTGAACTCTGACTCGGTATTTCTTTATTTTGCTTAACACATGGGGACACCTCAAAAATATAGAAGTGGCAGGGATTCCTTTTGACTTGGAGAAGCCATGTACCCCCCTCATTTGCATTTGCTGTGGACCAGGAGGAGGACTGTAAACGGCTGCTCTGTATATCCAATTTAGATAGCTCTCCTTAGCTTTACCCCAGGGCTTTATATATGTAATAAAGGAAAACCTATTTATCTTCTTAGCAACAGATACAAGAAATTAATTTGTAGGGAAAGGCTAGTTTTTCTGAAAAAGGCTTTGACGCGTGGCTGTGGCAAGGAAGTCAACTTCAGGCTGACTTCCACACTCACATAAAAGATGGGAAATAATTTTAATAATTTTGTAGAAAGAAGCAGGAGGAGCCAGCAGAGTAGTGAATGTGAGGGAACTTTATGGAGACGGGAAGATGACTGTACCCGAGAGAGACTTATTACAGTGTTTCCTAAATGAGTAGGAAAGATAATTGCTGCAGTAAATTCTACATTAAATTCCAGAAATGCTTTTGTGCAAGTAGGGTTCTTTCTGAGGATATCAGAAAAAAAGATAATGAGGTGACTGGTTATTTGGGGTACATGAAGGAATGATGTCATTGTATGAGAGCAGGTTACAAAGTGGAGCTTCAGCAGGCAGAAGATTAACAATTTGTGTCCCAGGCTGCTGAGGAGGGGTCTTGATAATGGGAGACAAAAGCCTAAGGGGCTTTCACTATTGGGGAAAGTAACCTGGGCTTTATCTTAGTCCCACCAATGCCAGGAAGGTTTGTCTCACTCTTCCTATGTGAGACACAATAAGCGGTGGGGTTAAAGCCAGTCTTTGCTACCAGATAGACTGGAGCCCACAGCCAGGCTCTTGTACATGGCAGCAGTGATATTTGGCAAATTTCTTAACTTTCTTTGCATCAGTATCCTCAACTGTGCATTGAGCTTACTGATACCCACCTTAAAGGGTTTCTGAGAGGCTTGAACGAGATACTGCGTAGAACACTTGTCAAGAGACCCATATATAGAAAGTGCCCAATAAACGATAGCTATCATTGTTATTAGTGGTAGCATCACCACAACTCTGAAAGATATTCAGACACTGGGTAAGGAAACTATAGAAGAACCGATTTACTTTGAAGAAACAGTGTATTCTAACAGACACACATATTGCTAGAAATTTAGCAGTAATAATTCAGAACAAAAATAGCTAAGGCAATAAATGCAGACTTGGTGATTTTTCAAAACTAAACTCTGAGACTTGGAGACTCAATGTTCTCTGAATTAGAGCACAAGCTTGGGTTGAGAAAGTAAACCTTAATACACAAATAAGTAAGAACAAGTGTGGGGCAGATGGAGGCAGTGGTGGTTCAGTGATAGAATTCTAGCCTTCCATGGGGGAGACCTGATTTGATCCCCAGCCAATACATCTCATGTGCAGCTGTCACCCCTCTGTCAGTGGAGGATGTGTGTTGCTATAATGCTGAACAGGTTTCAGCTGAGCTACCAGCCTAAGCTAGACTAGGAAGAAAGGTCTATTGATCTACTTCTTATGAAAATCAACCAATGAAAACCCTATGGATCAGAATGATCCAGTCCATAACCAGTCATGGTGATGGTGGAGGACCAAGTAGCATTGTGTTCCACTGTGCATGGGGTCACCATGAGTTGGGGAACGATTCGATGGCAGCCAGCAACAATGTGGGACAGGGACCACTGCAGCCTCCTAAGGTGGCCTGGAGAGGGAAACATCGAATCCTTAGGATTCAGAATGAAAAATTAACTGGGCTTTGAGAGTTTCTTAGACAGATATCTGAGAATCAGACACTAAGGTCAGAATCTGTGTGCTCCTATAGCATCTATAGGGTTGCTATGAGTCAGAATCGACTCGATGGCAATGGGTTTCATTTTGGGGTTTGGTTTAGAAGGAACTGGTGAAGGTATGGGGGAAGCAAGGCAGGAAAAGGAAAGGGAAGAAGCCAAGTAAGAGTGCAGTATTAGAAGTCCCAGTCTCAACTTGACTCTGTGGGGAGATCTGGAGTGTAAATTGTATCTCACATTTTTCCTCCCTTGAGGCAAAGGAACTGACTTTTGTTACCCCAACACCTCCCAGTCTTTGGTATTTCCCAGCTCTAACTATAAGGCAGCAGCTGGAAGCAGAGTGGAGAGACTTTGCTTGTGGCCAGACACCTCTGCCATACTTGTGGGATGATATCCATTTGGCACCCTCAGGATAGGCATCACTGAGTAACACAAAATTACACTCTCGACTACTAACCAAAAGGTCGGCAGTTTGAACCAACTCAGAGGTGCCTCAGAAGAAAGGCTCAGCAATCTGTTTGGAAACTCTGTGGAGCATAGTTTTACTCTGGCATGTATAGGGTCGCCATGAGTTGGAATTGACTTGGCGGCAACTGGTTTTACCTTTGGGATGGATCAAGTCACTCATCAAACACTGAAATCCCTCAGTAAACTAACAGGTTGCTAAACAGCTACTGCTGTGAACTCCCTGAGTGTCCTATGACCACTCTGGCTTCCCCAGGCCACTCCCAGGACCCTTCAGATTTCCCCACAGAGTAATGTTCTAATTCTTCGGTGTCTTGCCATAGTGGCTGAAGAAGGCTTGGAGTATCACACATGGATAGTCTTCCAGACCATCAGTATGTAATTTAAGGTGTTGGTCAATCTGTCTAGGTTCCTAACCTCTCCCCTCAAGAGGATAACTGTAAAAGCACTATGGCAGGAACAGCACATTTTGGGGTTTTCATAGGTTAATTTTTCTTCCTTATCTAGAGAGGCCAGGAAGTTTTTAGTAATGTCCTTGGACTGATTTAGTAAAGTGCCTTTTAATAGCAAGTCATCTCATTTCTCTTCTGAATCCAGGTATTTAATAGGAAGCTTCAGAGAAACAGCCTATAAATGACTGTAACGTGATGTACCCTGTGAAGCGAGAGAAGGCCGTATACCGCTAGTTAGTACAACTAGGCGTGTAGCTGTGTTTACTCTTGTGAGTTCCACTGAGGTTCCTCTAATGACTGTTCTGACAAGCTAAATCTGTCTTCCATCCAAGTTGGTAAATAGAGCTGTTGTGTCGTACAGTGGGAGGAGGTTGCACCTGCAAGGCAGTGGTAGGATAACAAGGAACACGCTGCGAGGATGGGTGGGCTCAACTCTTTCCACGAGTCATTTGCCTCCTAGTCAAGTTTCAGTGGGACTTGAATCAAGACAGGGCCCTGCTCAGTCATGCTCAAGGAGAGATGAGACATTCTGTTCCCCAGTTGGCTTCTGCATTACTTCTAACTTTATGCATGGTAACATGCCTTTAGGTACTAGGTGTGTTTGTTTGTGTTGTGCTTATATGTGAGGGGAGCTGTCATAAACTGGGTTTACCAAGAATCAGACTATAAAACAAAGTTTTGTGTGCCAGCAGCTTATTTTGGAAGTGATCCCAGGAAGCACTGGTCCAGGCATGGAGAAGTGAGTAGGAAAGGGAGATAGTGTGTCACTGAGCAGGTTACCATTGCTGGGAAAGTCTGGGAGCCAGTGTAGAAAATAAACCTAAAGGATATCCCCACCAAGGTGCTAGTGGCATCACTCTATATTTTGACACTCTCTAACCTAGGTCATTTCACCTCTGTATTTACTTGTCTCTCAGGAAACACATGTGAGTTTGTAAATCTGTGTTTGATTGATGAGTCAGAACAAACGGGGGTTGGGTGCAAATTTTTGGTTATTACTTAACATTCTTGACATTGGTCATTGAAATAGGCATCTCTGTAACTCAAACCACAGAAAATTTCGGAGGTTTTCAGGATGTCAAAAAAAAAAAAAAAAAAAAAAAAAAAAAAAGGTCATACTAACCACAAGGAGTTAAGGAAATTGAAAAAAAATACAATGCATTTACTCTAAGTCGATCTAGGTGACCTAGTATAATAAAATGAGCCCTAGATTTAGGTTCAGAAGGCTCAGGTTCAGTTCCATGATTTCTCCCATCCAGAGATGTGACATGGTTTACCTCTCACCTACCTTGGCCTCAGTTTCACCATGTAAATGAGGAGAAGGTTGCATAACATGATCTCTTCCAATGCCAACATTCAGCAAATTTATTTGCTTGTCTTTTTTCTTATATTTTTAAGGAGAAAGATAATTTTTTTTCCATTTTCATATCTTTTTTCCCATTACACATGCAATTTCACAAACATTTGGAAAATAGAGAGAAGAAAAAAAAAAGCACATCATCCATATTCTTTCCATTCCATTTTGGTCGTTGAAATAGGCATCTCTGTAACTCAAACCACAGAAAATTTGGGAGGTCGTTCTCATAGTAGTTCCAAGATTTTCCATTAGAAGCTACCTTGAATTACATTCCCTTTACCTTGTATGTTTCCTCTAGTAATTTCAAACTGGTTTATTTCATCATCTGTCCATATTGCTTTTGCAAAATTGTATGTTGGACTCCTGGTATTGCTTCTTTTTTAGTCATTCTTATAAAAACTATTTTTATGTAGTCAAAATAAAGAAGTGTATGCATTTTTGTATTTTTATATAGCAGCAAAAAAGTAAACAGAAAGGAAGGTGATGGCTCTTTTTAAATACTTCAAAGGCTGCCATGTGAAAGAGATGACAGGATTTGTTCTGTGCAGATTCAAGGGACCAATGAGAAGATGCAACATAGATTTTGTTTCCATCTATGGGGAAAAGGTTCCTTTTCTGTGTCACTAGAGGTCAAGAGCTATGGCTGCTAACCAAAAGGTCGGCAGTTTGAATCCACTAGGTGCTCCCTGGAAACCGTATGGGGGCAGTTCTACTCTGTCCTACAGAGTCACTATGAGTCGGAGTAGACTTGACGGCAACAGGTTAGAGGAGTGCTGGGTCTTGAATGGGGTCTTAGAGAAATGTTAGGACAAGATGATGTCACTCCATTTTTGGGAATATATACTTCCAAGGTTTTATCATTTTGCACTCTAACTGCCACCTTCTATCTTTGTATAGTCATCAGTGTTATCACTTCATTAACAAACTCATAGTAGCCATTTCCACATTTCTGGTGTGGACACTCTTACTAGTAACTCTTCTAGGGAGGACATGGATATAAATACCCTTAGGCATCACCATAGCTATGCCTCAGGCAGAGGAGAGATACATGAAAATAAACCATTTTCATAATCTCTCCAAAATTTTCCATTACAAGCTACCTTGAATTGCATCCACTTTACCTTGTATGTTTCCTCTAGTAATTTCAAACTGGTTTATTGCATCATCTGTCCATATTGTTTTTGCAAAATTGTATGTTGGACTCCTGGTATTGCTTGTCTTGGATTAACAAATGATGGTATGATTTGGCTCACATCAGCTGCAGGTAACATCAGTGGCAGATGCAGCAAGGCATGCAAAGTCACACTCATTAAACATTGCTCACTAAACAGGCTTGGAATCTTCTTGAAAAAGGGATGAAAACAAGAACTCTAATTCTTAAAATTAGAGTTTCCATCTTTTCTTTTTTCTTTATTTTAGTGCAGTTCTTTAAAAAACATTTTAGTGTGACCAGGAATTAAACTGATCATCAACTAGAGGCCAACTCTGTTCTGCTTGAAGAACCATCCAGAAGAGGACATTTGGGTATTCAACATCCTTGTAAGATGAGGGAAGTATACACAGGAGGAATTAAATCCTCTTGACATATCATTGCAGAAGGCAGTTAGCAAAAACATTTTTCTCCCAAATTGCTTTTCAAAGGTTTTACTGAGATTTACAACTGAGAGACTTTAGATGGCAGATAGAGAAAAGGTGGAATTTCGGGCATGATCTGTAATAGGCATATGTAGGCAGAAGACCCATTTCTTCTTGGATGTTGGTGCTTTTATTTCTATCTATTGCAACAATTATTACTTAATGATAGCTGTGTCTTTCTTCTATATGGTGTCTTCAACTCTTCATTTTGCATATACTTGTTTTATTTTATATGATCTTAAAACAAGAGCTTTAAGAATAGGAAATCACGATATCAAGTCCACTCAAAGAACTTGAGGCTCTGAAAGATAATAGACTTTCCAAAATTCATAAAAATATTAATAATAGCAGTGAGACTTGATTCCAGGTTGTCTGCTGTCCAATCCAGTTTTTTTTTCTCATCTGCTCATTTTAAAATAAATTTTCCATCAATGTGAGGCTGTAGAAATTGAAATAAGATTGATCCAACTGTGATATATAACATATTATTGCCTCTAGAGAAAAACAGTATGGCATGTGGCAACAGCATGGGGCAAAAGACAGAAAATTGGGCTCAACTCTTAGTTTTCTGTCACATTGATTGAGCTGGGCCATTTCCACAATTCTTCTGAAACTTATTTCCTTATATTCTCCCTTATGTTAAATAAAACACATTTTTTTCTTTTGATCTCCCTTCAATTTCAAAACAGAAACAACAAGCAAAAAACCCTACTCGCTTAGTTTCACTTAGCCTCAATGTCCACATCTTCCTAAACTTTTTCCAAGATGATCTATAATTTGATGATATGAGTTGGCAGTTCCCAAAGGCCTAGAATGATGAAGACCTGGCTGAACAGTTGTTCTATGGCTGCCAAAATGTGTATAGGCTTCAGTAAAGTGGAGTTTTCTAATATTTTATGAAAGAAGAATGTGCAAGATACCAATCCAGTATTCAATTACATCAGTCTCTATAAGATATCTCTAGGTTGATGATTACATTCCTGTCCTCATTTTGTGTGGCTATGCTGCCATTTCAAGGATGTCTAGCTTCTCTATATTCATTACTTCCAAGAAGAATGAAAAACAAAACCCCTACGCTGCAGGACTCCATCCGGAGGGAGTCAAGAGTAGTTCTAAATTTGTAAAGTGGCACAAAATGTTGCGACTTCACAGTTCATAATACTGTCACTCTTTTTTTTTCTTTCTTTTGTAAAATTTCACCAATTTTTAAAACGTAAAACTTTTATTCTGGGAAAATTATATATTCATATGCAATTATAAGAAATAATACAAAAAAATGCCAAGTGCCTTTTACCCAATTTCTCTCAGCAGTAACATCTGGCAAAACTTTAGAACAATATAACAAACAGGATACTAACATTAATATAGTCAATATAGAGAACATTTCTATCATTCTAAGGATCCCCTAGCTTGACCTTTTATAGTTATACCCACTTCCCTCGCATTCTCACCTACACCTCGGAGTCACAGCTCTATTATCTATTTCTAGAATTTTGTCATTTGCTGATGTGGCACGACTCAAAAGGAGAAGAAACAGCTGCAAACATTCATTCATAATTGGAAAGTGGAATGTACGAAGTATGAAGCTAGAAAAATTGGGCATCTTCAAAAATGAAAGATCAGTATCCTAGGTATTACTGCGCTGAAATGGACTGGCATTGGCGATTTTGAATCAGACGACCATATGGTCTACTGTGCTAGGAATGACAAATTAAAGAGGAATGACATCACATTCATCATCAAAAAGAACATATCAAGATCTATCCTGAAGTACAATGATGTCAGTGATAGGATAATATCTATACGCCTACAACATAACTATTATTAAAATTCATGCACTAACCACTAAGGCCAAAGATGAAGAAATCAAAATTTTTAACCAACTTCTGCAGTCTGAAATTGATCAAACACGCAATCAAAATGCACTGATAATTCCTGGTGATTGGAATGTGAAAGTTGAAAACAAAGAAGAAGGATCAGTAGTTGGAAAATATGGTGTTAGTGATAGAAACGACGCCAGAGATCGCATGATAGAATTTTGCAAGATCAATTACTTTTTCATTACTAATATCTTTTTTTCAACAACATAAATGGGCAGTATACACCTGGACCTCATCAGATGGAATACACAGGAATTAAATCAATTACATCTATGGAAAGAGATGATAGAGAATTTCAATATCATCAGTCAGAACTAGGCCAGGGGCCAACTGTGGAACAGACCAGCAATTGCTTGTATACAATTCAAGTTGAAGCTGAAGAAAATTAGAGTGAGTCCACAGGAGCCAAAATATTAGCTTGAGTATAACCTACCTGAATTTAGAGACCATCTCAAGAATATATTTGACCTACTGAACACTAATGCCTGAAGACCAGATGAGCCATGGGATGATATAAAGGACATCATACATCAAGAAAGCAAACAGTCATTACAAAGACAGGAAAGAAAGATCAAAATGGTTGTCAGAAGAGACTCTGGAACTTGTTCTTGAACATAGAGTAGTGAAAGTGAATGGAAGAAATGAAGAAGTAAAAGAGCTGAACAGAAGATTTCAAAGGGCAGCTCAAGAACGAATACAAAGTATTATAATGAAATGTGCAAAGACTTGGAGTTAAAAAACCAAAAGAGAAGACCACCTTTGGCATTTCTCAAGCTGAAACAACTTAAGTAAAAATTTAAGCCTTGAGTTGCAATATTGAAAGATTCTATAGGGAAAAAATTGAACAATACAGGAAGCATCAAAAGAAGATGGAATACATAGAGTCACTGTATCAAAAAGAATTGGTCGACCTTCAACCATTTCAGAAGGTAGCATATGATCAAGAACTGATGGTACTGAAGGAAGAAGTCCAAGCTGCACTGAAGGCATTGGTGAAAAACAAGGCTTCAGGAAGTGACAGAATATCAATTGAGATGTTGACTGGAAGTGCTCACTCATCTATACCAAGAAATTTGGAAGACAGCTACTTGGCCAACCAATTGGAAGAGATTCATATTTTTGCCCATTCCAAAGAAAGATGATCCAACAGAATACGGAAATTATGGAACAAATATTATTAATATCACACAGAAGCAAAATTTTGCTGAAGATCATTCAAAAGCAGTTGCAGCAGTACATCAACAGGGAACTGCCAGAAATTCAAGCCAGATTCAGAAGAGGATGTGGTAGGAGGGATATCATTGCTGATGTCAGATGGATTTTGGCAGAAAGCAGTGAATGCCTGTGTTTTATTGACTATGCAAAGGCATTTGACTGTGGATCACAACAAATTACGGATAACACTGGAAAGAATAGGAATTCCAGAACACTTAATTGTGCTCACGAGGAATCTGTTCACAGACCAAGAGGCAGTTGTTCAAACAGAACAAGGGGATGCTGTGTGGAATTGAGTCAGGAAAGGTGTATGTCAGGGTTGTATCCTTTCACCATGCTTATTCAATATGTATGCTAAGCAAATAATTGAAAAGCTGGAATATATGTAGAAGAACGCAGCATCAGCATTGGAGGAAGATTCATTAACAATCTGTAATATGCAGACGACACAACCTTGCTTGCTGAAAGTGAAAAGGACTTGAAGAACTTGCTGATGAAGATCAAAGACTATAGCCTTCAGTATGGATTACACATCAACATAAAGAAAACAAAAATCCTCACAACTGGGCCAATAAGCAACATCATGATAAACAGAGAAAAGATTGAAGTTGCATTGGATTTCATTTTACTTGGATCCACAATCAACACCCACGGAAGCAGCAGTCGAGAAATCAAATGATGTATTGCATTGGGCAAATGTGCTGCAAAAGACCTCTTTATAGTGTTAAAAAGCAAAGATGGCACCTTCTGGACTAAAGTGCGTCTGACCCAAGCCATGGTATTTTTAATCACTTCATATGCGTACCAAAGCTGGACAATGAATTAAAGAAGACCGAAGAAGAATTGATGCCTTTGATTTATGGTGTTGGTGAAGAATATGGAATATAGCATGGACTGCCTGAAGAACCAACAAATTTGTCTTCGAAGAATTACAGCCAGAACTGACAGACCACAGCTACCACAACCTCCACCAGACTGAGTCCAGTACAACTAGATGGTGCCCAGCTACTACCACCGACTGCTCTGACAGGGATCACAATAGAGGGTCCCAGACAGAGCTGGAGAAAAATGTAGAACAAAATTCTAACTCACAAAAAAAGACCAGACTTACTGGTCTGACAGAGACTGG
>NW_004443978.1:17422815-17478509 GCF_000243295.1 Trichechus manatus latirostris
AGAGGGTCCCAGACAGAGCTGGAGAAAAATGTAGAACAAAATTCTAACTCACAAAAAAAGACCAGACTTACTGGTCTGACAGAGACTGGAGAAACCTCAAGAATATGGCCCATGGACACCCTTTTAACTCAGTATTGAAATCATTCCTAAGGTTCACCCTTGAGCCAAAAATTAGACAGGCCCATGAAACAAAACGAGACTAAACGGGCACAACAGCTCAAGGGCAAAGACGAGAAGGCAGGAGGGGACAGGAAAACTGGTAACAGGGAACCCAAGGTAGAGAAGGGGAGTGTGTTGATATGTCATGGGGTTGACAACCAGTGTCACAAAACAATATGTGTATTGTTTAATAAGAAACTAATTTACTCTGTAAACCTTCATCTAAAGTGCAATAAAAAGAAAAAATAAATTAAAAAAAGAAGTACAGCCAGAATGCTCCTTAGAATCAAGGATGGCAAGACTTTGTCTCACACACTTTGGACGTGTTATCAGGTGGGACCAGTTCCTGGAGAAGGACATCATGCTTGGTAAAGTAGATGGTCAGAAAAAAAGAGGAAGACTCAACTACATGGATTGACATAGCGGCTGCAAAAAGGGGCTCAAGCATAAAGATTGTAAGGATGGTGCAGGACAGGGCAGTGTTTCATTCTGCTGTACACAGCGTTGCTATGAGTCGGAACCAACTAGACGGCACCTAACAACAACAACAACCCTGTTATTTCAAGGATATCTAACTTCTCTGTGTTCATTACTTCCAAGAAGAATTCAAAAACAAAGCCCCTACTCTGCAGGACTCCATCTGGAGGGAGCCAAGGGTAGCTCTAAATTGGTAAAGTGGCAAAAAATGTTGAGACTTCACAGTTCGTAATGCTGCCACTTTTTTTTCTTTTATAAATTTTCACCAATTTTTAAAAAGTAAACCTTTATTCTGAGAACATTGTACATTTATACACAGTTATAAGATATAATTCAGAGAAGTGCCATGTGCCCTTTACCCAGTTTCCCTCTGTGGTAACATCTTGCAAAACTTTAGAACAGTATTACAACCGGGATGTTGACATTAATATAGTCAATACACAGAACATTTCCATTATTCCAAGGATCCCCTATCTCGACCTTTTATAGCTATACCCACTTCCCTCCTGCTTCCATCTACACCTGGAAATCGCTGATCTGTTATCTGTTTCTATAATTTTGTCATTTCAAGAGTGTTAAATATATGGAATCATACAGTATGTATCCTTTTTGATTGGCTTTTTTCACCCAGCATATTTCTTTGGAGATTGATCCAGGTTGTTGTATGTATCAACATTTTGTTACTCTTTATTGCTAAGTAATATTCCACGGTATATACGTACCAGAGTTTGTTTAATAATTCATTCATTGAAGGACATCTGGGCTATTTCCAGTGTTTGGTTATTACAAAAAAAGCTACTATAAGCATTTGTGTACAAGTTTTTATGTGAACTTGAGTCTTCATTTTTCTGAGATAAACATCCAAGAATGCAATTGATGAGTCATATGGTAAGTCTGCTTTTAATTTGAAAGGAACTACCAACAGCTTTAAAAAATATACCATGTTGATTCCCACCAAAAATATAGGAGCGATCCAGTTTCTTTGCGTACTCGTGTACACTTGTGGTACTCATGATTTTCTGTGTTGCACATTCTAATAGGTGTGTAATGGTATCTCAGTGAGACTTTAATTTGCATTTCCTTAATGTTAACGATGTTGAACATCTTCTCATGTGCTTATATACCATCTGAATACCCTTTTCAGTAAAATCTCTCTTGACATCATTTGTCTATTTTTTAATTGAATTTTTAAATAATTTACTGTTGAGTTTTGACAGTTTCTTATATATTTTGCATACTAGTCATTGGTCAGATACGTGGTTTGCAAGTATTTTCTCTCAATCTGTAATTTGTCTTTTCACACTCTTAAAATGTTCTTTCACAGAGCAAGAAAATTTAATTCTGTTGAAGTCCAAGTTATTAATTTTTCTTTCAGGGATTATGCTTTTGTTGTCAAATCTGAGAACTCTTTGTCTAGCCCTAGGTATCAAAGAATTTTTCCTGTTTTTGCTTTTTTTATTTTTCTAGATGTTTTGTACTTTTGCATTTTACATTTAAGTCCATGATCCATTCTGAGTTAATTTATGTATACGGTATGAGACTTAGGTCAAAATTCATTTTTGTCCCTATGGAGTTCCAATTGCTGCAGCCCTGCTTGTTAAAAAGGCTATTTTTCCTCCACTGAATTGCTTTTGCACCTGTTCAAAACTTCGTTGGGCATATTTGTGTGGTTCTATCTATTGGTTATCTATTCTGTTCTTTTCATTTATGTGTCTATTCCTCTGGCAATACCACATAGTGTTGATTATTGTAGTTTTAAATTTTCTTGAAATCAAGTAGAACTCTTTTGACAATAGGAGCTCCTTGTTACTGCTGGGCAGAGGTAGAAGTTTCAGCTCTCCATGTAGTGTGGGTGTCACCCTCATTTTCTATGGTGTAAGAAGCCAATAATATGCAATAATACCCTGGAAAATTATGGCACTTCTTCCTTGATGGGTCTACGATCTTCTAAACTGAATTTTCTAGGATGCATATAAAGGCTAGAGATGATTAATGACAAGTAATTCACATTTGTATCTTGAGGTTTAATTCAAATGATTTGTTGAGTTTATCTTAACACTGATGATGAAGGTATTTATAAGGTTAATTAAGTCAATTAATCTGAACTTTTGGAAACACAGTGACCCCCTGCCATTGTAATAACATTATGCATATGTTAATTTGTCTAAGGAGAAGTATCTCAGTTTTTTTGAGCACCTGAATGGTTCTGTGACCTCCCACATTAAATAAATCTATCGTTCTAGTGGATTTAAACTTCTGAAGAACCCTCTTCACGCTTCAGTAATTCCTACCGGTTTAGTAAAGCCAAGCATAAAATAACTTCAAATCATGTCCTCACAAGGAGTAGTGTAAGACCCTAATAAAATTACTCATGCCATAAATCATGTTTTAAGCAAAATGAGTTGTCAAATGATGCCTCTTCCCCATGTAAGATTCATCATTGATATTGTTACTCTGTATTGGGGTCTTTACAGATCAGTTTCCCCACCATACAGTAGCTTCTTGAAGTTAATGTCCACGTCTGACTCAATTCTACCCCTAGTTCCCAGCATAGCACCAAAAAAAAGATTGTTTAATATATGTGTAAGTTATGGTTCCCTTCCTGGATGACCTAGGTCATCATTTCATACTCTCTCAGTCACAGATGAGAGAGTACTACCTAGGTACCTTTGTAAATGTTGTTCACTGATCCCAAAGGAGAGTTTGAGATGGTGCAGATTAAGTCCACATGGTGTAGTGGTTAAGTCAGGGTCTACCTCAAAACAGTCGTGAAATCTCAGACAAGTTGTGCTACGTCTTTGAGCTTCAGTTTCTTTATTTATAAAATTGGGATATTACAAACACACATGTAAAATTCTTAGCATTCTGCCTTTCTCGTAGTAAACAGTCATTAGTTTTTTTTTGTTTCTTTGCTTAGTTTTATTTTTTAAGTGTTTGGTACAGATCTATGCTCAATATTTGTGGTAGGCAGTCTTTAAAATGAGACCTAAGTACCCCTGTCTCCTGGTATTGATGCCTTTGTCCAGTCTCCTCTACTTGAATGTGGACTGGACCTAGTGACTTACTGTGGGTTTACAATTTAGTTTACTCAATTGGACAATAACAACGGATCTTTGTCTTTGGTCCTGAAAAGTAACCTCTAAAACTTCAGAATTCCCCCAGGTGAAGGCTGTCCAGACCAGAAAGATCCACCATGTGATATCAGCCCAACTGAGGAGTGCTGGAGGATGATTCAATCAATCATGCCTATTTAATGAGGCACCAGTTAAAGCTCTGCACATGGAAGCTCCATGGGCTTCCTGGTTGGTGACAGACATTGATATACATGGAAGGGTAGAATGTTCCTTTTTGAGACATGGAAACGCTGTTCTGGGAATACCTTCCAGACCCTGCCTTATGTGTCTCTTCACTTGTATTCTTTTTGCTGTAATAAAAATATAATTTATGTATAATGCTTTCCATGAGTAGTGTGAGTCATTCTAGCAAATTATTGAACCTGAGGGAGTAATCGGAGCTATCAGGTCAGAAATGAGGGGTCCGGGAGATCTCTGAGCTTATAGCTGCCATCCTGAGTAGGTAGTGGGAAACCCCTGAATTTATAGCCAGCAAGTGAGAAGTGGAGATGTCATGGGGACTCCCCAATTTGTGGACTGGCATGTGAACTCTTGGGCAGACTTGGAAGTCTGGAGAACTGTGTCCTTTAACTTGTGAGACCTGACCTAACTCTGAGTGGTTAGGGTCAGAAGAAAAAGTACTGCATGTGCAGTTGAGCTGGAACAGAATAGATCTGATTTGAGATTGATTTCTTCACAGTCATTAAGAACAAACAGAATAGAAAAAAAAATTATGAGATATCACTTTCAAGATTAAGTTACAAAAATCCATGATCTCCATCTTTCTCTCCTCTTTTGCCCTCTCACTTGCTTGGTCTGAAGGAAGCCTAAAACCATGTTGTGAGCTACCCTCATGGAGAGGCCCATGTGGCAAGGATCTGAGGGAGACCTCTGGCCAAAATCCAGAGGGAAACTAAGGACTTCAGTCCAACAGCCTGTCAACAACCATGCGAGTAAGCTGGAAAGTAGATCCTCCCTCAGTTGAGCCTTGAGAGAAGAGTGTAGCCCCAGACAACAGCTACCTGAAGACTGATAGACGCTGAGCCAGAGGGCCCAGCTAAGACATGCCCAGGGTTCTGATTTCTAGAAACTGTAAGATAATAAATGTTTGTTGTTTAAGTCAACATTACTTTGAGGGTAGTTTTTTACATGCCAATAGGTAATGTTAAAGAGTAACACCAAGTTAAAGCAAAAGCCAAGTTTACTGAAGGCAAGATACAGTTTAAACTAGGGCAATGCCCAGTCCGCAAAGTGAGACTGCAGTACTCCAAGGAGTTACAGGCATCCATGCAATATTTATATTGTTAAACCGGAACTAACAGCATAATACTCTGACTGGCTTACTGATGATCTGTAGAAGTCTAAGGTAAGTTAATAAAAGTGGGGAGTTTACAGTGACTGGTGAACACAACATATGTGGGTTTACATGATTGATTTAGAGTTTTATTGACTGGCTACCACTTGGTGATATGTGTGCTTAGCTGATTAGTTACTACTTGGTGATTATAGGGAGTTTACTAGGTGGGTGGGTGGGTTATAGGACAATTGCAAGACATTCTTTTCTGGAAACACAGAGGTTAGCTACACTGTTTGTACCAAGACTTCTTGGGAACAAACTGACAACAATCTTCCTTAGCCTGGCTACAACAAAACCTTTCCTTAGACACCAGACAACAGGCATAGGATAACATGGAGTTTAAATCCTACATTTGAATCAGCCATTTTACTTTGGTCAAAAACATGACTTTTAGAAGCTCTTCCTCAATAACTAATACACTATTAGAAAAAGGACTAAGATCATTAAGAACACAAGAGTTATCGGTGTTGGCTCATCAAAAAAAATAACAAAAACAAAAAACTGTTGCCATCGAGTTGATTCTGACTCATGATGACCTAAAGTGTGCAGAATAGAACCGTGTTCCACAGGGTTTTCAAGGCTGTGACCTCTAGGAAGCAGATAGTCAGGCCTTTCTTTTGAGGTACCTCTGGGTGAGTTCGAATTGCCAACCTTTAGATTAGTAGTGGAGCATTTAACCTATTGTGCCACCCAGGGATTCCTGGTGGCTCATTAGAATACTTATATTCAGAGATCATCCCAACATTGTCTGGTGTGTACATTTAGCCAAGAGAAAAGGATGGATGGTGAAGGCATGTGCCTCCTGTACTATGCTGTCTACCTGACACCTTACCTGATGTTTACCCTGATTGAACACAAGTTACCATAAGCATACTAGCTGAGGCTGAACAGAACAGTGGTGGTGATGGGGGGCAGAGAACAGAGGCAAAGAATTAGGACCGACATTTTATGTCTTTTTAAAAATATGACCTTTTGTAAATATCACTGTGTACATTTAAAATATTAATAAAGGCTCATGCTGTTAGTAGGCAAAGGGGTTGTTGTCATGTGTGACCTTTTATTGAAGTAAAAGAAAATTGACAGTTTTATTAGCTGTAGAATATCACACGAGAAAATGCAAAGAAGGAAGGGAAGCTGCCATGGTAGTAACTAGTTACATAAAGTGAATATCATTAGAGCAGCTGAGACTTTAGATGAGGGGAGACTAAAATGTGGCTTTTGAGCCTCATCCACTGAAGCCTGTGTAAATTATGGCTAGACTGGGAAGGTGCTATTCACAGTCTCTGCTTTTTGGCAGAATTAAGAGTCTTTATCTTTCGCTCCTGTTATGGATTGAATGATGTCCCCAAAAAATATGTGTTGTAAATCCTGACCTCTATGCCTGTGGTTATAATCCCGTTTGGGAACAGATTGTCTTTGTTATGTTAATGGGGCAAGATTAGTGTAAGGTGTATCTTGAGTGAATCTCTTTTGAGATATAAAAGAGATTAAACAAGGGAGCAGAGTAGAGATGGAGCAAGAGAGATGCCAAGCCACATGAAGATCACCCAGAAGCAGAAGCGCATAAGAGACAAGAACCTTCCTCCAGAGCTGATAGAGAGAGCAAAGCCTTCCCCTAGAGCCGGCACCTTGAATTTGGACCTCTAGCCTCCTAAACTGTGAGAAAATAAATTTCTGTTTGTTAAAGCCATCTACTTGTATTTCTATTATAGTAGCACTAAACAACTAAAACATCCTCTTTTCCATTTCAGACAAGATATTCCCCCAAAAAAATATGCAGAAGAGCCTGTAGTCTCCTATCCACCACTATCCATTTATTCATTCATTCAACAAATGTTTATTAAGCACCAACAATGTACTTGACATATTTATAGATTCAGAGGAATCAATGATGAATAAAAGAGATAAGGTCCTTGGCCTAGGGGACGTTATGTTCCAGTGGGGAAGATAGAAAATAAGCAAGGTAAGTTTTGGGCTCTGGCCACAAATATGTTTCTTTTCCTCAATTTTCTCTGTAAGTAATGCATTAGTAATCTTACCCCTCGTTTTGGAGCATGAAACTATCTGCTGCCTGTTATTTTATTCTCAGCCTTTTTGTTTAGCCGAACTAGAGACAGAAATGGCTCCAATTAAACACCTACCTATCTACCAACCTAACACTATCTACCTGATGTGCTTCCAGGTAGTGATAACAGCAATAATAGAATTAAATAATAAAACAGGGCATGGTGTTGTATATTATTGGGATTACAGGAAAGTGATTTAAGGGAGTGATGCCCTGCCCAACTGAAGGGATTTTACAAAGAGGAAATAGTGGCACTGAAGGAGCCCTAGTGGCACAGTTGTTACAAGCTCAGCTACTAACTAAAAGATTGGCAGTTCAAATCCACCGGCTGCTCCTTGGAAACCCTATGGGACAGTTCTACTCTGTTCCGTAGGGTCACTATGAGTTGGAATAGACTCAAGGACAACAGGTTTGGTTGTGGTTTTAGTGGCATTGAGGTGACCTTGGGCTTGTTTCCTAAATAAAATTTAAACCACCTGAAGAAAGGGATCATGATTTATGCTTCTACAGCACTTTCTACTGTCTCTAGTACCAAAAAACCCATTGTCGTTGAGTCGATTCTGACTCACAGCAACCCTATAGGACAGAATAGAACTGCCCCATAGTGTTCCCAAGGAGCAGTTGGTGGATTCGAACTGCCACCCTTTTGGTTAGCAGCCGAGCTCTTAATCACTGTGCCACCAGGGACTTTGTCCCTAACTCAACACTGTTCAATACTGCTCAATAATTTTTTTGTTGATTCACTAAATGATTAAAACCAAACCTGTTGCTGTCGAGTTGATTCCAACTCATACTGACCCTATAGGACAGAGTAGAACTGTCCCATAGTGTTTCCAAAGAGTGGCTGGTGGATTCGAACTGCCAACCTTTTGGTTAGCAGCCAAATCTTAACCTCTGTGCTACCAAGCCTCCCACTAAATGATTCGGAGGTAAAAAACTGAGAGTTCTCTTACTGATATTCTTAGCTGTGTAGATTCATGCCCACTGAAATACATCATTTACGTTAGTGAGGTTGGTGGGTGAAGTTTTTAGGTCTGAAAAGTTTTCCTTTTGCTCACATTTTCCCTCACTTTAGACCCAACTTTTCTTTGTCTAGATGAAGTATTTTTTAAAACTGTGATATACATTTTTTCAGTTGTTATCTTCAAAGAGTATCTCAGGCTGAAGCTTGAACCTGTCTTGACTTCACATGTGATTCTTCCTTTACAGATATATTTATGGATGCAGAAGGGAAGCTTAGAGATTTCTAGAAAACTTTATGAATATTTGATGGATGTTCAAGTGCAGTTAAGAGACTAAGTACTTTTACAGCAGAAAAAATAGCTGTCTTAGAAACTAGAGTCAAGTGAGGGAGTTCTGAGTATAAACTACATGAAATCTACTTATGAGAAAATAAATATATGTCTTTATGAAAGACCCTGAGGCAGCCAAGCACTGTCTTTAGCATGTTCTTTAGGTCATCCTAAAGCTAGTGTAAATGCCAAGCTTTCTCTGTGTCTAAGGAATTTCTGTCCTCCAATATGCTGCCAAATAGAGTTTAAGGACAATGTAAGTTGTTTTATATATAATTTAAGGGCTAAGAATATATGATTAAACTATTTGGGCTGACATGTAGCTTCAAGAATTTAGAACCAAAAATGCATAGAAAGAAATGGTTACTCTCTAGGCAATGACATGTTTTTTCAGCAGTAGGCCACCTAGTAGCATACAACAGCACCCAATGATTATTTGCTGATTTATGCATTATTTTTTTCATTCAGACTACATTTATTCATCTATTGTGTGCCATGTACTGAGCTAAACACTGCACATTCAAAGAAGGCTATAACGTATTTTTTTTGCCGTCAAAGCACAAATGAGGCTTACAGACTGGTGTGAGTACATAAAATTCTGAATCCTTATCTTTGACAAGATAAGTACAAAACCTGAGAGCAGGCATTCAAAAACCTTTACAATTTGACATTGCAACAACTTCTAAGTGTGGCAACAAAAAGGTATTGATCTATGACAGTTTGGAAATTAAAAGAAGCAAGAACCTGGTCTTTCACTACAGAGAGTTTGAGAAGCACTGATCTAGAACAGTGAGCTCAAACTGCATCATACATCAGAGTCATCCGGAGGCTTTTTAAAAGATAAATTGCTTCACCCTATTCCTAGAGACCCTGAATGGGGGTGGGGGTTTAAATGTGAATTTCTGAAAAACTCTCAAGTGATGCTGATCATGCTGGTCCAAAGACCACACTTTGAGAATCATTGGTCTGGAGTGTGCTGTCCAATATAGCAGCCACTAGGCTTGTGTGGCTATGGAGCATTTGAAATGTGATTAATCTGAATTGAGATGTGCATGAATTGAGACTGACATGTAAAATATACCCCTGATTTCAAAGACAATACCAAAAAAAAAGATTGTAAAATATTCCGTTAATACATTATTTGAGTCCCTGGGTGGCAAAAACTGGTTAAGCACTGGACTACCAGCTGAAAGTTTGGAAGTTTGAACCCACTCAGAGGCACCTCAGGAGACAGTCCTGGCAATCTGCTTCCAAAAGTCCCAACCTTGAAAACTCTTTGGAGCAGTTCCACTATACACACATGGAGTTGACATGAGTTGGAATCAACTCGATGGTAACTAACAACAAACCTTTTAAAATTGATTTCATGTTGAAGTGATAATATTTTGGATATATTGGGTTAAAAAATATATTATTAAAGTTAATTTTACCCCTTTCCTTTCTTTTTTTTTTTTTTAAAGTGACTACAAGAACACTTAAAATTACACAAGCCTTGCCTTATATTTCCATTGGATGACACTGACCCACACATGCTCCAGGTCACACGCCTGCATTTCAGTCCCACACTGGTTTGAGTCCAGAAGAGGGCTTCATTACTAACATCGATCACTGGCAGCCCAAGAGCATTGCCAGCAACCTCTGATGCATGGCAGTTAGCCTTTCAATCTGGACATACAGAAGCCCAGGTCCTCATCTAAGTGTAAAAACAATTTATAAGTGGTTTTCTTTTTATTGGATAAATATGTGCCATGTCCTAGGGATGGTCTTCTCAAGGAAGAATACAGGTCTTTTATTAAATCCTGGGGTTATAGAACTTTTCCACTCAGTTCAAATATCAAGAAAACCCCCCATATACAGGAACTGTCACACTAAAGTCATAGCAACAACCATTGATTTTGAGAAAACTGTAAGAAAGTAGATACAAGAGATCAGGCATAAGATCAGATGTGGTTGGAATAGAGACACACCTGAGTAAACAAATGAAAAGTCTTTTTAGAGAGACTCAGCAATTTGAGTAACTGGTTATCAATTAATAGCAAATGTGGGTGATGATGATGTTCTTTTTCCTAATGAATTTCCTGAGTGGATTTTTTACTTTCTCTTTTAGATTGTAAATACCACAAAGTTGAGAAATATCTTTGCGGTAGATTGCTTGTAAGAATGGCCACCATGATTCCCTTCTGTGTATCCATGCCCCTTTGCCATGTGACCTTTCCGCTTTTTCTACCAAGAGGTGGTGTCTATTCCCTCATCTCTTGAAATCTGTGCTGACTGCCTTGTTTTGATGAGTGCAGCAGAGGTGACAGAGGTGACCGTCTGAACATCAGGAGACCTTACTTCTGCTCTTTCTCTTAGAACCTTGTGACCAGCATGAGAACAAGCCCAGGCTAGCCTGGTAGAAGATTTTTTTTTTTTTTTTAATTGTACTTTAGATGAAGGTTTGCAGAACAAACTAGCTTCTCATTAAACAATTAGTACACATATTGTTTTGTGACATTGGTTACCAATCCCATGACATGTCAACACTCTCCCTTCTCAATCTTGGTCTTCCTATTACTAGCGTTCCTGTCCCCTCCTGTCTTCTAGTCCTTGCCCCTGGGCTGGTGTGCCCCTTTAGCCTCGTTTTGTTTTATGAGCCTGTCTAATCTTTGGCTGAAGGGTGAACCTCAGGAGTGTCCGGGAGCCATACTCCTGGGGTTTCTCAGTCTGGTAGAAGATTTTCTAAAAAATTTTAATACATGGAAAAGAAATAGACTGTCCTAGGCAAGGTCATCCTAGACTAGCCATCCCCACACACCTGGAAGCTAAACAAAGACACCTGAGTGAGCCCAGCTGAGAGCAGAAGAGCCAACCAATTGAGGTCAGCCCAAATATATATCCCATCTTCAGTGATTCTCATCATTTCAGAATGTTTTCCACTGTTTTATTATGCCCTTTAAAGATCTGAGTTTAGTCATTAAACTTTACCCGATAGCAGACAAATTGCTGATATTATTTCCATTTAAGTGGGATAATACCCTAATCAATGTGCTCTTTGGAGTTACATTCCTCTTCAGGGAAGTTGTGCCAGCTTTAATGTAGCTGGAATTGAATGTACATGTTACCTGTCATATGACACTTGGTGATGCTAGAGACTTGAATAGCCTCTTACTTCAAATATGCACATAAGGCAGAGGGTTTTTATGGAAATATCTCCTTAAAAAAAAAAAAAAAAGATCTAATTCAGTGAACAGGGCTATAGAGAATACAAACCTGCTTTTGACTGCACTTTCTTTTTTCTTCTTATAGCAAAAAATGAATGTGGGATGGGGTGCTGGACTATAATTCCCATTAGGCAGTGGCTGGTGGGAAAGCTACAGGTGAGGAAAATAGGTTTTTGGAAGTTAGTAGAGGGTGGATAGAAAGTGGAGAGGGTGAGGGAGATGGTGGAGAGCTGAGTCTGCTGTTACAGAATACTCATCTTTTATGATACCACACTGCCTCACAATAACTTCCCCAAACAGAGGCGGATTGTGACTGTATTTCTTGAGGAAGCTGGTAACGGGGTGGAGTTACATGTCAGTGGTACTAAATAGCTGACTTGGCTGTGGATATGGAGATGAGAGAAAACAATGTGATGGTAAAGATGGGATTTTATGCAATTGTAGGGAGGGCCTGGAAGCAACCACAACACGAAATGAAATGTTCCAGGGAAGAGTACCTAAATGTCTGTCAGGCAGGAGGGTTCCAAGTTATTTATGACGGGTTGCATCTAGAACTTATATGGAAGTTCAGGGATGTAAATTTCTTACATTCTTAGTACATAGCTTCCATCCTCAAGATTTTCTAATGATCACAAGGTGGTTGTGGAAGCTCCAGCCAGCAGATTCACATTCCAGGTAGAAAGGATGATGAAGGGTCAAGAACAAAGGAACCTGACTCCCAGCTGAGTCAGCCTATTTTAAGACCTTCAAAAGAGCTCCACTCAATGACTTCTGCTTATATCTCACTGGTCATCTGTATGGAAAAGAAGGTGAAAATGAGTCTGTATAGCTTGTCATTAATGTATCTGATCTTGTAAGGGTTCTGTGACTAAAAGGGGGAGTGGATATTACAGTCTTTGCACCTATCAGTCTATGCCACACATGTAGGACAGGAAAGGCATTTCTTTGTTGAACGCCTACTGTGTTTTCAGGACTATGTTTTCCAAATTGCGTGCTGAGGCACCTAAAAGTGCTACTGTAGCCTCACAAGGACACTGAAGAATATTTTGAATTGTCAAAGGAATTGCAGCCATATTTGAAATCTACTGGACATGATGTAAACTATTAAATTAAAGCAATTCACAGTTTCAACATTAGATCCTGCTATATTCCTTTTAATGATTTCATGTCTTTGCAAAGCTGGATAAAAATGTAGGAATATCAGTGTGGTAAGGGACATGAGAATGAGGGTCTAATCTGATCATAAAGTTTGAGAAGTTGTGCAGTGCCCAACAAGCACAGGAATCTCATTAGTAATCATGCTTATTTAGAACTGAAACCATATTTATGTGTGCCATATATTCAAATAGCTACTAATTTGTTAATACATACATATTAATTATATTGTATTGGCATAACGACTTAACAAATGGAACTGTTATTATTCCTTTTGGCCAAAGGGTGTTGTGAAAAATTACTGAGACACTAAGGATGCTGTGAATCTAGGAAGTTTAGGAACCTCTGACCAAGGGGTGTACTAAAAGGAGACAGGACATGTGACCAAGAAAACAAAATAAAATGTTAGAGAGTTCTGAAACAAGGCCACATAGGCAGAGGAGTGGATTGTCAAGCCTCAAGTGCAGAGATGGCACTTTACCTGAGCTTCAAGAACAAGGGAGTGTTGACATCATCAAATCCTGCAGAACTGAGAAGACAGGGAACTGGAAAAAAACACATGGATTTTGTAACATAGAAAGTGATCTTCTGGGTTTGGCAGAGTACATCAAGACAGAGGCCATCTTTTCTTTCAGAATTTAAGCAGCAACAGTGGCACAGACAATTTGCACTCAACTACTAATCTAAAGGCTGTTGGTTCAAACCCATCCAGCAGTGCTGCGGAAGAAAGGGTTGGTGATATGCTTCCATAAAGATTACAGCCAAGAAAACACAATGAAGCAGTTCTACTCTGCAACACATGGGGTTACCATAAGTTGGCAGTGATTTGATGGCAATCGGTTTTTCTTTTTTGTTTGAGAGGAGAGGAAATGGAGTCAAAGAGTGCATGGTCATCACCTAGATAGCTGATGATCAAGAGGGCGAGGGAAATATGGCAGTAGTTTAAAGTTACTAAAATTTAGGGAATTATTTTTATTTCATTTCCCCTGGAACAAAGACAATGGTGTAGGTAGTTTATTATGGGGGCAGTGGTATCTCATTGGTAGAATTCTTACCTTCCGTGTATGGGAACTGGGTTTGATTCCTAGACAATGCACCTCAAGCACAGCCACCATTCTTGTTCTAGTGGAGGCCTACGTGTTGCTATGATGCTGAACAGGTTTCAGCAGAGCTTCCAGACTAAGACAAACTAGGAAGAACGGCCTAGAAATCTACTTCTGAAAATCAGCCAATGAAAACCCTATGGATCACAATGGTCCAATCTGCAACTGACCGGGGGATAACATAGGACAGGGTAGCATTTCGCTGCACTGTGCATGGGGTCACCATGAGTCAGGGGCCAGTTTGATGGTAGTTAATGACAACAATAACAGGTAATTTATTGGAAAGTGAAACAGAAGGCAGGAATGAAAGAACAGAGAATGAAACAGAGAAGGTGGAGTGGCCAATATGAGTGTGTGAAGTCAAGACCACCACCTTGGACAATGTGGGCTCGACTCCATGAGACCCCTGAGAAGCCTACGGAATGCCTCTCAAAATGGCTCCCTGACACACAGGAGGCTGGGACATTCATCCCTCAACGTTTATCTCCCTAGTATTTAACTCCCGAACCTTTAACTCCCCTGTGCATCTGGGCAGTGTGCTGAGTGGGCTTTAGCATCTTTGGCGGAGACTCCAAAACAAAAGAATAAACTCTGGCAGCTTGAGTCTTGCATGAAAATGTCTACCGCAGCTGTGGCTAAAATCTGAGAGGGGCCAAGGGCATATGACATGGGCACCAAAGTTATGTGCTACAGAAGCATTCCTGTGTAGAGGCAAAGAAGCCATGGAAAAGAGAAAGAATGTATTTTAGAGCAGCGGTTCTCAAAGCGTGGCTCTCTGGACCACCAGCATGAGCATCACTTGGAAACATGGAGAAAGGCACATTTTTGGGCCATGCCCCAGATCGACTGGATCAGAAAATCTGGTCTTGGGCCCAGCAACGAATGTCAATGTTGACAAGCCCTCTAGGTGATTCTAATGCACATTAAAATGTGTGTATGTGTGCTTGTATGAGTGTCTGTGTGTGTGTGTGTGTGTGTGTGTGTGTATGTGAGACAGAGAGAGACAGAAAGAGACAGAGAGAGAAGTAAAATGTGGGAAGAGAAGGGATTGGAGCAAGCTCACACATTATATACATTTATATATTCAGTAAATATTTATTGACTACTTAAGTACACAAGGTACATGCTTTCATTTATGCTAGCAATGGGCAAAGGCAGAAGGATACCATGGACTCAAGTAAAATACAAATATTCCTAAGTCCCCATTTTAGTCAGTAACTTCAAAATCCATTCCTATCTGCCCTTTACAAGACATATTAAAAGGTCACTAAACTGATAACTCTGAATTTTACAACCTCTCTATATCTCTCTTCTGACATGATGAAAAGTGAAATGGCCAAACCATGGAGAAAGTGAAAAGGGAAACAAGAGAAGGCTAGGATCTGCCAAATAGTTAATCAGTACTTGAAACAGCGTGAACTCAAGATATGCCCCTTATCCTGCTGTCTATCTTATACTCTAGTGAAGCTAAAAAGTAGAAAATAGTCAGTGCTTCAGTTTGAGGATGAATGCCTTTTCAGTGTCTACACTGGCACAAGGTAGTTATGAACAAACATTAATGCATCATCCTCTATGACTATTTTCTAAGAAAAAGTAAGCATAAGAAAGTCTCTATTCACCCTGATGACAAGTGAAAAAACTATTATTTATAGCATGAAATTTAGAGTTATGAACTGAATACTTATCTGAAAACCATGCCCATCATTTTTTTAGAGGAAATATATCCTTATGCTGTCAAGCTTTTCTTTACAGAGAACACAGATTTCTATGGTATTTAGTGATCATGGGAAATAATTACTTCCATTTTCTACTCATCTCTACCTAGATATTCACAACTGAGTCAGTTGACTATCAAATCTTTCAAAGAGTATTTTATCCAGGATGACATTGGCATTGGGGTGGGAGTACTACTCTGGCTGAGAGAGAGAACTACTGACTACTGTTCTTTTTCCTTCCATGTGAACAGATACCCATTCCTCCTCTTTGTGTGTATTTGCCTACCAGGGCAAAATTGAGTTTCTTGCAGACTGCTGTTTTGAGGTGTGGTTACCAGAGCTAGAGATACGATTCATCTGTACACATTTCACCACCTGGCTAATGCGTTTGTGTGAATTTTGATAAGGGATGGCTTGGGATCTAAAAGCCAATATACGACCCAAGCTGTCTATAGCCAGGAGTATATGCTTATGAGATGGAGAAAATGAAAGAGATGAGCACTTCAATATGTAGCATGGATTATGTCTGGATTACTAGCAAATATAACTGTATGTAACAGGCAGGATGCTCTGTCAGAGACTAAATTTCTCTTTCTTGTTTTGGCCATGATCTGTTTCTTTTACATCACCCATGACAGAAGGCAGGGGAGTGCTCTGTGTGTGTGTGTGTGTGTGTGATCTGCATTTTTGGGACAAAGAGGGAAAGTTTTTAGGCAAGTCACTTGTGGAGAACTAAAATGAGGGGCTGTACCCCTCTAACAGAAGAATAAAAGAAGATACGTACTGGGGAGATGCTGACTTTTGGATTGACCACAGGAGGGTGGGGTCAGTTAGCACGGTGAAGGATCTTTCAGGATGGGCATCCAGCCAAGGCCTGACAGCTGACCTCAAGTGAGAGGCCCTATCCCAGCACCAAGATCTGTGCATGGCTCAACAGGCAGTATACAGGTGGCCACCCTACTGCTGCCTCCTCCAATGTGTTTGTACTTTGGCCTTGTCATCTGAGCATTCTCCAGACACAGCATTCTGTGCCTCAGAGATACCCCAGGGCTCTGGCAAGCTCTACGTTACTTATGAACATTTAAAAAGGTGCATATACTTGGTTCATACATGTTGATATCTCTAGCTAGTGAATGGGGGGCCCAAGTTGCCACACTCTGGTGGCAGACTGGGGTGTATTGGTGGAAAGAAGGGAGTGGGTATCTGTTACCTATCCAGACTCTGAAAACAACAATGTGCCATTACAAAGCTCCTCAGATGCATGATTTTTTTCAAAATGCAAATTTAGAGTTTAAAAAATAAATACACTTTCAGTTTCAGCTCAGGCAGGTAAAGAGCTTGGAAGTCACCGCTCCTACCATTACAACAAGAAAAAAATGAGCAAAATAAAAAGCAACGACTTTTCCTCGACCAGAGAACTGAAGTTGCAAGTCAAATGATCACCTTCAACTCTGGAGAAATAGGCAAACCCAGAGAGTCACAGGCTACTGACTTGGATCAGAAGTTACCCACTGGAGCCAGTTGGTAGGACACGCAAATGGTAATTTTGATAAATTGCTGGAGTCTGAGAGTAGACTAACCTGAAAGCAAGAAATTCCTGGAGGCTTCAGTCTTGGTGGAGGTAGGGGGCACACTTTCATGGATTTTACCTCCATGAACCTCACAGATTCTCATGGTAAAGCTCTGAGAAAGAGCACCTTGTGGCTCAGGCGAAGTAGAAGAAGAGTAAGAACCTAAAACCAAAACAACGCTGCAGTGGAGTCGATTCTGACTCACGACAATCCCGTGTGTTACAGAGCAGAACTGATCATAGTGAAATACACTCACAGCATTCTCCTTAACAAAGACCTACTCTCTAGAGGAAAAGACACAACCAAAGCCTTATCCCAGCTTGTGTGTGTGTGTGGGGAGGGGGTGGTATTCCTCAGTCTCAGGTCCCTTTAACCTTTCTATCTCA
The DNA here is from genome assembly GCF_000243295.1 of Trichechus manatus latirostris. Lineage (NCBI taxonomy): Eukaryota > Metazoa > Chordata > Mammalia > Sirenia > Trichechidae > Trichechus > Trichechus manatus. The sequence goes on from NW_004443978.1 coordinate 17,440,412, forward strand.
CTAAGAGGGAATAAAACCAGAGTCAACTGGGTCCAGGGCTTGAAGGAAATAGATTCAGAATGCTGTAGCCAGGGAAAGAAGTAGAAGGCAGGGGAAGAAGAATATACCACTGGAGAAACAGTTTTGAAGGTCACAGTCCAGATATCTGGAACTACTAAAATATTAAGATTTGTTTTGAATATCATAAAACATACTCTTTTCCCCATACCTTACAACCACACCAACAGCGATCCACTATAATAACAGCGGACTACAGCTAAAACAGCTGCAAAATGCAGATTCCCTCTGAGAAGTACTCAGGGAAGGTCAAAGACAAGAAAGGCAACAAAAATTAAGAACACAAGAGGACTTTGAAGCCTCTGGCATCTACAGCTTCAGCAAACATTAAACACAGCCCATATCCTGGCCAAATTAAATGAATTATCTCACTAAATGTTTATCTACCACAGTTTCTAATAACCAATATAACATGTCCAGCTTTCAAAAAAAATGAAAAGGCATGCCAAAAGGCAGAAAGTAGATTAGTGATTGCTTAGGGCTGGAGATGACAGAAGAATAGGGAAGTGATAGATAATGGAGTTTCTTTTTGAGGTAATATGTTTTGTTTTGTTTTTCCCCCTTGTTCCAGAACATACCTCGGATATTACAGCATTAAGATAAAATGTAATGCTTCCAGCACTGATGTTGCAACAGTGCCTTTGCCCTCAGCCACTTCTTTCCCTACACCCATTACCCTGTGCCATTGATGTCTGACTTCTGCTGAGGAATGACCATAAACTCTTCCCATGTGCTCCCTGCTGGATCATGTTCATGTCTATAATCATCTAGTAACTCAGACTGTAGATAGTACCTGCCAGAATAACCACAATGCTAGAACAGCAGAGCCCACTGTACACCTAAAGATCCTTTGATGGAGAGCTTCTAGGTCACTCAACTCAGCTACAGTCTCAAAGAGAAACTAACAAGCAGATGCCTATGCACAGGCAGACATGGACAGATAAAGTTAAACTGGCCCAGGGGCTTAGGGAGCCTATAGTAATGTCCGTGACTGACACCCAGTGGAAAATCAGTCTATTGATACCACAAAGCATGGTCCACTGATATGGTTGGAGACTGTCTAGCGAAACAATGCTCTCAAGAGCAAATGCCCATATGCCTAAACCAAAGATGGCTCAGCAGACCCACAGGGCTACCATATCCTTAATATACCTGGGGAAATCTTTGTAATACACCCAGTTGTTTCTCCTGTGGCCCTAGCCACTGCCAGAGTGGTCGACTCCTGCCGTAATATGCCAACTTTTATCTCTAGAACCAGCCAGCTTATTCCACAAACTACAACCAGTCGGGTCATCAAGGAAGTATTTTATCTCCACAGAATATTGGACTTTCAACTGATCTCCAACCTCAGTCTCTGGTTCATCATGCAACAGAGCTTTAAGGTAAAGCAAATGACTTCAGATCAATGGTTCTTTTCAAGTCCAGGAGGCCTCTATTTGATCTCACATGAATGGCTACAGTGTACGACAGTGGTTACAAGTTCAAACCACTGTGTTCCAAGACTAGTTCTAGTGCATCTCACTGTGTGATATAAAACAGAGGTTCATTTTTTCTCAGCCTCTATCTCCTCATCTTTAAAAAGGGCCAATAATAGTGACTGCCTCATAGGATTGTTACAGGGTCCAGCAAAATAACCCATTTAACTAACTTAACATGGTTTTCACCATCGTCTTTTCCTAACTCTCCAGGATAAAATTTCCACTGTAGGTGGGTAAGTCATTGTCTCAGAGCTCTGGCTGCATCTTGCCATCACTGTGTGTTTGTTAACTCTGTACTCTCCGTGTAGAACAGCTCTCTTCTTATGAAAAACTTACAGAGAGTTTCTGTTAGGAAAAGTTTCCCTGAGCACTCTTTATGAACTTCCCTATCCTCTTAACTCCTGTGACACTTAAAATTTGTGTTGATGCATTTATTACATGATGTCTTGCATTTTCATGTGTTCTCATTCAATAATTAAGCACTAATGAAATGTCTACTGTAATAGATGCTGAGCATAAAACAAGAACTTGCCCCTTGCCTTTGAAGCTTCCAGTCCAGTAAGCTACAGCCAGATGAGGAGACGATTTCCATTCATGGGGATTCCTGGGTGGGAGAACCCATTCCAGCTGTGTTGAGGCTGGAGGCTTTGTAGAGATAATGTCCTTCATGTGTCTTCTGCACCAATCACCCCACAAGTTCTTTAATGACAGGGTGACCTCAGGTCATTTTAAATCCTTGCATACACAGAATTACAGATTGTAGGGTCTTAATGAGGTCAATTGTCTAAAAGTACATACCATTGTCTAAAAAATACACTGACAATAATAAAAACAAAACTCACAATAATAATTTAAAATATAAAAATTCAACTCAAAAGTTTTGTTGGCATGATGTAGGATTCTAGGATAAACAGGGCCAGCCCACCTCAGATACAAATAGGGTGTTGGTCTAAGGATGTGCCTATTGATGTCCAGCAACCTCCATGGAGACGTTCCCTGCAAGCTGAGGCTCCAAATAGTCTCCAGGTAGGAAAGATGGTAGATGAGAGTGTTGCTCTTTCAGGTTCCTTTAGGTCAACGAGAGACTCCCATTGCCACTCGGTCTCCCTTGGTCTCCTGCAGGCACGCCATGTGGGCACTGAGTCCTGCCCACTTTCTTTAGAAAGATGACACAGTAAAATGACTAACTGGAAGCTCAATGTGGTTATTATGGCATTTGCTATTTGTTTTTCTTGACAAATTATCCAGTTTGGAGATTTCCTAATTTGTGTTGTCTGGTGTAGTGTTTAGAAAAGCTCTTTTCCCATGACTGATGACTTCTGGCTGCTGAAAACTGTTCCTAAGACACAGAAGGATAGGCAGACAACGAAGATGACTTTAAATCAATGGTGTATGCTGCTTAATGAACTGGTCTCAGTTGAATATGGCTTCCAACTCAGGGGCACATGAATGGATCTTTACATTCCACAGGGAGAAAAATAAACCCTTTTGGGGAAGCAGATTTCACTTCATCAGCAATGAGTTCAGCTGGGAACCATCATCAACTGCACACCTTACCCCACCAGTGTTAGCTTTCCTCCAACACTGTCACCTGTGCTGTGAATGGTATTCACATAGAGCAGTTGTTCTCAAAGTGTGGTCCCTGGACCAGCAGAATCAACATCACCCAGGGACTTGTTAGTCATGCAAATTCTTGGTCCTTACCTCAGATCTACTGAATCTAACGCTGTGTTTGAACAAGCCCTCCAGGAGATTTTGATGAATGCTAATGTTTGAGAACCAATGAAATAGGACAATGACTTACAAGTGTTCCGACTGCTGATTTATTTTAACCTATAAATGTACAGAAAAGGTAGTGGTGATCTAGGACTTTCAGAATAAAAATGGTGCTGTGGGTGTGACTTTGTACAGAATTCAGGAACCTGATGGCTGTTTCAGGTACACATCCTGCCCAGATTGTACACCTATTCCCTAATCAATCACTGAGACCAATGCAGGATTGGCCTGGTCTGGGGTAGAAGCAATACCAACCATGAAACCCCGAGAGGTCATCCAAATGGAAGGTAAGGGATCTGCTATTTCAACAAGAGATATCAGAATGACACAATAAGTGATTTCTATTACAAGCTACAAGAAAATGTGTAGAACTCAGGGTTTTGGAATAATGCTGCTTTTTGACCTTCATCTATATACACAGTAGAGGCCTTCACTATATTGCCTGAGTACATATTTAGTGACGAATCAAAACCATTGAATCCAATGTTTTCTAACAATATCAAGTATACTTTTGTTTTTCCCTTAATGAATATTGCATATTAATGTGGTGATATTCTGGAATATTCTGGAAGGTAAGAAAAAATGCACAACATTCAGTTATCTAAAAATTTCAGGACCAAGTGGCTTTGAAAATAAATGTTATAAGTCATTGGCTAAAAACAAGTTAATAAAACCATATGAATAGTATTTTCCATTGCACACTTGCAAAACAGATACTTGACTTACGAAGGATAAAATTGCTCCTTCCTCCTACTCTGAAGACTCATATTCATTAGAGCAAGCATCCCATATTTTTTAAGAAGTCAGAGTGTGGCTAATCCAATCCTGGATACACAAACTGTTCTATGCATAACAAAGAGTTGCTTGCATGTGTATACCAACTGTGAAGTGGTAAATGGGGAAGGAAAAGTGTGGAAAGGCAAGTAAGAAATGGATGTGTGAAGCAACAAGCATAGGATGGCAAGTGTGGATGGTGAGTGTGGGATGTAGTGCAGTGAGTTAGTGTCTGATGCAGTTGCTGTGTTGTTAAGCCTCTCTTTGAGAAAGGAAAATTAGGGAACTCTGGCCCAAACACCAAATGCCACATTTCATTGAGCTTTTATCAGGTGGAGGTCTACTGCAGATTAATTCTGTCATAGGTATATCTCAGTCCTACCAAACTATAGAAAGATGAAGCCCTCCCTCTCTGATAAGGTCCAGTCAGATCCACGACATAGCCTACTGCAGACCCGAAGGATGATTTGCTTTTGTTGCCAGTGTTGATATTCTCAGTTTCCCAGTCAACTCAGATGGAAAGGACACTCTAGGTAAACGTTAACTCCTTCATGGTTCTGGGTTCAAAAGTAATGCAGAAGAATGAGGTGTGTGGCAAGAGGGAGGGATGATAATAAAAAGTGAAATGGGGGGTGTGGGGTGGTTACTGGTTCAGGGTCTGGACTCAGAAGGACAAGGAATTGAATCCCAGCTCTACCATTTATTCACTATGTGTTCATTGGAAAGTTAGAATAATACTTCCCACTAGATTCTTCAATGGAGTCTCCTCAATGGAGGCTCAGAGATGGTTTTGAGGATAAAGAAAGACAAGATATGTGAAGTGTCTATTTGATGATCACCTGTCCTTGGGTGGCGCAAACAGTTAACACACTAGACTGCTAACTGAAAGGTTAGGCATTTGATCCACTCGAAGGCACCTCAGAAGAAAGGGCTGGCAGTCTGCTTCTAAAAAATAAAGTCAGCCATTGAAAACTCTGTGAAGTACAGTTCTACTCTGACACACATGGGGTCGCCATGAGTTGGAATCGACTAGGCAGCAACTGGCTTGGTTATTATGAGAAGTAATCTAAAATAAACTGACAAGAAAATTAAGCAAATTCACATGACCAATGAGTTGTCAGTTTTTCACCAATTCTGAAATTTTGCTGTAAGAAATCCCAGAAGCCCACACAAACTTTCGAAATGTGTAGTCTGAGTTAATTCTTAGGGAGTCTTTGAAAATTCAGATTTATTTATTTTCAGTGTATTTCTCTAAGGTATTTTTGATTGCTTCATGTTTTTTGACACTGGGAATAAATTGCAAAATTTTTATCTGTCTTAAAATACTAAATATTTTCTTTTTTCTTTTTTTTGAGTTAATGCTTTTTTAGCTTGTTTGTAAGAATATTGCTATCATATAGAGATTGGATAGTTTTTTAGAAGCTGCTTCTAAAAACTTTGATAGTTTTTAAAAAGATTATTTGACTTTATAATGTCAAGAAATAAATGGATACCTTTAGGTAGAGATTAGATTAAGAAATATCTTTCAGTAATTTATAGTAGTTCTCACCTTATTTTCATCTATTGTTAAGTTTATAGGTTCAAAAAGAGCATCAGACTTTGAAGTAACTGGGAAGAATGCATTCTCAGTTTGGCTTTAAGAGTGATGTGAACATAGAACATAATTACAGAAAAAAAAGTGTTTCTGCATTGGTGTAAACAAAAGGGAAAGATTTGTAAGAAGCGGAAAGGGGATTGAAAAGTTATCATGTTAAGACCACAAGGAGCGTTAAAAACAGGGAAAGTTGCATTCATATCTAAATCCTAGACCATTTTTAACTGCAAGAGACAAAAAAAAAAAAAAAAAAGACTCAAACTGACTTAAACAAAAATTAAATAGATAAAAAAAGAATCTATTAATTTATTAGCTTGCATATCCTAGAGTCTCAGAAAGAGGAGGTGGGGTGAGTGGGTCATGCTTCATGTTTCACATATTCACACTTCAGTTTCTATCTTTCTACTTTGTCATCTTCTCAGTTGACCATACTCTTGGGTTTCACTATGTAGTAGAAGAGAGAGTGTTGTCTTCCTTATCAGTTGAACAAGTTTTCCGGGCCTCTCATTAGTGGGATTTTTGGTCATGCCCCCACCCCGGAGACACCCCTAGTGGTCAGGGGAGATGCAATGCCCAGATTGGTTAGATCTGAGTCATATGGCCGGCCCTGAAGTCTAGGGTATACCAGTTGCAGTCAACTTGATTTTAACTCATAGCAACCCCATGTGTGTCAGAGTAGTATTGTGTTCCATAGGGTTTTCAGTGTCTGACTTTTTGGAAGTAGATTGCCAGTCCTTTCATCTGAGGTGCCTCTGGTAGTACTTGAACTTCTAACTTTTTGTTTAGCAGCTGAGCATGTTAACCATTTGCACCACCTAGAGTCTCTGAAGTCTGGGGTATAGTCACTATCAAAAAACACATGTGCTGATGACAAAGCAGGCAATAGTTCCCAAGGGAAACTCCAATGCTGTTTTTGGAAGGGGAAAGATTACCAGATTCTTCAATATCCAGTTTAAATTCCACTTTCTCTTGGAAATTTTTCCAGATCCCATATTACAGTGACCACTTCTTCCTCTCAACACATACAAGATAATTGAAAGAGATATACTTTCTATGGCAGCCATTTTCTTAATTCCTTGTACTCTTCTTTTGAGCTTATATTATTTCAGTGATGCTATTGGTGTCCTAGCCAGATTCTCTTTCCGAGGCCAGTGTATCCATCACCCAGATGGCTGCTAACATCTCACAGTTGAATGCCCTCAGCTTAATTGCAAGCCACTTTGGCTGGGAGTGTATGCCCCCATTTCCACTCCAAGGGCCGTGCACAGCCTAAGATTCTCTCACATGGACTATAAAAGGCTAGTTCCCTTGCCTCAGGTTAGGGCCAACTCTGTGGTAAAATACACACTCCAGAGCTCCCTGTGTGATCACGCCATGGCTAGACTCCATCTGGAATGACACTCTTGCTCAATTTCATTTCCTGCCTCATCCTGCTCCCCTCACTCCCCTTCCCCCGAGAGCTCTCCCCCCCGTAAGTCACATGTACTCAAATCTCTTTCTCAGTCTGGGCTTCTAGGGGAATTGACTTAAGCAATTATTTAACTTGTGACAATTATTTATCTCTAAGTTGCAAGATCCTTGAGCGCAGGGATCATATTTTGGTCCATTCCTAATTTTTTTTTTTTTTAGCTTGCTTGCTGAAGGTGAAGAGGACTTGAACACTTACTGATGAAGATCAAAGGCTACAGCCTTCAGCATGATTACACCTCGACACAAAGAAAACAAAAATCCTCACAACCAGACCAGTAAGCAACATCATGTTAAATGGCGAAAAGATTGAAATTATCAGGGATTTCATTTTACTTGGGCCCATAATCAAGGATCATGGAAGTAGCAGTCCAAAAATCAAACAACATATTGTATTGGGCATATCTGCTGCAAAAGACCTCTTTAAAGTGTTAAAAAGCAAAGATATCACCCTGAGGACTAGGGTGAGCCAGACCCAGGCCATTATGTTTTCGATAGTCTCATATGCATATGAAAGCTGGACAATGAATAAGGAAGACTGAAGAAGAATTTATGCATTTGAATTACGGTGTTTGTGAAGAAGACTGAATATACCACAGACTTCCAGAAGAACGGAACAAATCTGTCTTGGAAGAAGTACAGTTAGAATTCTCCTTAGAACTGAGGATGGTGAGACTTTGTCTCATGTACTTTGGGCATGTTATCAGGAGGAACCAGCCTCTGGAGATGCACATTCTGCTTTGTAAACTAGAGGGTCAGTGAAAAAGGAGAAGACCCTCCATGAGATGGATTAACACAGTGGCTGCAACAAAGGGGTCAAACATAGCAATGATTATGAGGTTGGCACAGGACTGGGCAGTGTTTCTGTGTTGTGCATGGGGTTGCTATGCACTGACTCGATGGCACCTAGCAACAGCAACTGATATTTTTAATAAGATTTAACTTTTCATCTATGTAAGTAATGCCTTTTCAACTGCCTTGAGGGGACAGAACCATATCTTCTATTGCAAGTTTCTTAAAATTTAATGTTCATACAAATCCCCTGGAGGTCTTGTCAAAATGATTCAGTAGCCTGGGTTGGAGCCTGAGATCTGCATTTCTAACAAGACCCCAGAAGATGTCGATACTGCCTGTCTGTCGACCATGTTTTGAGTAGCAAATTCTATTATGCACACATCGTTATAAATTATCCACAGCATTTAGGGTCATGCTTTCTACTCAGTGAACACTCGATAAATGTTTATTATTGGTTATCACCTAATTGGAAACCCTGGTGGTGTAGCGGTTAAGTGTTCGGCTGCTAACCAAAAGGTCTGCAGTTCAAATCCATCAGCTGCTCCTTGAAAACCCTACAGGGTAGTTCTACTCTGTCCTATAGGGTCTCTATGAGACAGAACTGACTCGATGGCAATGGGTTTGAGGGTTTCAATTAGGTTATAATTGCTGCAACTTTTTTTTTTTTAATAACCTATAGAGTTTCCAAGGATCAGCTGGTGGATTCGAACTGCAGACCTTTTTGGTTAGCAGCCATAGCTCTTAACTATTGTGCCACCAGGGCTCCATAACCTAATTGAAGAGCATAGAAATTGAAAGGCATTTTGGTTTGAAAATAAAGCTGATTTAGAAACTATGTTCCCTAAAAGAATAGATTCTCTGTCCCACATGGAGGGCGCTCAGTAAAAATTACTAACAGAAACATTTTAAAAAATGTTTCCAGATAACCTGCAACAGAAATATTTCCTGAAGCTAATTTCTCCTGTTCTAGGGCCCAGAGCTAAGGAGTCAATTACTAACGGGCCAGTGTTTCTCAGATATGCCAACACAAAGTGAAAATGGGAATTCTGGGAAGAATTAGAATGCGACTTCTCATTTGCCATGGGAGATCCAATGACCATGCCGGTACTCAGCTCTGAGTTTAATCTTAAAGTCAGTCATGCTTGGACATTTAGTTTATCTCCTTACCTTCTTAGCAAAGATAATGGCTGCAGCCAGGCTTCTCCTAGGATGTGCATTATGGGTCCTGGAGCTGCAAGTGGCTTCACCCAGTGTTCACAGTGGTGCTGTTCCTCTGACACTATATGCTACTAGTTACAGATGAGATGCCCACCCATCAAAGTGTCGGTCCTGGAAACCTGCAGGCTCCGCTCTCATCAAAGAATGTGAGCTCTCCAGTTTCAGCCCCAGATCTTTCTTTTAGAGCAACAGTTCTGTGGTCATTATGTTTATGTTTTTTGTGAGAGTGGGAAAAACTATGGAGGCTTGATCAATGCTGACCTCCATACAGTGGAGGTGTATGGAACAGTACTGTCTATTTAGTATAAAGATGCTGTTCTCAAACCTGGGTGCATCAGAATTGCTTGGAAATATGTGAAAATACAGTTTTAGTTGGTCTTGGATGGAGCCCAGGCATCTCTAGTTTTAATAAATCTCTACAGTCAGTTCTGATACACAGGGTAAATACTATTGGTGTAAAGTGGTACTCTTCAAACTTGCTCATGCATCAGAATCACCTGGAGGATTTTCAGAACACAGATCTCTGAACTCCACCCTAGAAATTCTAACTCAGCGTGTCTGAGGAGAGGTCTAAAATTTGCCTTTCTATCAAGCTTCTACATGATGTTGTTGCTGCTGGTCCAAGAAATAACACTTTGCATAGCACTGGTATAGTGCAGTGATTCTTAACTCTAGCTGCATATTAGGGAGATTTTGAACTCCCCATGATCAGGACAAGTACAGAATCCCTGGGGTTGAGACACAGGCATCAGTATTTTTCTAAAGCGGGTGATTTTTGTGTGCAACTAAAGTTAAGAACTATCAGTGGAGAGTAGTATGAGGCCAATCTTAGCATTCGTTTGTGGAGAAAGCCACCTTTGGGTACAGGTAATGGTGAAGAGCATTAGCTTTGTGTCAGGCAAGAGCAGGTTCACACCCTGGCTGTACCATCCAATGACTGGGAAACCGTGGGCATGTTACTTAATCCATTTAAGCCTCAATATCCTCATCTATAAAATGGGATTTATAGCAATAGTGGTGCCCTGGTGGCGCACTGGTTAAGAGCTTGGCTGCTGACCAAAATGTCAGCAGTTCAAATCCACCAGCTGCTGGCTGGAAACCCTATGGGGCAGTTCTACTCTGTCCTGTAGAGTCACTATGAGTTGGAATCGACTCAACAGCAATGGGTTTGAGTTTTTGGTTTTATAGCAATAGTATCTTTCTCAGTATTGAATACACTGTGGACAGTCAGAAGAACGAACACATCAGTCTTAGATGAAATATAACCAGACTGGTCTTTAGTAGTAAAGATGACAAGACCTTGACTTGCTTAGTTTGGACACATTATCAGAAAAGACCAATTGCTATAAAACGACATCAGGTTTGCTAAATAGAGGGCCAATGAAAATGCAGGACACTGTTATACATAAGGTGGCCATGGGTCATAGCCTACTGGACAGTAACTAACAAAAATAACAACCTTCCTCAAATAAACAAAATCATGAATTAAAGCTTTTAGCTCAAAGCCTGACGCATAGTAAATGCTCAATAAATGTACGCACATATTATTGTTATGTCATTTGTTACTATTAGTATTGTCATTGCTACTATATAAATAATTTCAGAGAGAATTTCCCTTTGCCACACAGCACATTACTTTCAATTACTTCCTGAAGCCACTGGTCTTTATTTTAGAGTCTATGTTTGTGTGTGTGTGTGGAGTGTTGGTGGGGGGTTGTTGTCCTGCATTATTTTCCAGATAGACAGCACATTTATCCTTGAGAATCATTCATCACTCTGTGAATATGCCTCTCAGATAATTTCTCAACCACACATTTTAAGGGCAAGGAGGTGTACATGGGAGAGTGTAGACTAAAAATCTTGAAGTCACTGCATATCTGAAAGCCTGGATAAGGAGACTACTTCCAAAAATGCCCCAACCTCCAACCCTTTTCTGTGTCCACACCACTGTCACGTGAGTGTGCAGTTCTTCCCATCAAGAGGAAGGGTCTTTTTCCCACTCCTTGAATCAAGGCTGCCTTGTGACTTGTTTTGATCAATAGAATGTGGTGGGTAAGACGGGGAGGAAGTTCTGAGCCTGGACTTCAAGAGTGCATGTCCATTCTCTCTCTTAATTTTCTGTCTTCATTGTGAAAATGCGGCAGGCTAGCCTGCTTGAGTATGAAACATGTGGGACAGAGTCAGGTCAGTCTAATTATCCCAACCAAGGCCATAGATTCATGAGAGAACCCAGCCAAAATCAGTAAAGCCTTCTGGTCAACCAGCAGCTGATACAGATGCATGGATAGTCAACTGAGATCAGCAGAACCATCCAGCCAACCTACAGAATTATGATGAATAACAAATGGTTGTTATTTTAAGCCACTAAATTTTGGGCTGGTTGGTTACATGACAATAGTGAACTGATATAGAAGATTGAATAAAAGAAAAAAAAAAGAAAAAAAGGAAAGGGATGAAAATAACGGAGACTAGCAATAATGGAAGCCACATTTTAATACTTTCAAAAAAATTGTTTAGGCCGGGCCTTCTGGGCACATTACACATAACATAAATAAACCAACATTTATTTATTTCCTCAAAAATACATTGCCTAGTTGTTATTGTTATTTACCATTGAATTCGTTCTGACTCATGGCAGCCCTATATACAGCAAAACAAAATGTTGCCTGGACCTGCATCATCTTCTTGATCGTTGGTACGTTCGAGTCCATTGTTGGAGCCACTGAGTATTTTAAGTGCCTTCCAGCCTAGGAGACTCATCTTTTAGCACTATATTGGAAATTTTCTGTTGTGATCTATAGGATTTTCACTGGCTAATTTTCTGAAGTAAATCCCCAGGGCCTTTCTTCCTAGTCTGTCTTAGTCTGGAAACTCTGCTTAAACCTGCCCACCAGTGGGTAACCCTGCTGCTATTTGAAATATCAGTGACATAGCTTCCGGCATCATAGCAACACACAAGCCACAGTACAACATACTGACAAATGGGTGGCAGATATCCCCTAGAGTCTTTGCAATAAGAATTTTCTAATCATTTATTTGAAGAATGAGTATTTTGTTTAATTTTTTTTTTTTTTTTTTAAATCAGCAGTCTGTAGGCAACCCAGAAGGTCTCCAGGGGGAAAGATCTCCTGATGGATTCTGTTCCAGATAAGGGCCAAATGACATTTCTAGTGTGTGGGTCACAGACAAAGTTAGAGCAGTAATAGATTTTGCTAGTTTCCCATTTTGGGCTTATATAATTTAGAGGAAGCTACAAGTTACAGGTGTATCAAGAATCTTCCCAAGTAGTGAGGATTGAGGACAGGGGCAGTGAAGAAACTACTAATTTTGCTTGTTAAAGAAACTGCCTTCCAGGAACACAGACACACAGCATTTATCTTCATAGAGCCATTCGTAAACCCACAAAGAAAGGTGCTTTGAGGTCATGAGCTAGTGCACTGAGCACTTATCAGTGAAATCCCAGATGAACTGATCCACCCCTCAGAAAGAGAAAAACAGAATCACCAACATCTTCCTGCAACACAATTGTGCTTTCATAAACGTGCTTTAACTGTTCAAGTTCGTAAGACATAAGTGCCTAAGAATGTGGAATTCAATCATTTCCCACAAAATTTAGTATTTAATTTCTTTAAAGTGTCTAAATAAATTTGGCAAGCAAGTTTATTGATAGCAATTTGACACATAAAATATTACATTTTGGGATAATGTTTTGTGGCTGATTTGTTTTATATAATTTGTGATCTGCAGTTTGGAAAGCAGGAACAACTAAGAAATAAAATTTCTCTCTTAAATTAGTTAGGTCACAATGCTTATGATAAGGAAGTCATAACCCCAGGAGTTATTTATAATCAGACAAGCAGCTCTAAGTTTTAGTGAATATTTACAGAGCAACTTCTGTGTGAAATGGGTCTCTATAGAGATCAAAGAGATCAAGAAATATTCCCTGTCTCCAGAAAGACCAACAGTAGAAGGGAAAATATGTAAGATAATAAAGTAACACGTACAAAATACTATTAGAAGGGGGTAAGATGTAAGGTGAAGCATGGAGAGCTGGGCTGCAAAAGAGGCGGCATTAAGAACATGGCCCCTGGAATGTTGAAAATGCTTTTGAAAGAAGAATACGAATTTTACAGCTAGAAAAGTTAGGGGAGGCCATTTGTTGCAAAGGAAATAGTTTGTGAAATATCATCATGGCATGCTGGACCTTTGCATATTTGGGAAACAGTGATTGCTTTGGTAAGGCTAGAGGTCAGGCTCTCCGGAGAGAGTAGAAGGATACAGAGTTGGAGATTCAAGTCCTGGTTAGATGGTGGATGACCTTGGGTTCCATGAAAATGATTTTATCCTGGCAAAAACGGTGGGGGTGAGGCTAGAGGCAGAGAGGCCATTTAAGAGAATATGATGGATTGCCGCACTATTCACAGTACCAAAAGGTGGAAACAACCTAAATGTCCTTCAACAGATAAATGGATAAACAAAATGTGGTATATACATGTAATAGAACACTACTCAGCCAGTAGAAGAAATGAAGTTCTGATACATGCTACAATATGGATGGAGCTTGAAGACATTATGCTGAGTGAAATAAGTCAATCACAGAAGGACAAATATTGCATGACCTCACTTATATAAAAAGATAAGAAAAGGCAAATGTGTAGAGACCAAAGTTTACTAGGGGTTACCAGGGGTGGGAGGGAAGGGGAAAGAGAGGATTAATAGAGATGGAAAAATAGCATTGATTAAAGGTAGGGTTGCACAGCTGATTATTGTAACTGCTGTCAATAAGTTGTACACCTGAAAAGTAAATAGGCAAATGTTGTGTGATGGATATATTTACAACAAAAACAAGCAGAAGAGAAAAGAGTAGCTGTTGAGGTTGCTTATGTACAGCCCAACACCTCATGAGATTTGGTTCCTTGTTTTGGAGGTTAAAGGTCATGTTTTCATGGGACAGCCCAGTTAATTGGCCAAATAATGTGCTTAGTGCTTCTGTTCTACATCCTAGTTTGTTTCATAGTGCCTGGGGTCTTAAAAGTTTGGAAGCAGCCATCCAAGGCAGGACAATTGGTCTCTATTCACCTGGAGCAAAAGAGGAAGAATGCAGAGTCAAAAATAGGAGGAGGGTATGGAATGTGTGGCTAATTGCCTATATGAACAACTCCCTCCTTTGCCATGAGATCAGAAGAACTGGATGGTGCCTGGCTACCATAACTGAACATTTTGATCAAAATTTTTATAGAAGAATCGTAATCAAAAGGGGGAAAATTTAGAACAGAATTTGAAATTTTCATGGACTCCAGACTTTCTGGAGCCATGGGAGCTGGATGAACCCCTGAAACTATTGCCCTGAGATAATCTTTAAACCGTAAATAAAAAATATCCCCTGAAATCTTCTTAAATCAAAATAACAGTGTAGTGTGGCTAGAAAAAATGTCTGCCTTGAGCATTATGGTCTTTTAAGAACTATCTTTATGGGATCAAAGTGACAACAGCAACTTGAAAGATTAGATAGGAACCTTAGGGGACAGTGAGCTTATGTCAATAGGGGAAGAGCAAGTCAGAAAAGAAGGTGAGAATGATTGTACAGCTCGAAAAATGTAATCAGTGTCTCCCAAGTGTACATGTAGAAACTGTTGAATTGGTGTACGTTGTACTGTGTATACTCTAAACAAAAACAAAATAAAATTAAAAAAAGAGAATAGCATGGCAGTTTACATCACAGATGATGAGCGCCTGAAATAAGGTGGTGTGCTCCCAGTCTTCTTTTCCAGAAGCAGACCATGAGCCAAGCATTCATGTGTAAATGAGTTATGAGTCAATGCTTTCAACAGAACCTATAAGGGAGTTCAAGAAGCAGAATAGGGAAGCCGAAGGAGCCAAGCAAGGGTGCGATTTCAGGAAAAGTTCTAGCCTCAGTCTGTTCTCAGGAGGAGCACTGCAGTATACATTACACCTTACTCTGAATCCCACATCAGTCAGTCAGTTTCTAGAAAACATTCTGAGGAAGATGTCTACTCTGATGCACTTCTGGCTCTCTCTGTGGTGAGGCCTTTCCTATGCCCAAGAACAATTCTCTGAAGCTTAAAGGTGTGTGCTTTTAGTGGTCAGAGTGCAGAAGTGGTCAATGGTATCACAAAGTTTGCAAAAAGATCCTAGGGGCTCTTGACAGGGTACCAACAGTATCTACTACACGTTGAGAATGGAAAAAGGGAAACAAATAACGATACTTTCCAAACTGTGACACGAAGAACATTTAGTTCTGTGAAATATCTTTAGGTAATAACAATGGGAGTGGTGGTTATAAGTTCAAAAATCCTAGGTTAAACAAAATTAAGTACCTTGTTTATTACAAGACTTCTCAGATCTTTACTATCCCAAGAGGAAAATAAAATATGGAAGCATTTCAAGCTTATTTAACCATAACCCATATTGGGAAATGTTTGATTTTGGAACTATCAGGAGTTTCCATTTACTGAACTTAGGGAATGAGTATAAATGGTAGAATGAGGAAGGTATATGGGGTCACTTCTGATTTGGACAAGAGGATGGTAGTGTTACAGGTTTGGAAGGAGTAAGATAGTTTGTTCAATTTTGGACTTGCCGAGTTTAAAATCCCTATTGAAGGACAGAAATTTGTGTTTGGAATTTGGCTTTGGGAGGTGCAAATTGACTCAGATTTGTAGATGATATCGCTCAAGATGAGCGCACAGGTGTAGGAGGAGAAAAGGGCTGAGTATGGACACTTGAAACAGTAGAGTTTAACTGAAGGGAAAAACAACACACAAAGGGAATTTACAAAAAAAAAAAAAAAACCAGTCAGAAATATTAGAGAAGAACCAAGCATGAAGAGGTCTAGTGATCTAAGAACTAAAAAAAAAAAGCCTTTTTAGTTTGGAAGCTGCATTATTTGTAATCTTCATGAGAGGGCATCATGGAATACTAAGTATTAATGCCATATTGCAGAAGGTAGAAAATCTAAGGGGAAGTGAAGAAATGGAGAAACTCCTTTGCAAATAAATGCCTGTGAAAGTAAAGGGAGACAAAGGAATGAAAGAAGGCTTCTTTATGTGGAGAAGGTTCAGTACGTGCATACCTTAAAAGAAAGGAGAAGTTGGAGAATAAATAGTTGAAATTTTACAAGAGAAGATAAATGATTAATGGAGCAATGCTTTGGACATGTCCAAACTAAATAATTAACTCTGGGTAAGAGGATAGCAATACAATGAGATGAGGTGGAATGATTGACATGGTATGCAAAGAGATGAAATAATTATAAATAATCTCTTGATTTTATTTGTGGGCCATGAGGAATCATCATCCGAGAGCTTTAGGAATGTGGTCAGTCTTCATTTAATGAACAGATGTTAAGTGATTATTGAAAATGTGCCAGGCACTGTGCTAAGTGGTGAGGGTTGAAGGGTGGGCAGCGTCTGTGTAGAAGTAAATATGCTTCTTGACCTCAAGAAACAGACATTTTAGGAGGGAAGGCAGATTTGCTGAGGATATTGTTTGATATTGTTTGAAGTAGAAGGCCATTGACCAGGGGCATATGATAGGATCATTGGACATCAGTGAGCACTTCGCTAGGTGGCATAAATGCTCATCACTGCACAGCTTTCTACAGTGTGTTCGCTAACACCTTGGCAGGAAGGAGTATAACACAGTTGGGATGAATCTAGCTTTGGGATTTTGCAAGATGGGTTAATGGGATTAAAGATGAGATGAGGAAGATGGCTGAAGTGATGCATAGCTGGGGTATAAGTAAGACAGGCAGGAATAAAGGTACAGAGGGCCAGCATAATGATGAGGTTAAAGGACTGTGTAGAGAAGGCTAGGGAGAAGAAGACTTTAATTTTGTAGTCAGGGAATAAGATTCTAGAGTTGGTTAAGCTTCAATTGTTGACAAGTTTCCTGGTATGGTCATGAGAGTGTGTGGTTGAAAGTGGAGGTGAAGCTCATTGGAGTTAAGGAGGTTACAGAACTGAAAATTTTAGACATCACCTGGCAAGAGCTGAAGCAGGGATTAAGATCACAAATCAGGTGCTAAGGGCCTCAAGAATGAATGAAAAAATGAATGAATCTAATAAAGCTGTCCCTTTGGGTCCAAGATTGCTAAATTCAAAGCTATACCAGACATATACATCCAGGATGCAAGAGTCAGTATGAAACACTTTCCTGATTTACCAAGCAGGAGGCAAGCAAAAAGCAGCTATTTTCCACATAGAAAAAATCAGCTTATGGATACTCAATGACATTCCTTTATTTCTGTGTTGTTTGACTTTATATACAATATCAAAATTTTTGAACTCTTCTCTCTTTTATCTGAAAGTGGGGATGATGGATATTGGTTGCCTTAGGGGTGTCAGATGCTCACTTCAAGCCCTAGGTAACATCCAAATTCTACTCCAGACAATCTTAGAGGGCAGATTCACTGAATGCTTGTTGGAAATAAGTGGGCTCATATGTCAAAATAGAGAAGGCGACACCCCCATCCCCCATCTGAGATGGCTCTCTGGTTTACTCTTCACTCTTCACCAACATAATCTAAGAGATTAATGGGAAGTCGTTTCTTCAGCATGCTCTTTATGACTATTCTCATCAATTCAGAGAGATAGATAAACATGACAAAGAGCAGGGAATATGAAAGATACACTGTATGGAATGAGAGGAGTAAAGTGGTTTACCTGTTGTTGTTTCATGATCTTGGTTCTTATTTATAATGTTCAGAAACCTCTTCCAGGTGCTCCACATTCCCGTTTACCCTCCAGTCTGCAGGAACCTTCACCAAATGTCCTTCACGGGGAGCACATTCTTTGAGAACTGCACCCAAATTCTATGATAACAACTCTACCTAGGATGTGTGGACTGTGGGTGGGCCAGGTAGTTTTCTCTATTATCCCAGCTTTACAAATGAAGAAACTGAGGCTTACAGATTAAATTTCTTGCCTGATGCAAATAACACTAGTAGTTCTGGGGATGGAATCTGAGCCAAGGTAAGGCCAGTAGCAAACCTGGTGCTCTTTTCAAATTTCCAGGTGGTTTTGATTACTTTACCAATACTAGAATCTTTTGGATCCCATTTGTGTGTCTTGAGGATGAAGGTTTTCTCTTTTTTTTTTTTTGGTTTGTTTGTTTTTTTGATTTTTTTTTGATGTTTGGATTCTAATATTTGACTTATAGTTGATTCCATATCAGCATTGACATCTCTCTGTCATCTTGGATTGCATATTACCAATCAAGAAGGGTACATGTGGATAAAGCTGTTCTTGAGCCCTTCCAGATTCAAGACTCTATGAAAAGTCCTGGATAGACCATCCCCAGTACTAATTCCTTTCCCTACCTCCTCTCCCCCCAGCCCCCTCAACCCTCTCCACCTTTCCCACCAAAATGACTTCTGTAATAGCTCTATAAACTCTAATGAACAGAAGCAAAACTAGCAAATGAATAAAAATGAAAACAAAAAACAAAAAAAACAAAACTCCATCCACTGTTATCATCCTATATTACCAAGTGATTCCAGACAGGAAATTTAAGTGCGGTAGGATGGGTAAACAGTGGGCTACCAAGTACAGGAGATTATGGCCTGAGGCAGCATGAATTGCTCTTCAGCCACCAGCCATAGAAGAGAAATGTTGCAAGGAAAGATTGCCTTTGACTGACTGTCTTCAGTGTTACAGGCCTTCAGTATTACAGATTTGGAAAGCTAGTGGAGTTATTATTAAGCTTTTATGCAATGTCCTTTCCTAGTGGAAATAACAAAGAATTGAAAGCTCCTACAACATATGTGGCTATGCTCCCAGGGCCACCAGTTGAGCAAAGTTTGCACTGCTTCTCCTGGTAGCTGAGATTGAGTTCTCTGCTCAGGATGTAGTGAAGGAAAATTGTTTTCAAACTGACAAAATCCTTCAATTCAAAGTCCCAGGTCTAAATAAATAAATACATAGATGGGACCTCTTTGATATGCAGTTTAGAAAAGAATAATAGGACAGGTTTGGAAAGATATCTCTCTGGCATGAGAGGAATGACTGCTAAGAGTGGCTTTCTTTAGGGGAAAAAAAATTCCAGTGAAAAGCTGATAGTTTCATTTCCGGAAGATAAAGTGAAAAGGAAATCATCAGAGTTTAGTAAAATGCTTGGCTTAGCATTTTTTTTTTTTTTTTCTTTTTCACACCACATAGAGGTAGAGAGAAATGGAATACTTGAAAAGGTAACCTGTGAACTGGAGGTCTGGAGCCCTTAAGGTTCAACCCATCTCCCAAACTTTACATCTTTGTTTCCCCTCCTAAAAATAATACATTAGTCTTGAAACCTTAAATGTTTTCCATTTAATGAAAAGTAATACTTAAAACCCTAGAAGGTGAACCACTAAGACATATCTATATCCACATCCACATCCACATCCACATTCATCATCTGTGTACCCATACCCATACCATACCCATCAAACCAAAAACAAACAAACAAACAAACTCATTGTTGAGTCCATCTCCACTCATAACAACCCTATAGGACAGAGTAGAACGGCCCCATATGGTTTCTGAGGCTGAAATCTTTTTTTTTTTTTTTTAATTTTTTTATTGTTGTAGTTTAAATGAAGTTTACATTTCAAATTAGTCTCCCATACAAAATTCTATACATACATTGTTATGTGACCCTGGCACATTACAAAGCTATCACACCCACCTTCATGAAAAGTACACTTTTACCCCAAGTGTACTATAAAGCTAAGGGTTGAGAGACAGGGTAATAAGAAGGAGTGATTCCAGGGACCTAAGGCACGTGTCGGGAGCCCTGGTGGTGCAGTGGTTAAGAGGTTGGCTGCTAACCAAAAGGTCGGCAGTTCCAATCCACCATGGGGAAGTTCTACTATGTCCTACAGGGTCACTATGAGTCAGAATTGACTCAGCAGCAATAGGTTTGGTTTTTTGGGTCAGGCAGGTGTCATGGCCAAGTCTAAGAACAGGTCCACGGCGTCAGTGGACAGCCAACTCTACACAACTGTTCTCGAGGTCCATCATGCCTTCTTTTCCCCATGAATGCTACCTCAGTTTTCTCTCCAAATTCAAGAGATGAGATACATATCATCAGCCAGTGTCAAATACACATGAGTAGGCCAATATAAAGAACAGGAAGATAGACAAACATTCAAGTTCTCTGAGACATGACGACAGCTGGCATTTCCAACCATTGTACATTTTTCTTCTAGAGGTTTATGACTAGGTCGTGTTCTGGTTTCCTCTTCTGGAAAAATGTTTATAACAATTGATTTAGAGACTTGTATTTTTTTAACCCTGCCCACTCATAACCCAGACTCTGTGCCAGGGAATAGAATTCATTGGGTAGTAAAAACATTTGATACACAATTTACGATGTTATCTGAGGTGCTCATCCCTTGAAAATACCAAAGACACACTGGAAATCAAGAATCTTACGATCACATTGAACAGACTGAATATATGCAAGCAACCTAAGTCCAGTTACAATGCAACATTTCAGACATTTAAACATATCTCATGAAATGACTATGTAAGTATTCAGTGTGTGTGTGTGTGTGTTGTTAGTATCCATGAAGGAATGAATGAATGAAAGAAGTTCCTGGAGAGAGTGAGAGCCTGGAGCCAGGTTTGAAAGTGACACCCAAAACCCACTGTCGGTGAGTCAATTCTAACTCACAGCAACCCTGTAGGACAGAATAGAACTTCCCTATAGAGTTTCCAAGGCTGTAAATCTTTATGGAAGCAGATTGCAACATCTTTTTCCTGTGGAATGGCTGGTGGGTTCGAACTGCTGACCTTTCAGTTAGCAGCCGAGTGCTTTAACCACTGTGCCACCAGGGCTCCTTGAAAGTGACAAAGAACTTTAAAAATGCAAAGGAAGGAACCAGGTAAAAAGATTACAGTGAAAGTAATTAAAAGATAAGTGATTATAGAGAATTTTAATAGGGGAAATAACAAGAAACCAGGCTGATGAGAGGAAGGGACAAATGGTTAAGTGGCTCCTCTTAAGAGGAGGCTAAGAAATCTGCTTTGTATATGTAGACAATAAGGAGACATTGGTGGGGTCAGGAATAATGTGATGAAAATGTCAGATGAATATGCCAGTTGCATGATAAAAAGCAAGTTCCAGGAGACCAGAAGCCCAAGGGCTAGTGCTAAAATCGATTAATGAGGACAATCAGGGCTCTGTTCAAGGTAGTGACTATGAAACAGGAAAGTGAACATTCATGAGTCATTAAGCAGAAGAAACTTGTCATCAACCAAACAGCAAGTAGCACTGAGACCCTCCTGTGCTCTCAACTCTGGAACAAGGCCCTTAGGACACTCTAGAAACAAATTCTCTTGTCTCTTTGAGGAAGGACAAGGTTTAGAGACAAACCACTAAGAGACACTGCCTTCTCACAGAGTAATGCACTGTATGAGAAAAATGAGGAGATCTGTAAGGGAAGAGCTGTTACTCTTCATACTAAAGGTTGGATTTGATTGGGGCATAACAGATGTTATTTTCCAAAGATGTCCACACCGATGTCTTCCATCCAGCATGCTCTCCTTACAATGAGATGTTGATAACTCTGTCAAGACGCGGGGTCCATGCTCCCTCCTCTTAAAATAGGTGGGCATGTGACTATGACCAAAGTGATGTTGTAGGACTTCTGAAGTATAGTTTCTGCCTTGCTCTCTCCCTCTTAGGACAAAAGACTTGGGATTCCCACCTTGCCATGTAAAAAATCCAGCCACTCTAAAGCTGTCATCCTGAAGAGACCTTATGGGGAGACCATACATTTGGAAAGACATGCCCAAAGAGCTCCAGCTATTCCAGTCCTCGACAGTTTGAGTCTTCCCAGTCCAGGTTCCAGACATGCAAGTGACTGAGCCTGGAAGATTCCAGCCCCGGACTTGGAGCTGCCCCAGCTGACACAACATGGAGCCAGCCTTAGAGTTTTCCAGCTGAGGGCTGGACATCACTGAGCAGAGGTATGTCCCCAGATTGCCTGTACGAATTCCTGACCAACGAAATCTATGATCATATTACAATCTTGTTTTACATCACCAAGTTTTTCGGGTGATTTATTACACAGATTTTAAGGACTTTTGAACTATAGTGAGACTATAAACCCATTGCCATCGAGTCGATTCTGATTCATAGTGAACATATAGGACAGAGAAGAACTGCCCCATAGGGTTTCCAAGGAGCTCCTGGTAGATTCGAACTGTTGACCTTTTGGTTAGCAGCTGAACTCTTAACCTCTAAAATGAAGGAAAATGTGTTTAACAAAACGAAGAGTGATGTAGTAGAATAGTATTAGCACTAGCTTCAGATGTAGGGGAATTGGTAGTAACAATAAAAGTAGTAGAGTTACTTGCAATAAGTAGGCAACACATATATATCTAAGTGCCTTAGATACAGTACTTCACCTAATCCTTAAAAAATAAAATTGAGGACAAAACTTTTGTTATCTGTCTATTACAGAGGGAAAAGCTGAAATACAAAAACAGAGGTATTTGGCCAAGGTGGAGCCACGATAAAGTCCCAGGTAGCCTGGTCCCAGAATCTGAACACTTAACCACTTTCGTATCTGGTTAAAGGTTTGGAGGTAGTAGCAATCTGAATACATCTACTAATAATAATAACTAGCATTTTTTTTTTTAACACTTATTATGTGCCGGACACTGCACAAGGACTTTAAATGAATTATCTTTATAGGCAATGTGAGTTGAATGGCTGGCCAGGAGGATAAATGAGCCAATGGCCTCAAATGGGCTCTTTATTCAAAGCAAAAGAGACAGATTCAAAAAATTACTTTAGTCGTTTATTTTGGAACTATTTTGAATTATATAAGAAGGAGAATAGATGTAAACAAGAAGGTCATTCTAAGCCCCATAACCAGAGAAGCAGTTGGAATGTAACAGAAATAGTAGTGTAGATTGTGAATTAACCCCAAGTGCTCTGAATCATAGACAATCTATATAGCACATAAGCAATCTCTCACAAACACCCTTTTATTTTAAGCTGACATTCTTAATAACTGAATAGCAGTGGAAGGGAATCCAATAAAGACTCATCCTGAAGGTCTGCTCTAACAAAATTATTATTAATAGCCAATGATGCAACATTCATTGCGAGTCACTCACAATAATTTTCAGGACTAGAATAAAATTAAATTATTCCTGTCATTTAGTAGAGGAGCCCGCAAAAATTAAAACAGATGCAAATGTTTGACATGCCTACATTCTGATTCGGCTATCAGATATTCATCTGACAAATCAAAGCCTTCTCATGAATTAGTGCTTACTGTAAAATGAAATCTAGGAAGATGGAATGAGGAATTTTCTTTCCATAGTATATGCAAGGTTATTATTATTTTTTAACTTTCCTTTAATTGTTACTCCTCCATTATCACCTGTGTTTGATCTCTGTAGTGCCATTTGGATTAAATTCTGAAATCATACAAGGCAATTGTTTCCCTACTTAATATATTCTCTGCAGCAGTCAACCAAGGACTTTATGTGGGGAAGGATTTGATTTTGGTGGAGGCGAACAGGGATGATAGCAGACACAGTGGTGCTTCTACCCATAGCCATTCCTCCCTTCATTCTCGTAACATAATGCAGATACATTTTCCAGGTCAATTTTGTGCCCAAACCTAAGGGAGAGATCTTGATTGATTGGAGCAAATCCTGGTTAACTCTTTCCAGTCCTCTACTGAAATTACCAATGTAAGAGAGCATTCAGAAAAGAATGTACCCGCAGATAAAAAGACAGCCCCTTTCGGTCGCTTCTTCCTTACTACTAGGCTTACTGGGGCAAGGACGTGCTGCAGCAGCCATCTTGCCACCATGTGGAGACAGCCTAAGAAGTCAACCCAATGGGCTGGAGGACTACTGAAAGAAAGAACATGGGTCCTGGATGGCATCACCAAGCTGCTGAACATGCCCTGGATCACCCACCTCCAGACAGTCCAATCTAATGTTACCTGTGGTCAACCACAATCTAAAGGATAAAATGCTGCTCTAAGTGCAGAAATAAAGATTTTCAGCAAAACCAATATGCATGAAACATGAATAAGAGTTAAATCTCAAAGCTACATAGTCCCTATAAGTTTTCATAAACTATTAGGCACCGAAAACCTGCACCAGCTCTTCTTCTAATACTGTCTTCAACCTTGGGACAATAGCCCTCTATTATTACTGTTCTTGACTTTACCACCTGATGGGCAGTTTGACATACTGTGGTGGCTTACATGTTGCTATGATGCTGGAAACTATGCTTCCAGTATTTCAAGTATTAGCAGGGTCACAGATTTCAGTGGAGCTTACAGAATAAAATAGGCTGAAAGGTAAACCTCCTAGGTTGGAAGGCATTCAAAATACACAGCTGTAACAATGGACTCAAACATACCAGTGATGGTAAAGAAGGTGCAGGACAGACAATGTTTCATTCTGTTGTGCATGGGGTCGCCATGTGTCGGAGTCAACTTCATGGCAACAACAACAACATTACTTGACTAGGATAACTTCAGCTAGTGTGTAGATCTTCTCCAACGTAGTTCACAGGGCTCATCACTTTTAGCCTATTTTGTGGGGATTGTAACGTTGCTAAAAATAAAACCAAATCCACTGCCGACGAGTCAATTCTGACTCATAGCAACCCTATAGGACAGAGTAGAACTGCCCCATAGATTTTCCAAGGAGCACCTGGTGGATTCAAACTGCCGACCTTTTGGTTAGCAACTGTAGCTCTTAACCACTACACCACCAGGGTTTCCATTACGTTACTAAGAGAAGGAAAATGTGGTAGAGGGAAAAGATGCTGTCAAGAAATCTCAAAATCATCATGAACATACGAAGGGAGCAGGTAGAGTATTACACAGTGGTTGTTGTTGTTAGGTGCCACAATTCAAAGGAATCGATTCTTCTTCGGTCTTCTTTATTCACTGTCCAGCTTTCATATGCATATGAAACAATTGAAAACCCAGTGGTTAAGTGATAGAAAATAGACCAAGGTTTTAATACCAGCTATTTCACGTATCATCTCTTTTATTTTAGGCAAATTTATTTACCTCCTTAAACCTCAATTCTTTTCTCTGTAAAGTGGAAACAGTGGCAATACACCATTTGGTTATTGTGAGGGATGAATTAGATAATGTTCTTAGTACAGTACCTAGTCCATAACACACATTCTATATGGCAATTATGACTTTAAGAAATCAGATGTATTTCCCAACAGATAGGTGATTATGCCAGATTTAATCTTTTATCTTCTCATTTCCTAGACAAAGATAGACTCCTCCTATCCTCTTTTCTTCATATCTCTGAGATTTACCTTTGGCAGGTTTTCCTTGCACCCTCTTCATTTATGATGAATGACTGGTTTGACCTGATATCATCTTTGTAAAAATATTTAGAAGCACATAGAGTTTCCTAATATTCCTTTCCCTAGCCCTCACCTACTCTTTGATATGGGCCTGATAGTAACCACTCAGCTGGGACTTCCCTGAGAACCAAAGAAAATGATAAGACAGTTCCAAAAGAACGTTATTTTATGTTTGCTGCCTGGTTTTTCATAACTCCCTGACTAATTTTGCCTAAATCAGAGAATTTGCAAATAAGATGCTGATAGATCTAATATGTCCTGCATATATTGTGTTTCTCAGAACTTTACTTTGTGCACGACTTTTTTTTTTTTTGTAATTTGAATGCCTTTATGAAGTCTCTAATTTAGTTCTATGCAAGGTATTGTTCAGGGACCAGGAATATCAGCATCCCCTGAAACTCTTAGAAAGGCAAATTCCTGGCACAGCACAGACCTACTAAAGCAGACTCTGACAGTGGGCCTGGTATCTGTCTTGTCAGCCTCTCCAGCTGATTCTGATGGATGCTTCATTGGAGAACCACTGCTCTCTTTCACCTATCATTCCCACTTTCTACTGTTTGACACTCATCTGTTTCTCTTCTACACATTATCTAAAGGCAGTTAACTTTCTGATCCCTGGTTTAGACTATGAATCTATGAGTAATTTGTATTCCAACATTTTCTTTGCACCATTCACAAACTTGCCATGCATCTGCTGTGATATATATATCCATTAGCACAAAGCCCGGCACATAAGTAGACCCCAGTTCAGCTAGGAGTCATAGCAGACCAAGTCATACATTCCAGTAAGGAAGACCCGCTTGAAATTCCTTTGGGGGAGAAAGTACCAGAAAAGCAGGAGTGCAAAACATGTTAAGTAAAATTCGTCAGGACTATACACATGAAAGCAGAGCCCTGGTGGTGCAGTGGTTAAGCGGTGAGCTGCTAACTGAAAAGTCAGCAGTTCAAATCCGCCAACCACTCTGCGGGAGAAGGATGTGGCAGTCTGCTTCCATAAAGATTACAGCCTTGGAAACCCTATGGGACAGTTCTACCCTGTCTTATAAGGTCACTATGAGTCAGAATCAACTCGATAGTGATGGGTTTGGGGTATACACATGAAAAGACGAGGTGTGTGAGATTTGGGAATGAACAGAAATATCTGCAACCTGACTAGGCAGACAATTTTATCTGAAAGTTGGTAAGTAGCAGAGTACTTTATGCTCTGAACATTTAACAAACAATTATTTCAAGAATTTGAGTCTTGCCTCACTTACACACACATACGCACACAAATTATTCTCCCCACTCCCTGGAATGCTAGGTCACAACTGTCAGCTTCCAGTTTTCCAAACAATCTTCCACAGGCAATAAGGAGTTACCATTATGCTTTAAAGACATCTCTAATTTAATTAATAGCTGTTAAAGAAAAAAGCAGTCTCAAATAGCTAAATACATACAGGGAAGACCAAGTGTTTGCCATACAAGCAATCAAACAAATTGATGAACAGAAAGAAAATGACTATGGAACTATAACTGTTCTATTATTAACAAGTAATCTGCATATTTTTCCCCATTTAGTGCCTGGAATGGGATCCGAATCAGTTGAAACCTAATTACTGGCGCATCAGTTTGTTGATTAGAAACCCTGCAATAGTCACTGCTCCTGCCTCATTTGTATAAGCCCCCGCTAAAACCGCCCCTTAGGATGTCAGTCACTGCTTTGTCACCAGAATTCTGTACTTCAGCTAGAACTTTCTAAGGAAATGTAAACCACTTTCCCTGTCACTCTTCTGAGTAAATATTCTGTCACTCACAGATCTCATTCACTTAAGATGAAGACATTTCTCTTGTAAAAATTTTCCAGGAGCTATTCCTACTTATAGTGCAGTGAAGTACTTTGGGTAGTTTCCATAATGTGATTAAGAGTAAGTATGGGGTACTATACAGACACTGTAATCAAAACAGCCTGCTATTGGTTCAAAGTCCATGCAGTGGGGTAGAAACAGTCTTTTAAATAAATAGTGCTGGCAAAACTGGATATCCACCTATAGAAAAATGAAACAGGACCCATACCTCACAGCAAACACAAAAACCAGCTCAAAATGGCTCAAAGACCTAACTGTTAAACCTAAAACTAAAATTCCTGGGAGAAAACTATGGGACCTAATCTTTTGTAAAAATATGTTAACAAACGTAACAACAAATGCACGAATAGAAGAAGTCAAAAGAGATAAATGGGATCTTATAAAAATTAAAAATTTACACTCCTCAAAAGTCTTTGTTAAAAGAGTAAATACACAACCTACAGACTGGGAAAAAAAATCTTTGGAAATGGCTTCTCCAGTAGGTCTAATCTCTAAAATTTACAGAAAATTGCAACAACTCAACAACAAATAGACAAACAACTCAATCACAAAATATGCAAAGGACATGAACATAACTTTCATCAAAGAAGACATACAAACAGCCAACAAACACATGAAAACATGTTCACGATCATTAGCCATTAAAAACCGCCGGTCAAACCCATTGCCATCAAGTCAATTCTGACTCACAGCAACACTATAAGACAGAGTAGAACTGCCCCATAGGGTTTCCAAGGAATGGCTGGTGGATTTGAACTGCCCACCTTTTGATGAGCAGCTGAATGCTTAACCACTGCATCACCAGGACTCCATTAGCCATTAGAGAGATGCAAATCAAAACTACAATGAAATACCATCTTATTTGGCAAAAATAGCACTGATTAAAAAAAAAAAAATCAGAGGACAACAAATATAGGTGAGGATGTGGGAAGGTTGGAACACTGATCCATCACTGGTGGGTCTATAAAATGGTACAGCTACTATGATAAAAAGGTATGATGCTTTCTCAAAAAACTAGAAAAGTGATGATAATAACTTGTGATATGCAGATGACACAAGCTTGCTTACTGATAGTGAAGAGGGCTTGAAGAACTTATTGATGAGGATCAAAGACTATAGCCTTCAATATGGATTACGCCTCAACATAAAGAAAACAAAATCCTCACAACTGGACCAATAGGCAACTTTATGATAAACGGAGAAAAGATTGAAGTTGTGTTGGATTTCATTTTACTTGGATGCACAATCAACGCTCACGGAAGCAGCAGTCAAGAAATCAAACAACGCATTGCATAGGAAAAATCTGCTGCAAAAGACCCCTTGAAAGTGTTAAAAAGCAAAGACGTCACTTTGAGGACTAAGGTGCACCTGACCCAAGCCATGATATTTTCAATCATCTCATATGCATGCGAAAACTGGCCAATGAGAAAGGAAGACCAAAGAATTGATGCCTTTGAATTATGGCTTTGACAAAGAATACTGAATATACCATGGACTGCTAGACGAATGAACAAATCTGTCTTGGAAGAAGGACAACCAGAATGCACCTTAGAAGTCAGGGTGGCAAGACTTTGTCTCACTTACTTTGGACAAGTCCTAGAGAATGACATTATGCTTGGTAAAGTAGAGAGTCAGCAAAAAAGTGGAAGACACTCCAGGAATTGGATTGACACAGTGGCTGCAACAATGGGCTCAAACATAGCAATGATTGTGAGGGTGGCACAGGATAAGGCAGTATTTTGTTCCACTGTACATATGGTCACTATGAATGGGAACCAACTCAATGGCACCTAACAATAACAACATGATCTCATAATCCCACTCCTAGATATATACCTTAGAGATCTAAAAATAGTGACATAGTCACAATCACACCTGTGTTCAGTGCTGCTTTATTTACAATAGCAAATAAATGGAAACAACTGAAGTGCCCATCAACGGATGAATGAATAAGCGAATTGTGGTACATACATACAATGGAATACTATACAGCCATAAAGATCAATGATGAATCCACACAACATATTATAATATGAATGGACCTGGAGGGTATAATTCTAAGTGAAATAAGTCAAGGATGAAGGACAAATATTGTGTGACCCCTCTTTTATAAGAAAACAAGAATAGAGATTTATAGAGAGACCAATGTTCATTGGTGGTTACTGGGTGGGGAGGGGAAAGTATGCTGTAGATTGTACAGACTTGTTATTTTTTGGTGTTGGGAAAAGTGGCACTAAATGTGGATGTAGTGAGCACAGCACAACCAAAGTAAAAATGCATGCTTGAGCATATATGGATGGATATAGGTAAATTGGTAGAGGTGTGTACATAGGTGAGAACAGATAGAAATATCTATAGGTACGTGTAAATACAAATATGTGGGTGCAGGCACATATATTCATTGAAGACACAAATACAGATACTCCTCAGACATAACCAAACACCTTCCAAGATTGTTTTTCTGAGTTTGAAACCTTCGTATCATAGTCTCATGGGACATCTCAGTCAATTGGCATAACATAGTTCACAGAAATCATGATCTGCATCCTAGTGAAGTGAGTAGCATCTGGGGTCTTAAAAGCTTGTGAGTGGTCATCTAAGAAACAACAACTTGTCTCTACTCACCAGGAGTGAAACAGTAAGCAGCTAACCAAAAGCTCAGAGAAGAAACAAATCTACATTAGTCACAAACTCATCTATCCTGAGACCAGAAGAACAAGATGGTGCCCAGCTACCACCACTAACCGGGCTCACAATTGTAGGTCCTGAATACAGAATGGGAGAAAATGTGGAGCAGAACTCAAATTCTTAAAAAAAAGCCAGACAAACTGGAATAGTAGAGAACAGAGACTCCCTGATATTATCACCCTGAGACACTCTTTAAATCGGCAACCAAGCCTATGCTCTGAGAAAACTTTTTAGTGAAATAGCAGAGTGGCACACAAAATAAAGACTATTACCTGTAAGATCGGTACTCTACTTAAAAACCATCATTATGAGACCAAAAGGGCAACGATTACTTAAAAGCAAAGGTGAGAAGATGCGGGAGTAGTACTGGAAATGGAACAGTCAGAACACAATGAAAGAGAACGTTTACACATTGTGATAAATGTAACTAATATTACTGAAGAACTTGTGCAGTTATTGTCAAATGGGAACCTAACATGCTGTGTAAACTTTCAGCAAAACGTCAATAAAATATTAGTTAAGAAAAAAGGAGAGAGAGAGAGAAAGTCTGGGGGATCTGAGTTCTGTAACTGATGTCCTTCATCTCATTAAACACACTAACAAAAACACTTTATATTTAACAGTGGTACTCTAAATTCCCCACCACCGTGTGAATAAGCTATTGTTGTTAGTGCCACCACATCGATTCTGACTCATGGAGACCCCGTGTGTTACCAAGTAGATCTGTTTCATAGAGTTATTTTGGCTGTAGTATTAATGGAATTGGATGGCCAGGACTTTTCTGCCTGGTGCTGTTGGTGAGTGGATTAAAACCACCAACCTGTAAGTTAGTGTACTGCAAACTATTTTCACCACCTAGGGACCTTTGTGAATAAGTAGTGCTGGTATCATTACCTTCAAGGTCTAGGGCAGGGGTTGGTGGGCTCCTGGTGTCAGGGAATGAGTATTGGCCTTGCCTGCTTGTCTGTCTTCTCATTGCATTCAACATGGATGAATCCAAATGGCTGCAAATACAGCATCAGGAGTTATAGTAATGGCTTTCCATATTAACTGGGCTTTTTAAAATCTATGTTTCTCCTCACAGCGCTCCCTACCATGCCCCATATTAGCCACTTTAACCTTCTCCATGCACCTTTAACACCCAACCTAGCCCACAAGAGGGTCTCTCATCCACTTCGGTGAGAAAACGGGATCCTGCAGGAAAGCAGAGATCTCTTCCCTCCCTGAATCTGCTCTGGTGATTTCCTCAGTTATACCCTCCTCTTCCTCATTTCTACCATCTAACCCTTCACTCAGTCCTGAAATAGCTGTCTTTCAATCTCTGGAATTTACCCACTGCTGCCAAACTCCCTTGTTCATGTCTCATCTGAATCACTTAAATAACTTATTAACTGGTATTCCACGTTTAGAATATCCTCCTCTTGTCCATTGTCCACACAGCAGCCAGTGTGATCTTTCTAAACACCAATCTGTTTTAAAGACTTTAAGGATGCCCTCTGACATTCAGGATAAAATTCGAACTCTTTGGTTTGGGACCTAGAAACAGAGTATAAATCATGTGAAAACAAAACCTAAAACAAAGACCCGAGTGCCATAAGTTTATTTGGGAATGTGATACCAAGAATCAGGAGTGAGAGAAAGGGGGACTAAAATAGGGAAGAAGGAAAATCCAACACAAGAAGTTAAGGAGTTGATCCACACTTTGATCTATTGGTGTTTGGCTTTGATCATGACTTTAAGGAACTTTAGGAAATGCATTTTAGAACTGTTAACCAGCTAATGAAAAGGGAATCATTCACCCTTTGGCTACTGTCTCTTATTGGTCAAGGATGACCCGGCTGATACTAACAACCTCTCACTTCCAGATCATGCATGCGTGAGTGCTGAAGGTTTCCCTTGGTCTGTGACACCTCAGATTCAAAAAACCCCAGGGCATGATGGAGGGGCAGGCCCCAAGTGAATGGGTCCATCTGCAAAAAGTTAGTTGATGTCTACACAGAAATGTTCACTGCAGCAGTGGCTGGAGTAAGGGGGAGGGCAAGATGATGTGTAGTGGTTCACAAGAGGTTTAAAATTGCCCGCACCTTGCACCATTAGATTCACTTCCACCTGTTATTGAGATTAAACCATCACGGAGCCCACTTCAAGGTGATGGTCAGCTGCATTGTCAGCAAGACTTAATGCAGGAGGGAAGATGGAACAACTTACAGACACCAAGGTGTATCAGGTCCTGACGCCATAATTAATATTTCTCATCTGTTTCTCCACTACCCATCCTGAATTTCCCTGACACTTCGTCAGTGTTCCAACTCATCAAGGTTGCTTACCTGATGGAATGATCCAGAGTTTCTTTCACCCTGAGGAGCTGAGACCTTAGTTGCTTTGTACTTATTGGACCACAGTCGCTATATTGACTACTTGCAATTATCACTGGGTGCTAAAGCACAATGAAGTGCCTCAGTGAATACACTGGATTCTAGGACATACGTCTCCTGACCCTCCCTTGTAGCTTCAAGTTTGGTGGAAATTACTCTATCCCCACCCCTGAGAACCAGAACCTTTAATTCATCAGAACCTAAGATTGTGTGGAAATAAGCACAGTTTCCTAAAATGGGTGTCAGAGTGATGGTGAGAAGGTCCAGTTCTATAACTAGTGCTGACATATCACAATGAGCCATCAATTGGTCTGACTGAGCCTCCCATGAGGCCATTCATATGAGTAGAGAGAGGTACCAGGTATGGCCAGAGGTTAGATGGGGCCTAGGGGACGTGAAATATTCCAAGGCATCTGGCACAGTGGACGTTTACGATGTATAACTCTCCAGCTGTATCATTTACAATTTCCTTCGTCCTGTGCACACAGTGGTTCACTTTTAACTATCTGCTGGCATTGATGTTCTGTGCTGGGCTTGCCATGGCTTTGGTTCCCTTAGACTTACTGTATTCTCTGCCTGGAGCATCCTGGTGTTCTGCTCATTAAATCCTGCTCTTCCTTCATGACTCAGCTCAGTTGTTACCACCTCTGAGAAGTCTTCCTGACCACCACAGGCCACCTTTGTTGCCCCTTTAATGTACACCACTGTACCTTGTGGTCACATATTCCAATATGCCTGTGAAACGTATCACACTCTATGACAAGTGTCCATTATTATTTTTTTTTTTTTTTGCTGTTGTTAGTCCCTTCACTTATACCACAATGTTAAGAGCAAAATCTCATCTTATACATCCCTAGGACGTCATGCACAATGTCTACCACATTTAGTCAACAAATAATCAAGAAGTAAATGGATGTATTGTCAAAAGTCCCAAGTCTGCATTTTCTAGTCGTGTGAACATGAGAAATTTACTTTATCTTTCTGAATTTTAGCTTTTTCATTTCCAAAAGAGATTTCTAAACAATACCATTTGTTTTCCTCCTCTCCCTCTAATGACCCAACAAGAAGGCATTTGACTTGAAACCATGAGTAGAAAACTTCAATTCCAAAGAGGCTGGTTTCCTTTATAAGATTATCAGGAAGGGTTCCTAAGAAAGGTTGTGGCATCAAATTGTTTTTGAAGAATTTCCCATCTGTTTTGGGGTAGGTAAGCAAGAATCTGCCTAAAGATTGGAGAATGGATTTGGCTTTTGTCTTCTGGAAGACTGTTTTTCTACTGTAAGAGTTGAAAGTGATCTTAAAGTTTATTCTAGTTTAATTCAACTTATTTTACAGATGGGGGACAGAAGTCTCTGGGCCTGTGATTTTTGTGAATGCTTTTGCAGAGCCTTATAAAAAATGTACTATTACCGGCTGTAAAGCAAAATGGCATGTTCCTTAGCAGTGGAGAAAATGGCAAGATTTTACCAAAATGCTGTTTTTTTGGGTTGCAACTTATACTATTTATTTTAAAGGGATGACCAGACCAAAAGAGGTGGTGGAACAGAGAAGACTTTGGAATGTTGAGTCACTTAAAAAAATGACAGTGTCTATCTGGAAAACAACATAGGTATTTTATCAGAGAAAATGTATTCATTTAACACAACGTGGGGCTCTATAGAGATTTATCAACTTTCTTACCAGTAGATCTTAAAAGAAGCAGTTCCCGGGATGCAGTAACATCAAGTCACAGGGGCTTGCAGGCCTGTCATTTTCTGATGGTTTTTTGAATGTAATCATAGTTATTAGTTGCAGTCTTGCACAGGCAATCTGCACAATGACACCAGCTCACCGTAAGTCCCTTTGCAGGTGGTGCATGAAGACCAGATCCTTGTCTGCCAGTAGTTAGTATTCACATTCCATATAGTTTCGAATATTGCTTTTGGACTGATTGATAGCTGATTTTATACGCTAGAGGAAACATTGAATGAACTTCATTATGATTTTCTATAACTTTCTAATCCTGAAACAATTGAGGGGCCTCACCCACAGACATCTGGAGGCAATTTTTACTTATTTATTTATTTTCTTGCCTGAAAACACAGAGCACAGTGGACAGAGTAAGACTTGCCTTAAAATGCTGGGGAGGGGACTTCCAGGCAAGATGGCATTATAGACAGAAGCACCACCCCATCCCTCCACAGCAAAGATCCAAAAAACTAAGTCAAACAGAGACACACTGAAACCCTAAGCATCAAAAGAAGAGATAAAGAACTCAGCCAAGCACCAGATGGAATAAGAAACTGACGGAGAACAGAAAGCTAGGAGAGATACATGCAGAGGTCCCCTATCAGCTACTGCAGCATGGATCCACTATCTTGGACTCCCATCAAAGATCGGTGAATGGGGGTACGAGAAAGCAGCTTCATAGAGTTTCTAGCAGGAGACAGAACAACCGGTAATCAGTGATATACACTTTCCCAAGCTCCACCCTTCTTCACCACCACTCAGCATCCTCTGCTTCCTGTGGCCACAGTCTCTTGGCTGGGAAGCACCAGCTTCACCCCAGAGCTGCTTGGATGCCACCCATCTACAGTGGCCAGCTTCCTGAATACCATTTGTTGGCTGCTGGTGTTGCTTTTTTCTGCTTCTTCAGATTTCTTCCTTACCTCTCACCACCCCCCTCCCCTTTCTCTTAAATATCTGGCTCCATGTGCCATCTTTGCTTCTTCCTGAAAGGCTGCAAAACACTGCTTGACTGGGAAACTCCTCCTTGGCCTGTGCCACCATGCTGGTGGAACCCCTGAGGCATTTTTTTGTTTGTTTGTTCTGTTTTGATTTGTTTGTTTGTTTTCTTTTTCTTTTCTCAGCTTCGGAGCCCCTTCTAGCAGGGCAGTATTGTGTGGCTTGGGAGTTATTCCCTTACTCTGTGTTGATGCACAGTGACATCCCTGGGGGCATTTCTTTTTTCTTGTTTTTTTGTTTGTTTGTTTCTTTGTTTTGTTTTCTTTTCTCTCCTTTTCCCTTTTTATCTCTCTTCATTTCCAGTTTCTCATCTCTCAATACTTACCTCCTCTTCCTGTCTCCTGAATACCTGGTGATCTGTGACACCTATATCCCTTCTAGCCAGGCTGTACTTCACGGCCTGGGAGCAACTTGCCAGTCCTACCAGTCGCAGTGTTGGAATCCCTGGGGGCTTTTTTTTTCCTTTTCTTTTTTCTTGATAATTTTTATTTATTCACTTTTTTCTTTTACCCTTTTTCTTTTCCTTTTTGTTTTTCTCCATTTCTCAGTCTCTCATCTCTCCACTCCAACAGCAAGCTCCTTTCGCACTCTTATGTTTGTGTGTATGTTATTGGCTCCTGTGACCTCTCTCGTCTCTCTCTTCTTTCCCATACCCATCTTAGCTCCACACATCATAATCTCCCACCTCCTTCCTGCCTACCTACACTGTGTGCTGAACATCACAACACAAAGCAGCACAGGCACGACCTACCAGAACCTACCATGCACTGACTCCTGGCCTGCCCTGTCGGCCATAGTATGTGCCACAAAGAACTCATCCCAACAACTCCCCTTCAGCTGGACCTGCCCTGCTGTACCATACCTGAGTGACTGACCCTGCCCTTTGGAGAAAGAGGTGAAAAGTATCATGCCCACAGATGAGGAAACAACAAAGAACACACAGCCCGCCTGCTCAGACATAACCAAATAAAACAAAAAAGCAGGATGAAACAAAAAAATCTACAATCAATCAACAAGGAAAATAACTACTGAATGCCCCGAAGACAGCAGACAATATCAAAACATATACAAAAACATGACTGGATGGTTCCAGTAGGTGTCCAAAATAAAACACCAGATGACTTTCCAGTAGAAGAAAAGGCACTAGAACTACCTGATAGGGAATTCAAATCTCTAATACTCAGAATTATCCAAGAGTCGAAGCAAAAAGCAGACAAAAATGAGGAAAAAATAGACAAATTCATGGAAAAGGCAGACAAAAAAAGGAAGAATTCAAGAAAATAATACAGCAACAAAATGCTAAAATAAATTCACAACTAGAAATCATAGAAAAACAACAATTAGAAATCCAAAAGATAAACAACAAGATTTCAGAAATGGGCAGTGCTATAAAAGGGCTGAGGAGCACGTTTGAAACTATGGAAGACAGGATCAGTGACATTGATGACAAACACTTGGATACAACTCTGTCTGAAGAAAAATCAGAAGAAAAAAACAAAGAAAAATGAAGAAACTATGAGAATTATGTGTGATACAATCAAAAGCAAAAATTTATGAGTGATTGGAGTTCCAGAATGGGGGAGAAAACAGAAAACACAGAGAGGATCATTGAAGAATTGCTGAGAGAAAGCTTGCCCAATATCATGAAAGATGAAAAGCTGACCCTCCAAGAAGCTCAAAGAGCCCCATATAGGACGGACCCCAAAAGAAAATCACCAAGGCGTATCATAATCACACTTGCCAAAACCAAAGCCAAACGAAGAATCCTAAGAGCAACTGGAGAAAAACAAAAAGTCACATACAGAAGAGGAACAATAAGACTAAGCTCGGATTATTCGGCAGAAACCATGCAGGCAAGAAGGCAATGGGATGACATATACAAAATCCTGAAAGAAGAAAATTTGCAGCCAAAAATAATATATCCTGCAAAATTGTCATTCAGATATGATGGTGAAATCAGGTCATTTCCAGATAAACAGACATTAAGGGACTATGTAAAAACCAAACCAAATTTACAAGAATTATTAAAGGGAGTCCTTCAATCTGAGAACAAACAGCTTCAGCTCACAGGCTGAATCTAGAACACAGGATTGTACCAGCCGGATACCAACCTGGGAAACGAAATCTCAACGACTATCCAAAACCAAAAGAATTACAACAGGGAACCGGAAAGGTTAATCCGTAAATGACGACAGCATCAGAACAATAAGAGAGGGAATAAATGGTGTAGGTATAGAACCTTCTAATGGAGAGAAAGGCAAGGTAATAGCAAGTAATAATAGACTGCTTCAAACATAGAAAGATAAGAGTAAATTTCGAGGTAACAAAAAAGAAAGTTAGCAAACCTACTTATGAAAATAAAGAAGAAAAACATAAAGTCTCAGTAAAAACAAAACCTACAAAAACTAAAAAAAAAAAAAAAAAAAAATCCACAAACAAAAGAATTCAGCACAAGAGAGTAAGAGGAACAAAGAAAACGTCAGCATCACAAAAAAAAAAGCAGTATAAAATGACAGCAATAAACTCACACCTATCAATAATTACACTGAATGTAAATGGACTCAATGCACCCATAAAGAGACAGAAAATGACAAAATGGATAAAAAAACAGGATCCATCAATATGCTGTCTACAAGAGACACACCTTAGAAACAAAGACGTAAACTTATTAAAAATCAAAGGTTGAAAAAAAATTATCAGGCAAACAACTACCAAAACAGAGCAGGAGTGGCAATACTAATCTCAGATAAAATAGACTTTAAAACAAAATCCACAGTAAAAGACAAAGGACACTATATAATGATTAAGGGGACAATCCATCATGAAGACATGACCATAATAAACATCTATGCACCCAATGACAGGGCTCCAAAATACATAAAACAAACTCTTAACAGCACTGGAAAGAGAAACTGACAGTTCCACAATAATAGT
>NW_004443978.1:17480266-17501965 GCF_000243295.1 Trichechus manatus latirostris
GACCTCAGAACCTACTATACAGCTACGGTAGTCAAAACAGCCTGGTACTGGTACAACGACAGATACCTTGACCAGTGGAACAGAATTGAGAACCCAAATGTAAATCCATCCACCTACGGTCACCTGATCTTTGACGAGGGCCCAAAGTCCATCAAATGGGGAAAAGGCAGTCTTTTTAACAAATGATGCTGGCAAAACTGTATATCCTTTTAAAAAAAAAAATGAAACAGGACCCATACCTCACAACATATACAAAAACTAATTCAAAATGGATCAAAGACCTAAATATACAGCCAAAAACTATAAAGTTCATAGAAGACAAAATAGGATCAATGCTAGAGGCCCTAATAAATGGCATTAACAGGATACAAACCATAATCAACAACACAAAAACTCCAGAAGATAAGCTAGATAGCTGGGATCTTCTAAAAATCAAACACCTATGTTCTTCAAAACACTTCACCAAAAGAGTGAAAAGAGAAACTACAGACTGGGAAAAAATTTTTGGACATTACAAGTCAGACAAAGGTCTTATCTCTAAAATCTACAAGAAAACCCAATAGCTCTACAACAAAAAGACAAATAATCTAATTAAAAAATGGGCAAATGAAATGAACAGACACTTCATCGAAGAAGACATTTAAGCGACCAACAACACGTGAAGAAATGCTCGCTATCACTAACCATTAGAGAAGTGCAAATTAAAAATGCAATGTGATATCATCTCATGCTGGCATTACTGGCACGAATCAAAAACATTGGAAATAACAAATATTGGAGGGGCTGCAGGGAGATCGGAACTCTTATGCACTGCTGGTGGGAATGCAACATAATACAACCATCTTGGAAAATGATATGGCACTTCCTTAGAAAGCCAGAAATAGAAATACCATATGATCCAGCAATCCCACTCCTAGGAAATTATCCTAGGAAAGAAGAGCCATCACATGAATAAATATAAGCACACCCAGGTTCATTCAGCATTGTTCACAATAGCAAAAAGTTGGAAACAACCTAGATGTCCATCAACAGAATGGATAAACAAACTATAGTACATACACACAATGGAGTATCGTGCAATAATAAAGAACAATGATGAATCTGTGAAGCATTTCACAACATAGATCAAACTGGAGAACATTATGCTGAGTGAAATAAGTGAATTACAAAAGGACAAATATTGTATGAGACTTCTACTGTAAAAACTCATGAAAAAGTTTACACACAAAAAGAAACAATCTTTGCTGGTTAAGAGGGGTGGGAGAGGTGCGGGGGGGGGGGATCTTAACAGACAATAGATAAGTGGTAACTTTGGTGAAGGGTAAGACAGTACACAATACTGGGGAAGCCAGCACAACTTGTGTAAGAAAGATCTTGGAAGCTCCATAGACACATCCAAACTCCCTAGGGACTGAATTGCTGGGTGGAGAGCTGTGGGGACCATTGTCTCGGGGAACATCTATCTCAATTGGCATAGTAGTTTATAAAGAATATGTTCTACATTCTACCTTGGTGAGTAGAATTTGGAGTCTTAAAACCCGGTGAGCAGCCATCTGTGATACTCCACTGGTCTCACTCCTTCGTTAACAAGGGAGAATGAAGAGAACAGGATATAAGGAAAAGTATAGTCCAAAGGACTAATGGACCACAGCCACCAAGGCCTCCACCAGACTGAGCCCAGTACAGCTAGATGGTGCCCAGCTATCACCACTGACTGTTCTGACTGGGATCACAACAGAGGGTCCTGGACAGAGCTGGAGAAGGACGTGGAACAAAATTCTAACACACGAAAAAAGACCAGATTTACTGGCCTGACAACGACTGGAGAAACCCTGAGAGTATGGCCCCCACACACCCTTTTAGCTCAGTGGTGAAGTCACTCCCCACATTCACCTTTCAGCCAGGGATTGGACAGCCCCATAAAACAAAACAGGACTCATGAGGCACAGCAGTCCAGGGACAAGGACTAGAAGGCAGGAGGGAACAGGAAAGCCGGTGATAGGGAACCCAAGTTTGAGAAGGGACAGTGTTGACATGTCATGGGGTTGTTAACCATTGTCATAGGACAATATGTATACTGTTTAATGAGAAACTATTTGTTCTGTAATCCTTCATCTAAAGTACAAAAAAAGAAGAAAAAGAATTACCTATGTGAGATCAAATTGACAACAGCAACTCAAAAGTTTTGATGGGAAGCCTAAGGGGCAGTGAGTTGAAGATAATGGTGATGGAATAATTTGGAAAAGGATAGTGAGAATAGCATCACAACTGGAAGAATGTAATCGATGTCACTGAATTGTATATGTAGAAATTTTTGAAATGGTGTATCTTTGGCTATGTATATTTTTGCCAAAAAAAAAAAAAGTCCTCCAAGGTTGAGAAGGGAGATTGTTGACGTGTCATGGGGTTGTTAACCAATGTCATAAAACAATATGTGTACTGACTGTTCAATTAGAAACTATTTGTTCTGTAAACCTTCATCTAAAGTACAATGAAAAAATACACTAAAATAAAAATAAGATGTCGGGGAGGAAGTCAGGCAGTGGCTAACTTCTCAGCAGATTTTATACTTGCCAAGTCTCGAACATTCTGGTTAATGTGCTGGGAGGAGAATAGTAAAAGAATCAATGTTCCTTTGAATTCCAAATCTTTACAGTGTTGTTGTTGCTGTTAGCTGCCCTGGAGTGGACCACTGAATCGTGGTGACCACCGTCCCCAACCATGCACAACAGAACGGCCCGGCGCTGAGCCATTCCCATGATCTGATCTGTTGTGGATCTGACCTTTGTGATCCGCAGGGTTTTTACGGGCTGATTTTTCAGAAGTATATTGCCAGGCCTTTCCTCCTAGACTGTCTTAGTCTGGAAGTCGGCTGAAACCTGTTCAGCATTATAGCAAAACATAAGCCCCCATTAACAGATGGGTGGTGGCTGCGCATGAGATGCATTACAATGAACCCTGTTACACTGTAGAAGAGTAACATCTGACTTAAGGACAACTTGCTATATGAAGGCAGTTTAATAAAGTTTCAAGTACTTAAAGAGACCAAAGTATTGATTTTTAGGTTTCATTCCTTATAGAAAACGGATAAAAATGATTGATAATTAGCACGTCACAATTAGGGCTTTTACAAGGTTTTAAAGTAATTTATTCCTTTAACAGAAGTAAATGTCAGCCGTATGCTTTCATTTACTCCATTAATTTACTTTGAAAACAGAAATAATTATCCCACAAAAGAATAACTTTAATTCTTTTTTTTTTTCTCTACTGATTTATCCCCAAACCCAAATCAGTGCCCGAATTGGGGCATCTCTGAGGAGGAATCCTCTACCTAAACCGTTAAAAATTCTGAGGCACTTTGTAGCAAGTTTTCCATGTAATTCTCTCTCTTTGATGAAATCAAAGAATTTTGCACCTATTATTTTTTAATTAGGGACGTGAACACTTTGGGGAGTAGAAATAGGATGCTGGCACCAACAGCAGGAGAAACTGTGACTATGGAAAGTTATAATTGAGTAGGCCTTGTGTGAGGGGCTCGGGTCCTCATGCCAGAAGCAGACTGAAGGGCAGAAGTCATAGTCAATGGAGAGAACTTTTACATTAGTCCCTCTGTAAGGAGAGAGTTTTAAAACTTTTCCTTTTCTCCTCTCCCTTCCTAAACAATTTTTCTTCAGACTGATAACTGAAGTCTGGAGTTTTTGTGTGCCTGTTTGTCTCCTCATCAAAGGCTTCAAGCTGACCTATTTCTGTGAACTGGAACCTATATTCGTAAAGACCGTAGGGTAGAAAATCTACAAGATGGTTTCTTCTGACCTAAACGTCTAGGTACATGTGAAACATTTTGATTGTAGGTTGGCCATAGACAGTGAGCCACTCAAAAGACAAAGGGAAATACAACTGCCATGCCACCTGGTTAAAAAAGTTACTCTCACTTCCCATTTTTCTATCTCCTTAGCAGGATCATGGTTGCTTGGTTGTTTTGGTTAAATATATAGTCCAGAGCAAGGTCATTTGCTATGAAGCAGATGAATACTGGAAATTCCAAATGGAAAAAGTATAAAGGATGAACTCCAATTCTACCTGATGGTAGGAATGAAGGCTATGATTCTGAAAATCAGGAAGGATTTTGGCTCATGGAGCACTGCTCTGGTACACCAATTGTTCCAGGGGTAGATGAGGTCCCTGTGGATAATTTTCAGTGTCAACAAGATTGGCTGTAAAAATCACTATGAATGTGAACAGCTTTGAGAGTTAGAAGCTTTGATCTTCTGCCAAGGCTCTCCACAGGCAGGAAAAAGTAATCCATTTGTGAATATGAAATTGAAGATGTGGAATAAAGCAACGATTTTTGATTTTGAGAAGAGCAGATGATCCCATCTTGGGGCTTCTCTAAGTACATCAATAGTGTTTTTGGCTTTGTCTTTCAGGTGAAGATAAAATTGGCTTTGATGCTCTTCTGAATTCCCTTTCAATGTTGAGGATCTATATAGCACAGCCAAATCATTGATATCAGTGTCATAATGGACCAAAAGGATGCTGCAAAATAAGATTTCAGTATGAGTCTCTTTGCCTCCTGATATAATTCCTTAGACTAAGTCTTTAAATAGGTATCATGCACATCACTGACACTTTGACCCCCTTTCCCCATAAAGTCTAAGACTAAGACTGTGTCTTCCTACAGGGAAAATCAAGGCACACAAAGCATTTGTCTTAGTCATTTCTGGCATCAGAAATGCTTCACAGATCATCTGTCCACTGGCCCAAGTGGTTAGGCTGTGGTATCGAATGGATGGTTTTGCTGAATCAATAAAGCTGGAGGGAGGACATCTAATCTCCCTTTCCTCAGTCTCTTAACTCATTGAACCTTGCAGGAATGTTACAGAAAAGGAATACTCTGATGTTCTACTGCCTTGTGAAAGGAGTTCCAGAACTTTCATGGAGTTGTAGAAGGTTCTGTTGGAAGAGGCTTTGTAAATGGTGGAGTTCAAATGCACTGTAACAGATGAGGACAGTATGATGAAGAAACATCACTGGAACCTCTATTTGTCCGGTCCCTGAAGTAGAAACTTTACAAGATATTTTATTCTAACTTAAATGTCTAAATATGTGTCATATATTTATAAATGTGAATATAAACAAATATATATTTGATTGGAACTTTCCTGATGAACCTAAATTATAGATAATTCCCAAAGTTAAGAAGGACCAATGAAACATGGTATTCAACAGTCAAAGGACAGCTGCCAAATGGCTGCCAAGGTGCTGCCAACACTGAGGTCAGACATCTTCCTACAGAGTTTCCTAAGAGGCGCAAGTCTGGCTGTATTCTGAGTTTATAGGAGGAGGGGAATAGCGTGGACAGGAAGTAGCTGGAGTCATTGGCTCTTGGAGCAGCTGGTTGTGCAGGGTGAAGTAGTAGTCATTATTTTTTTGGGGGGGCACTGGGTTCATGATAGGCAGCATTGTGAACTTGTCATGGTTTGGTTTCTCCCGAAGCAGATTCTGAGAGAAGCATTTGAGCATAAGTGTTTATTTGGGAAGTGATCCCAGAAAAGGCCAATAGGGGAGTGAAGAGCTGAGACACGAAAAGGAAGAAACCCAATAAAGGGTGTTATGGAGCAACTTATTAGTAAAAACAGTTGAGTCTCAGATCTGCTGGGGAACTCTCTGAGACAGTGCAGAACATGCCTCAGAGTTGTTCCACTTGAGGGGTGTGGAAGCGGTGGTATTTATACACCAACTGCTATCCTTAATTGCTAAGGGCTATTCCCAGGAGTGACGACAACTTGTTTCTGGTCTGCACTGCATGAGGCTGAAAGAAAGCCCTCAGGTGGAGAGTCGCAGGTACCAGCAAAAGGATGCTGTCTTAGTTATCTAGTGCTGCTATAACAGAAATATCACAAATGGATGGCTTTAACAAACAGAAGTTTATTTTCTCACAGTTTAGTACGCTAGAAGTCTGAATTCAGAGAGCTGGCCCTCTGTTGGCTCTGGAGGAAGGTCTACGTTGATCAGGACAGCCTCTTCTCCGCCGTGTCTGCAGGCAGGCCTCTCTCTGGCCCTCAGCCCCTAGGTCCAGCCTCTGCCCTGCTCAGGCAAGTGTTACAAGCTCTTTAGCTCTACCAATAAGTGCCCAGAGGCACCCTACTCTGCCAGGAAGCCTACTGCCTGAAGGCAGTCAGCTTTCTCTCACTCTGTGGGTCAGCTCCCACATCATCTTGCATGGGTCTCCTGGTTGTGCTGCTGCCGTTTCTCTACTGCTGCTTCTCTACTGTCACTTCTCACCATCTTGTGCCATCTCTGGTGTTACAGCTCTCTGTGTCTCCTGGTTCTAGGAGGTTCTTAGCACAGGGACCCCAGGCCTAAAGGATGCACTTGCTTCTATCTCTTCTTCTTGGTGGTATTGAGGTCCCTATCTGCTTGCTTCTCTCTCCTTTTATCTCTTGTAAGATAAAAGGTGTGACTCAAGTAAGAGTGTGATATGAATAAGCATGGTAAGTGTGGTGACTGGGGTAAGAGTGATGACTTCAGTCAC
Source organism: Trichechus manatus latirostris (assembly GCF_000243295.1). NCBI lineage: Eukaryota > Metazoa > Chordata > Mammalia > Sirenia > Trichechidae > Trichechus > Trichechus manatus. The sequence continues at coordinate 17,486,802 of NW_004443978.1, forward strand.
ACACTCTAGTAGGATGGTGATTCAAGATACATTCCACCCTAATCCTACCTCATTAACGTAATGGACAACTCACTCCCAAATGGAACTATAACCACAGGCATAGAGGCTAGCATTTACCACACATCACAAAATAGAAGATAATTATATCAGATCACAAAATGGAGGACAACCACACAATACTGGAAGTAATGGCCTAGCCAGGTTAACACATATTTTGGGGGAACACAATCCAATCCATAATAGATGTTATTGGCGTGTGCTGGAATGGTGATGATAGCTGAGGGGATGAGGCCGAGTTACTCAGAGCATTTACTATACTTCTTCTAACATGGCCAAGAAGAGGAATGTGATCTCCTGAGCTCTAAGGCCAAGTGTTGGGACACTCCAAGAGAATCTCTTGTAAAGTTGAGGGGTTCTGTAAGAAAGCCAGACTGGCTTCATCTCAGGATGGATATTTATAGAGGTTTAGAATCTTCAGAACTTTTCTAGTTGGAGTAAAATGTGTGGTGGGAGTTCATGGAAGTTCTTGTTGTGGGTTCCCTGGGGTTTGCAGTTGGGCATGAACATAGATAGGGTCTAATGTCCTCTTGTGGTTCAGTGATTTCTGAAGGTAGGACTCTCCCTAAATTGAGAGGTCCATGAGGCAGGCACGGAAAGCAGTGTCTGAAATATTGTCTCTGAACCCTTAGTGATTGAGAATGAGGACTCTGACAGTTTCAATGGTCCCATGTGCAAAATCATGGTGGCCAATAGAGATGCCAGAGTTGTGGGGATCCTAGCCAAATAGTGATACTCCTGACATAAAAAAGGATTGGCAACAGCCAACATTATTCTCAATGTAAAGAGAGTGAAAGCATTCCCCTTGAGAACAGGAATGAGACAAGGATGCCCATTATCACCACTTTTATCCAGTATTGTACTGGAAGTCTGAGTCAGAGCAATAAGTCAAGAAAAGGAAATAAAGGGTATCCAAATTGGAAATAAAGAAGTAAAACTATCACTATTCACAGACAACTTGATCCTGTACATAGAAAATCCCAGAATTTCCACAAGAAAGTTACTGGAACTAATAGAAGGGTTCAGTAAAATGGCAGGATATAAGATCAACACACAAAAATCAGTTGGGTTCCTCTACACTAACAAGGAGAACTCTGAAAGGGAAATCAAGAAAACATAGTACTTACAATAGCCCCCCAAAGGATAAAATACCTAGGGATAAACCTAACCAGGGATATAAGAGACTTATACAAACAAAACTATGAAACACTACTGCAAGAAACCAAAAAGAACTATGTAAATGAAAAAACAAAATTCCATGCTCATGGACTGGAAGACTTAACATTGTAAAAACATCAATACTACCCAAAGTAATCTACAGGTACAATGCAATCCCAATCTAAATCCCAACAACATTTTTTAGTGAAATAGAAAAGCTAATCTCCAACTTCGTATGGAAAGGAAAGAGGCCTAAAATCACTAAAGCAATATTGAAGAAGAACAAAGTAGGAGGCCTCACAATTCCTGATCTCAAAACTTACTATACAGCCACAGTAATCAAAACAGCCTGACACTGATTCAATGATAGACAAACAGACCAATGGAATAGAATTGAGAACTAAGAAGTAAATTTATCCATATATGGGCAGCTGATCTTCCACAAAGAGTCAAAGTTCATTCAAGGGGGAAGAAACAGTCTCTTTAACAAAGGGTGCTGGCAAAATTGGATATCCATTTGCCAAAAAATGAAAGCAGATTCATACCTCACAGCATGCACAAAAACAAACTCAAAATGGATCAAAGAGCCAAATGTTAAAGCTAAAACTATAAAGTTCCAGGAAGATAGGAGTCTTAATTTTCAGCATAAATAAACTTTCTAACATAGCTAAAGATGCATGAGTGTCAGAAGATAAATTAGTTAACTAGGACCTCCTAAAAATTAAACACTTATGCTCATCAAAAGACTTTACTATCATGAGGTACAATTTAGTCAATTGGCATAACATAGTTCAAAAAGATAAATGTTCTACATCCTAGTTTGATGAGTAGCGTTAGGTGCCTTAAAATCTTACAAGTGGCCATCTAAGACATAACTCGTACAGAACAAAAGAGAATGAAGGAAATCAAAGGCTCAGAGAAGAAACTAGTCCATGGGACTAATAGCCCACACAAACCACAGCCTTTTCTAATTTGAGACTCGAAGAACAAGATGGTGCCTGGTTACCACTGTTGATGGTTCTGACCAGGGACACAATAGAAGGTCCCAGATACAATGGGAGAAAAATGTAGAACAAAACTCAAATTCCTTATAACGGCCAGACCTATTGGAGTGATAGAGACTAGAGGAATCCCCAAGACTATCGCCCTAAGATATCATTTGAACTTGGAATTGAAGCTATTTCAGCAGGTCAGCTTTCAACCTGTGATGGTTAAGGCTGTGTGTCAACTTGGCTGAGCCATGGTTCTCAGTGGTTTTGCAGTTATGATGTAGTTTGGCAGTCTTATAATGATGTAATCCCCTCCATGATGAGATCTGATGTAATGTGATCAGCCCCATGATGGCAATCTGCTGTGACTAGACAGGTAGTTGAAAGGGAGTTTCCTTGCAAGTGTGGCCTGCATCCAATATAGGTGGACTTTTTGAAAGGCTCGGGGGCTTTTGCTTGCTCTGAATCCTACAGCTGGCTCCTGTTCATCTGACTTCTGGTTCTTGGGACTTGAGCTAGTACTTTACCTACTGGGATTATCTGCCAATCTTGGGATTCGTTGGCCTCCACAGCCTGTGAGCCAGAGGCCTGCTATCTGACCTTCCAGTCTTGGATTCTCTAGCACCTACAGCTATGCGAGTCAGGAGAAGCCTCCAGCCTGACCTATGGACTTTTGGGACTTTCCAACCTCTACAAATGCATTAGCCATTTCCTTGATAAAAGTCTCTCTCTCTATATATATATATTTATATGCTGCACTGGTTTTGCTTCTCTAGAGAACCCAGCCTAAGACACAGCCAGATAATAGATTGGCTTATAAAATAAACAATATCACTTGTAAGTAATGTGCTCCTTTAAACAATTAACTATATGAGACGAAACAGTCAATATTTATCCAAAAGCAAAGATGAGAAGGCAAGGAGAGGAAGGGAAGCTAGATCAATGCAAACAGAACAAACAGAATGGAAATCATGAGAATGCTGACACATTGTTAAAGTTGTAACAAATAGCATGGAACAACCTGTATAGATATTGTTAAAGGGTAATCTAATTTTCTGTGTAGATTTTCACCTAAAACATAATAAAATAATATTAAAAATAAAATAAAATAAAATAAAAGACTTTACCAAAAGAGTAAAAAGAGAACCTACAGACTGGGAAAAAAATCTTTGGCAATGACATATCTGACAAGGGTCTAATCTCTACAATATATAGAAAACTTCAAAAACTCATCAAAAAAAGAGAAACAATCCAATCAAAAAATGAGCAAAGGACATCAACAGACACTTCACCACAGAAGATATTCTGGTGGCTAACAAATGCACGAAGGGATGCTCACAAACATTAGCCATTCCCACTACTGACTCATAGGACCCTATAGGACAGAGTTGAACTGCCCTATGGGGTTTCCATCTTTACAGAAGCAGACTGCCACATCTTTCTCCCGTGGAGTAGCTAGTGGGTTTGAACTGTTGAACTTTTGGTTAGCACCTTACTGCTTTAACTGCTGTGCCACCAGGGCTCCTCATTAGCCATTAGAGAGATGCAAAGCAAAAGTACAATGAGATACTATCTCACCCCTGCAAAAAATGGCACTGATCAAAACAAACAGAACAACAAATACCGGTGAGGTTGTTAAGAGATTGAAACAAATTTTATACTGCTGGTGAGATGGTGGGTTTGTAAGATGGTACAGCCACTGTGGTAAAAGGTATGGCACTTCCTCAAAAAGTCAGAAATAGAAATACCTTATGATCCAGCAATCTCACTCCTAGGTATATATCTCAGAGATATAAGAGCAGTGACACAAATAGACATACACACACCATGTTCATTGCAGCATTATTCACAATAGCAAAAAGATGGAAACAACCTAAGTGCCCATCAACAGATGAATGGATAAACAAAATGTGGTACATACACACAATGGAATACTACACAACTATAAAGAATAATGATGAGTCTGCAAAACATAACATGGATGAACCTGGAGGACATTATGCTGAGTGAAATAAGTCAACCACAAAAGGACAAATATTGTATGGTCTTACTTTTATAAAAAGTCAAGAATAGGTACACACAGAAAGCAACATTCTTTGATGGTTACTAGGGATGGAAGGGAGAGAAGGGGAATCACCTACTAGATAGAAGATACTTGTTATTTCTGGCAGTGGTTATTTCTGGTGAAAGGCAATACACAATATGGAGGAAGTCAGCACAACTTGACCAAGGTAAATGAAGACACGGAGAGGTACACAGAACAAAGGACAATTATAGTAAATGTTATAGCATATACAATTTTGCAACAACAGTCATAACAATAAAAAATATGTGTGTGGTTACAGAGGTAGATATGTATGCTTTATATGTACAGGAAGGTATACGTGAGTACATGCATGTGCACATATAGGTATATTTGTAAGCATAAGTATATACATGCTTGGATGTGCAACATATATATTTTTATATATGTAATAATACACATAGAGGACACAGTTACAGAGGCCGCCTAGACTTATCCAAACACATCACAGGATTGGTTTACTGGGTTAATGGGCTGAAGACTATAGTCTGTCAACTGGCAAGTCAGTCAACTGGCATAACACGGTTAAGAAAGATAATGTTCTACATCCTAGTTTGGTGAGTGGTGTCTGGGGTCTTAAAAGCTTGTGAGTGGCCATCTAAGATACGACCATTGGTCTCTTCCTGTCTGGATCAAAAGAGAATGAAGGAAACCGAGGGCTCAATGAAGAAAGTAGTCCACAGGACTAATATCCCACATGAACCACAGCCTCTCTTGCCTGAGACCAGAAGAACTAGATGGTGCTCAGCTATCCCTACAGATCCTTCTGACCAAGGGCACAATAGAAGATCCCAGACAGAATGGGAAAAAAATGTAGAACAAAACTCAAATTCCTAAAAATGATTAGACTTACTGGACTGATAGAGGCTAGAAGAACCCCTGATTCCATCACCCTAAGATACCCTTTTAACTTGGAATTGAAGCCACTCCAAAAGTCTCCTTTTAGCCAAACAATAGACGGGTTTATAAAATAAACAAAATCACCCATGAGTAATGTGCTCCCTCAAACAATCAACTATATGAGACCAAACGGTCAACATTTACCCAAAAGCAAAGATGAGAAGGCAAGGAGGGGTAGGGAAGCTAGATAAATGGAAACAGAACAAACAGAACGGAAATAATGAGAAAGCTGACACATGTTTAAATGTCACAGAATAACTTGTACAAAAATTGTTAAATGGTAAGCTAATTTGCTGGGTAAACTTTCACCTAAAACACAATAAAATATTCAAAGAAATAAAAATAAAAAAGGTTTGGGAGAATGGAACACTGGAAGGCTAAATGAAGATTCAGCTTTCTCTCCTAAGGGGGCCTTCCACAGAATTGCCAGGGCAAGGTTAAATATCACCTTAAGAAAACCACACATACCTACTCGAAGAGCAGCTACAGCAGATAAAAATAGATTCATTTAGAGTTAAGAACGGGGTGCATTTCCACTGTTACAGATTGAATTATGTCTCCCAGAAATAAGTATTGTAAATCCTAACCCCTATATTGTGGATGTAATCCTATTTGGGATTAGGGTTTTCTTTGTTATGTTAACGAGGTCATATCAGTATAGGTGTGAAGCAAGGAAGCACAAATGGAGAAAGATTGATGCCACATGAAGATCACCAAGGAACCAAAGAAAAGAAGCTCAAAGAGACAATGATTTTCCCCAAGAGTTGACGTCTTCCCCTAGAGACGATGCCCTGAATTTAGACTTCTAGTCTCCTGAACTGTGAGAAAATAAATTTCTGTTCGTTAAAGTCAACCACTTGTGGTATTTCTGTTATAGTAGCACTATGAAACTGAGGTATCTATCAACAATTATGGTTTTAGCCAGTCATGAAAGAGACACTTGTTATTTTCCTTTTCCACTGGAGGAATTAGAATCTGGAAGTTAGGAGAAGGAGAGATTTTTACATAGGTTATGGGTTTGAAGTTTTTAACTGGATTAGAGTTCTAAAAATGGAAACTAATCAGTCGAACCACAATCTCATGGGATGGGAAAACAGGATGTAAAAGATTATGGTTGACATCAAAAAAATAAACCAAATCTTATTCTGACTCATGGCAACCCTGTGTGTTACAGAGTAGAACTGTTCCATAGGGATTTCTTGGCTGTATTCTTTACAGAAGCAAATCACCAGGGCTTTCTTCTGTGACACCACTGGGTGGGTTTGAAGCCCCTGTCTTTAGATTAGTAGTTGAGCACAGGCCTTTTGTGCCACCCAGGGACCTTTATGGTTGATAGCAGTTATTTAAAAGAAAAGAAAAACATTTTTATGTTTTCCTGCTTCCTAGAATGCCAGCTCCATGAGGGCAGCTCTGTTTTCCTCAGTTGTGTTTCCTGTATCTCTGAAACAATGTTTGTGCATAGTAAATGTGGAATAAATATTATCCCCCAGCGACTTAATATTGCATGAACTATTTGTCAGAACATATAAACAAACCACAATATAAATATAAATATTGAAGCTAAAGAATATTTTGCTATACGTTCGTGTTCCTATTTTTCTGTCTCTAATCTCCTATCATTCTCTTCCTTGTTTACAACTCTCTAGGCAAACCAACTGTCCTTCAGCAGTTTGGACTTGCCCATCTTTTTTCCTGCCTCAGGACTTTGTCCTTGCTGGGTCCTCTACCTGGAATGCTCTTCCCAAAGATTGTAGCAAAGCTCCCTCCTTCCCTATTTTGTAATTTTTCCCCAATAACACTTCTCTCAATAGACTCTTCATACTCATGTTAAGTCCATTATCTTGTTTCATATTTTTACACTATAGTAAAACCAAAACCCGTTGCTGTCAAGTTGAATCTTACTCATAGCGATCCAACAGGACAGAGTAGAACTGCCCCCATAGGGTTTTCTAGGCTGTAATCTTTATGGGGGCAGATCACCACGTCTTGTCTCCCTTGGAGAGGCTGGTGGGTTTGAACCACCAACTTTTCAGCTAGCAGATGAACACTTAACCACTGCACCACTGGGGTTCCTTTTACACTACAGTACTTCTGACATATTCTATTTACGAGTTTGCTTACTGGGTTATCATCTGCCTCTTCTATTAGAAGGTGAACTCTACGAGAGGAGATCAATTTCCCACCTTGTTGCCAGTGTTTCCCTCACGCATAGACCAGTGGGCAGAGGTCATGTCTTGGTTTGAAGACATTCAGAGAACAATGGCCTAAATGTCCATCAACAGATGAATGGATAAACATGTGGTACATACATACAATGGAATATTAAGCCATGAGGAGAAATAAAGTCCTGAGTCATGCTACAACGTGGACGAACCTTGAAAACGTTATGCTAAGTGAAGTAAGTCAGTCACAAAGGGACAAATATTGTATGATTCTACTTATATGAAATATCTAGGGTAGGCAAGTGGGGAGAGCAAAGTATATTTGTGGTTACCAGGGACAGGTGAGAGGGAAAAAGGGGACTCACTGCTTAGGGAACACTGAGCTTTTGTTAAGGGTGATGGGAAAATCTGGAAAAGGCTGACAGCAATAGTTGAACAACATGATAAACATGAATAATATTACTGAAATGTACATGCGAATAATGATGAAAAGGTAAATGATTTGTTGCTTATGTATTTACCACAACTAAAAAAAATGACAAAAAAGCTCCAGTGATTCCTTTGGGATTGATCTTTGGATGCACCAATAAGGGAGTGGGAAAGTGAGATAGAGAAGAGAAGTTAGCCAACAAAGAATGTGTCATCGAGTAGGTCACCACCGTGGGCCACTGGGGAACTCTGAGAGACTGTGTAGAACCCACTTTAGATTTATTTCACTGGGGGGTAGGGAAGTTGGGTATTTATCTACCAGTTCCCATCTCTCATTGGGAGCATGAACTCCTGGGCACTCTGGCTTGTCCCTCGTCCCATGCCTTTAGGCAGAGGGTCCCAAATGCTTACAGTGGGATTGTTTAAGAAAGCTGCAGATGACATCCAGAGAAAGGAGAGGGTTCTGGCGGGTCACTGACATAGCTACTAGAGTAGGTATTGAATAAATGTTTACTCAATAAATAAATCATTCTTTTGAAAGAAAAATAAAATGAAAGATATATAAAGGAAATATAGAACTTTTGATTTATATTAATATATAATTTACCCCCTAAAATTACAGTCTGAGTGCCATAAAGGAAAATTTTTATTTTTTCAGAGAATTGCCCTAGAGAAAGTAAGCAGTTAAGGTTGAGAAATAAAGAAGTTTTCAGACCCATTACCCAAAAAAGTAAATTACTCATGAACAGATTTGTATGTAGCTTTTAGAGTCTTACTTGGTGGGAGTGTTGACATGTGAAAAATGAGAGCTAAAGTTATGATATTTTATTGTTCATTTAGGAGCAATGTTTTGTTCTAGTGGTTTCTTTTTATGAAATTACCTCTGAGATGCTAACTCTATTTCCAATAGTGTCACTTATCTCCTTGCTCTGAACACCATGCTACACTTGCTCTTTTTTTCTGGACTTTGTAGTAACATCTGAGCAGAGGAAATAACATCTAGCTTGATGTATGAACTCAGGGGCTTTATCCTCCTCATTATCGCCAAGGTACTTTTAAACAACCACGCACTATAAGTAAAAACAGGAGCTCCTGGGTGGTGCAGATAGTTATCATACTCCTCTTCTGACCAAAAAGCTGGAAGTTCAAGTCCACCCAGAGGTACCTTGGAAGAAATGCCTGGCAATCTACTTCCAAAAAGTCAGCCATTAAAAATCCTATGACTGCTCTGGCAAGGATCACAATAGAAAGTCCCAGACAAAGTGAGAAAAATATAGAACAAAATTCAAATTCACCTCCCCACCCCCCACAACAAAGACCAGACTTGCTGGTCTGACAGAGACTGGAGAAACCCCAAGAGTATGGCTCCCAGACACCCTGCTAACTCAGTACTGAAGTCACTTCCGAGGTTCACCCTTCAGCCAAAGATTAGACAGATCTATAGGGCAAACAATAACACATGTAAGGAATGTGCATCATAGTTCAATCATGTATACTGGACTAAACAGGCACACCTGCCCAAAAGCAAAGACGAGAAGGTGGGAAGGAACAGGAAAACTGGAAGAATGGAAACAGGAAACCCAGGGTGGAGAAGGGGAGAGTATTGACATGTCACAGGGTTGGCAACCAATGACCCAAAACAATTTGTGTATTGTTTAATGAGAAACTAATTTGCTCTGTAAACTTTCACCTAAAGCACAATAAATGAATAAAGTCTATTAATTAAAAAAAAAACAACAACTATGAAGCACAGTTCTACACTGACACACATGGGTCACCATGAGTCAGGATCACCATGAATCAGTCAACTTGACGGCAAGTGATAAAAACTCTTAGTAAAAACATTGCACTCTGCCATGGTCCAGCCTAGCCCTCATCTGCCTCCCCAATCAGAGTGTAGAGCCACTGGCTTTCTGGATCTAGTCTCTGTGGTTCCAGCATAAACTCCGGGATCCATAACAACTTTCCTGCAGTGCTCCTCCTTTGTGAGATTAATCAGCATGTGTCCGAGTGGAGCAAATGTGAAGCTGGTCATGGAAGATCTTGACCTGGGTCCCTGAAGATTGGAGTTGTATATGAACATGGAGTTTAGTGCCCCTTGTGGTCCAGAAATTTCTAAAGCAGGAGACCCACTAGAATGATCCATTAATTTCAGCTTTTTTTTAACTTTTAAAAATTTTATAACAATTCTAAACTTAAAGAATAGTTGCAAGACCAGTACCAAAGACTTTCATTTCACTTTACCAAGATTCATCCACTTTTAACACTTTACTGAATTTGCTTTATCATTCTCTCTCTACATTTTGTTTCTGAACTATTTCAGAGTAGGTTGTGTACATCATGTTCTTTACTCCTTAATACCTTAATACATATTTTCTAAAACCAAGGGCAGTTGCTTACGTAACTACTAAACAGTCACCAAATTCAGGATATTTAACATTAGTGATAATATTTCCATATAAGCTTCAGTCCATACTCCAATTTCATTAATTCTCCCAATAATATACTTCTTGGAACTTTTTTTTTTTTTTTTTTTGGATACGAATGCATGGCTTTCAATTATTGTTTCTCTTTAGACCTTTATTTTGCACAGCTGCTCGGTCTTTGTCTTTTGTAACACTTTTTTTTTTTAATATGGACAATTTAACTTTTTTTGGTCATTGGTTATATGACATGTTTTCTTGGGTATAACTGTCCCTCTGAAGGGACCTAAGAGAAAGAAATCCAGAGCAAAATCAGCTCTAAAATTAGAGCAAAGAAAATATCTAAGATGCTTTGATAGATCATGTAGTCAGTAGCAATCCAAGTTCCAGTAACAGAGTTAACATCTAAAGTGAAGCTTCTCTCAACATAACATGGTGTTACGGATTGAAATGTGTCCCTCAAAAATATGTGTCAATTTGGCCAGGCTATGATTCCTAGTATTGTGTGATTGCCCACCATTTTGTCATCTGATGTGATGATCCTATGTGTCGTAAATCCTGCCTCTATGATGTTAATGAGACAGGACTAGAGGCAGTTATGTTAATGAGGCAGGACTCAATCTACAAGATTAGGTTGTGTCCTAAATCAATCTCCTTTGAAATATAAAAGAGAGAAGCAAGCAGAGAGACAGAGACGGGAGATCTCATACTACCAAGAAAGTAGTGCCAGGGGAAGAGTACATCCTTTGGTACTGGGGTTCCCTGTGCTGAGAAGCTCCTGGACCAAGGGAAAATTGATAACAAGGACCTTCTCCCTGAGCCAACAGAGAAAGAATGCCTTCCCCTGGAGCTGGCACCCTGAATTTGGATTTGTAGCCTCCTCTCTATGAGAGGATAAATTTCTATTTGTTAAAGTCATCCACTTATGGTATTTCTGTTATAGCAGCACTAGATGACTAAGACACATGGGATATTTCAATCCATTATTGTTTCTTCCAGAGGCGTCACCATCTCTTTTCCTAGACATCGTCCTCTTACCTTCTTTTGACAGGAATTAAATTGACTCTTTCTCCATGAACTTCATAGCTTAAAACACACCTCTCAACAGTCATGAGTATTTCCAATGCTGCCAGCCTGCTATCTTATTTACAGTGCAGCTGAAAGTTCTCCTCCTTCCCAGCTCATGCGAAAAAAGGAAAAAGAGAAATATAGTTTGGAATTATTCATATGCATTACTTTTTTTTTTTTTTTAAGCATAAACAGCTCTGCTTTCTATTAGGTGCTATCAACCTGACTTTAACCTCAGAGAGCAAAGGAATCATGGAACATACACAAGCTCACACAATGATTGTTGATACCTTAAATGGAATTATTTCAACAAGATTTCAAGGGTCCCAAAATGTGCCAGCACTGTGCTAGCCACTGGGTCTCCAAAATGAACCACGGAGATACATCTCCTGTTCTCAGGGAGTTTACAGATGTGGGAGAGAAGGAAAATAAACCATGCAATTACAGTGCATAAGGAGCACTAGCAGGAGCAGCGCACCAGAATGGTGGAGAACACAGGAGGGCATACTGTCCAGATCTGGGAGCCAGAAGGTCTTGCTGGAGGAAACAGAATTTTCTACACTGGGACCATGAGGATAAGTAGAGAATAGGCAAATCAGGAGGATGGTAAAGAAAACAATGACAGACAAAAGAAATTACAATATGTGCAATCTCAGAGAAGAAAAGAAATGGGAAAGTCAGAGGAACTGAAAGAACTGTGAAGTATCAGTAAGTTATTGCTATAAAGATGCTGGGTAACAAACCACTTCTAAATTTGGTAACTTTCTACAATAAGCACACAGTCTCATACCCATAAGTCTGTAGGCCAACTGTAGTTTGGTTGACCTACAACAAGCTCAAATGGTTGACTTGGCTTCAGGCTGTAGTTCCGTTGGGCCTGGATCGAAGTTTGGGGTTGAATTCAGGTATTCATCAATGTATTATTCTGAGTTCCATGCGGAAGGAGTAGCAGCTACCCAGGCATGTTCTTCTCATGACAGATCACTGGAGCAAAAAATCAAGTCAGACCACAAGAACACATTTAAGGTCTCTGTTCATGTCATGGAGGAGCCCTGGCAGCTCAGTGGTTAAAGTGCTCATCTGCTAACCAAAAGGTCAGTGGTTTGAACCCACCAGCTGCTCTGCAGGAGAAAGATGTGGCAATCTGCTTCTGTAAAGATTATAGCCTTGGAAACCCTACGGGGCAGTTCTACTCTGTCCTGAAGGGTCCCTAAGAGTTCGAATTCACTTTACGGCAATGTGTTTGGTTTGGTTTTTTGGCTCATGTCATGAATACAAGCATCCCATTGGCCAAAGCAAGTCCGAAACTTCTCTACCCCATAAAAGTCATGTATTTCTCACCCCATTGCTTGGTATGGAGAAGTATGCTACCAGATGTTGGGTGAAGTTTCACGGGGTAGGTAAAGCAACCAGGTTCTAAGTGGCTAAAAATCTGCTTATTTAGGCTGTTTTTAAAACAATTGGATAGTACAAATTTGAGTTTGGCATCAGTGGGCATTTTGGGCTAACAGGCCTCAGCTTGCTATGAAGTAAATAACATGGGGCCAATACACAGAGGCTATTTTTGACTCGTTTATATAATAGCTCGGTCTGTGACTTGCAAATGTGGAACAAGCAGAAGTTTGATAAACCCTTGCACATTGCGGCTTTCCCCCTTGGAATGCCGTCTGGAGATCATCATGATATGGAGAACAGCTATGTGCGGGGAGAGCCCAAGCCATTCCAGTCTTTGCAGCTAAGCGCAGACTCCAGACAACTCGCCAGGTGAGTGTAGCTGCATGAGCTAGCCCAGGTGTTATTGTTGTTAGGTGCCATCAAGTTGATTCTGACTCATAGTGACCCCATGTGACAGAGTACTACTGCCCCATAGGGTTTTCTAGGCTGTAATCTTTACGGGACTAGATCACCACGTCTTTCTTCCGTGGAGCTGCTGGGTGAGTTCGAACTGCTGATCTTTCAGCAGCCAAGGCCTTAACCATTGGGGCCGCCAGGGCCCCTTGAGTCCAGGTGGGACCAGTGGAAACACCACCCAGACAACCTACAGAATTCGGGGAATGAATGGATTCTTATTGCTTTAAACCACCAAGTGTTACGGTGTTTGGTAATGCAGCAGTATATAACAGAAACATATCTCATAGGTAGTTATATATATCAACTCATTTCATTCTACCAATCTCCTTATGAAATATGTTCTTAGTGATGTTGTTTCTTGTCATCAAGCTGATTCCAACTCATGGCAACCTCATGTGTGTCAGAATAGAACTGTATCCCACAGGATTTTCAAGACTGTGACCTTTCGGAAGCAGATCACCAGGCCTGTCTTCTGAAGCATCTGTGGGTGAGTTTGAACAGCCTGCTTTTTGGCTAGTAGTCAAGCACTTAACTATGTGTGCCATCCTGGGACTCCACTTAACGCATAGGGAGAACTAAATAACTATTAGCTATTATATTTTTAACTTGAGGATTCACTTAAAGACAGAAGCAAATTATAAACACTCTACATGCTATTCTACAATTTGCCTTGCCTTTCTTTCCTTTTATTTTCTTTTCTTAATTTGACGATATATCTCTTGGGGATTTTTCTTTGTCAGCACACAGAGCTCTGTCCCATTCTTCGTAATTATCCAGTGTTCTATTGAATGGATACTTCATAATTTATTTTGCCATTCCCCTGCCTAAGGGCTTTAAGTTACGTCACATTTGTTTTTTTCTTAACCATTACGGACCATTGCATAAAGAATATATTAAAACATATATTTCAGTGTACATTTATGAGTGAGATTACAGCATAAATTTCTTGACATAAAATTGCTGGTTTAAGGTGAATGTACATTTTATTTAAAAAGAAAAATTATCCATCATATTGATACCTGATGAGATTGCAGCAATTTATACTCCCACTATGTGACAATGCTGGTTCCTTTAACAATGTTAATTATACTATAAATTATTAAATATTTTTTCTTGTTTCTAATCTTATAGGTAAAAAAAAAGAGTGTCTCATTTTGCTCAACTTGCCTTTTCTGATAGGAGTGATGTTGAACAACTTTTTACATGTCTATAAATTGCTTGTAGTTCTTTTTTCTGGTCATACGTGTATATTTTTCCAGTGTAATTCAGTTATTTTCATTATTGATTTGAAATAGTACTTTATATATTAAGGATATTATCATCTCATAATATCCTTACTTAACATATTAAGGATGTTATCCCTTAGTTGTTGTTGTTAGGTGTTATAGAGTAAATCCCGACTCATAGCGACCCTATATACAACAGAATAAAACACTACCCTGTCTTGCGCCATCCTCACAATCATTGTTATGCTTGAGCCCTTTGTTGCAGCCACTGTGTCAGTCCATCTCTTGAGGATCTTCCTCTTTTTTGCTGACCCTCTACTCTACCAAGCATGATGTCCTTCTCCAGGGACCAGTCCTTCCTGACAACCTGTCCAAAATATGTGAGACAAAGTCTCACCATCCTCACTTCCAATGAGTACTCTGGCTGTACTTCTTTCAAGACAGATTTGTTTATTCTTCTGGAAGTCCATGGTATATTCAATATTCTTTTCAACACCATAATTCAAAGGCATCAATTCTTCTTTGGACTTCCTTATTCCTTGTCCAACTTTCACATGCCTATGAGGCAACTGAAAACACCATGGAGTGGGTCAGGCACACCTTAGTCCTCAAAGTGACATCTTTACTTTTCAACACTTTAAAGAGGTCTTTTGCAGCAAATTTGCCCAATGCAATGTGTCCTTTGATTTCTTGACTGCTACTTCCATAGGCATTGATTGTGGTTCCAAGTAAAACGAAATCCTTGACAACTTCAATCTTTTCTCCATTTATCATGATGTTGCTTATTGGTCCAGTTGTGAGGATTTTTGTTTTCTTTA
>NW_004443978.1:17502065-17525111 GCF_000243295.1 Trichechus manatus latirostris
GAAATCCTTGACAACTTCAATCTTTTCTCCATTTATCATGATGTTGCTTATTGGTCCAGTTGTGAGGATTTTTGTTTTCTTTATGTTGAGGTGTAATACATGCTGAAGGTTGTGGTCTTTGATCTTCATCAGCAAGTTCTTCAAGTCCTCTTCGCTTTCAGCAAGCCAGGTTGTGTCATCTGCATATCACAGGTTATTAATGAGTCTTCTGCCTACCCTGATGCCGTGTTCTTCTTCAGATAGTCCAGCTTCTTGGATTATTTGCTCAGCATACAGATTGAATACATATGGTGAAAGGATACAAGCCTTATGCACATTTTTCCTGACTTTAAACCACACATTATCCCTTGCTCTGTTCAAATGTCTGCCTCTTGGTTTAAGTACAGGTTCCTCATGAGCATAATTAAGTGTTCTGGAATTCTCATTCTTTGCAATGTTATCCATAATTTGTTGTGATCCACTCAGTCAAAAGCCTTTGAATAGTCAATAAAACACAGGTAAACATCTTTCTGGTATTCTCTGCTTTCAGCCAAGAGCTATCTGACATTCAAAATGATATCCCTTGTTCCACATCCTCTTCTGAATCCAGCTTGAATTTCTAGCAGTTCCTGTTGATGTAAGGCTGCAACCACTTTTTTTTTTTTTAATTGTGCTTCAGGTGAAAGTTACAGCTCGTTAATTTCGCATACAAAAGTTTATACACATATTATTGTGACACCAGTTGCAACCCCTATAAAGTGACAGCACGCTTTGCCTTTCCACCCCAAATTGCAACCACTTTTTAATCATCTTCAGCAAAATATTACTTGTGTGTGATATTAACAATATTGTTTGATAATTTTCACATTCTGTTGGATCACCGTTCTTTGGAATGAGTACAAATACGGATCTCTTCCAGTTACTGGACAGGTAGCTATCGTCCAAATTTCTTGGTATAGATGAGTGGGCACTTCCAGCACTATATCAGTTGATGTTGAAACATCTCAATTGGTATTCCGTCAATTCCGGAAGCCTTGTTTTTTGCCAATGCCTTCGATGAAGCTTGGACCTCTCCTTTCAGTACCTTCACTTCCGGTTCATACGCTACCTTCTGAAATGGTTGAATGTCAACCAATTCTTTTTGGTACAGTGACTTTCTGTATTCCTCCCATCTTTTTTTGATGCTTCTTGCATCATTCAGTATTTTCCCCATAGAATCCTTCAATATTATAACTCAAGGCTTGGATTTTTTCCTTCAGTTCTTTCAGCTTGAGAAATGCCAACCGTGTTCTTCCCTTTTGGTTTTCTATCTCCAGGTCTTTGCGCATGTCATTATAATACTTTACTTTGCCTTCTCAAGCTGCCCCTTGAATTCTTCTGTTCAGCTCTTTTACTTCATCATTTCTTCCTTTTGCTTTAGCTACTCTACATTCAAGAACAAGTTTCGGAATCTCTTCTGACATCCATTTTGGTCTTTCCTTTTTTTCTTGTCTTTTTCATGACCTCTTACTTTTTCCATGTATGATGCCCTTGATGTCATTTCACAACGCATCTGGTCTTCAGTCATTAGCGTCAAATCTATTCTTGAGATGCTCTCTAAATTTAGGTGGGATATACTCATGGTTGTATTTTGGCTCTTATGGACATATTCTAATTTTCTTCACCTTCAACTTGAACTTGCAAATGAGCAATTGATGGTTTGTTCCACAGTTGGCCCCTGGCCTTGTTCTGACTGATAACATTGAGCTTTTCCATGGTCTCCTTCCACAGATGTAGATGATTTGTTTTCTGTGTATTCCATCTGGTGAGGTCCACTTGTATAGTCGCTGTGTATGTTGTTGAAAAAGCATTTGCAATGAAGAAGTCATTGGTCTTGCAATATTCTATCATGCCATCTCCAGCATTGTTTCTATTGCCAAGGACATATGTTCCAACTACTGATCTGTCCTCTTTGTTTCCAACTTTAGCATTCCAATTGTCAGTGATTATTAATACATATTGATTGCATATTTGATCAATTTCAGACTGCAGAAGTTGGTAAAAATCTTCAATTTCTTCATCTTTGGCCTTAGGGGTTGTTGGGTAAATTTGAATAATAGTCATATTAACCGGTCTTCCTTGTAGGCGTATAGATATTATCCTATCACTGACAACATTGTACTTCAAGATAGAGCTTGAAATGTTCTTTTTGACAATGAATGTGATGCCACTCCTCTTCAATTTTTCATTCCCAGCATAGTAGACCATACGATTGTCTGATTCAAAATGGCCAAGATCAGTCCATTTCAGCTCACTAATGCCTAGAATATCAATGTTTATGCATTCTATTTCTTTTTTGACAATTTCCAATCTTCCTACATTCATACTTTGTACATTTCACGTTCCTATTATCAATGGAGAGGCCTGGTAGTGTAGTGGTTAAGAGCTCGGCCACTGACCAAAAGGTTGGCAGTTCAAATCCACCAACTACTCCTTGGAAACCCTATGGGGCAGTTCTGCTCTGACCTATAGGTTCACTATGAGTCGGAACCGACTTGACAGCACCTAACAACAACAACAGCAATTATTAATGGATGTTTGAAGCCGTTTCTTCTCATTTTGAGTCATGCCACATCAGCAAATGAAGGTCCCGAAAGCTTGACTCCATCCACGTCATTAAGGTTGGCTCTACCTACTCTGAGGAGGCAGCTCTTCCCCAGTCGTAGTTTGAGTGCTTTCCAAGCTGATGTGCTCATCTTCCAGCACTATGTCAGACAATGTTCTGCTGCTATTCATAAGGTTTTCACTGGCTAATTTTTTTCAGAAGTAGACCACCAGGTCCTTCTTCCTAGTCTGTCTTAGTCTGGAAGCTCAGCTAAAACTAGGGGTGACCCTGGTGGTATTTGAATACTGGTGGCATAACTTCCAGCATCACAGCAACTCACAAGCCCCCACAGTATGACAAACTGACAGATGCGTAGGGGATCCTGGAAAAATATTCTTAGTACCTAAAGGTATATTATATATTAAGGCTATTACTATACATACATATACATATAACATACCCTTAGGTACTAAGAATATTTTTCCAGTTTTATCATTTATCTTTTGACCTTTGTTTACAATATGAAATTTCTGCCATATAGAAATTTTGCCTTTTATGCAGCCACATTTCATTAATTTTTCATATTTTCATTGGATAGTTTTACAGTTTAGTTTTCTGTAAATACTTAAATATTTGCTTCATCTGGAATTTTTTTGAAATAACAATTTAGATAGAGAGCCACTAAATTATGTTTCCAAATATCTAATTTGTCTCAATTCTGTGCATTGAAAAATCCAATTCATACTAACTTAAAATCTTGTACTTATTAAATAGTGAATTTTCTTGTGTATTTGAACACATTTTTGGACTCTTTGTTTTTCTTTTCCTTTAGACCTTCTTTTTATTCGTGCTCTAAAGTCATGATACTGAACAGTTTTAATTGTTGTAACATCATAAAAATCTAATAGTCCTAGACTCCTAATTTACGCCTTTTCCTCTCAGAATTTTATTTATTATTCTCACATATTAATATTTCCTTAAGAAATGTATATTAAGGTTGCCTATGCCTAAAAAAATTGTATTCCTATAGGAAGCATTAAATTTATAGGCCAATTTAGGAGGAATTGAGTGACTCTATGAAATTATGAACCTTCCTTCTGAGGACCTGTAAGTGTCCTTCATATCTCTCAGGACAATTTTTTAAAATACCCTAGGTGCTGGACAATATTGATCCTCTGAAGACACTTTTGCTTTCTGGTATGGTAAAAGTCCCACAGAGTCAAGCAAGTTTAATAGTGATAGGTGATGTTGGGTAACACTTTTCTGATCAAAACCATAATTGAATTTGAATGAGATTGTTATCTTGGATTTCCTTAAAACTAGTCAAAGAATGTTCCCAAAAGAGGCATCCCAAGTACATTTGAGCCTCTCTTGCACTGGAATAAGGTTATAGACTTTCAAAGTGACAACTTTGAAGGGATAATACTCAGCTGCACGTGCATATTTTAATATATTCATTTAAACATCACTGAAATAACAAAAAAAAGAAAACTGATAAAAAAATGCTCTTCAATATATTAAATAAGAAAAAATTAGCACAGATTTTCATTCACTACAATGACAATTATTTAAAAATAAGGATGCACATCACAAAAAATGCAAAAAGGTTACAATTTCTGATAGAATGGAGGGACTGGGAGAGATTTATTTTTCTTTCTTAAAAATCTTATCAATGCTGCTACAACAATGTTTGTTTAATAAAACAAATTAACGACTTAATTACTTTATAGTCACATCTCCTAAAGAAGAATTTATGAGGAATGTAAAGTAGATATGTGACAAAGATGTAATTCTGGTCCACGTGGTGTAATCTAGTGGCATCAGAAGTCCTCCAACTCCAGGAGAAGGAATGGGAGGAACCATTAGCCCAAAGCTGATTCCTGTGAGGTAGAGGTCAGACATACCTCGACTCTCCAACTTTCTTACCATTTGTGACACCAGCCGTCCTCCCACGGCACTCTCTACTTCTCTGCTGGGTTTGATAATTTGTTGCAATGGCCACACAGAACTCGCATACCATATTCACAATTATGTGCCTTTTTAATGGAAGTAACAGGCTACAACTCAGGATCAGGATCAACTTAGAAGTAACAGGAACAGCACAGAAGACAAGATACAGTTCGTCAATCAGGACAGCTTCCGACCAAGACAGCTCTCAGCTCCTTCTTGGCTGTGCTTGCAAGCAGACCACACTTTTCAGCTCTGCTTGCAGGCTGCCTCTGCCGCCGGCCGCTCTTGGCCTGGTCTCTGCCACTGCTTGGGGAAGTGTTACAGCTCTTTAGCTTCACCAGCAAGTTCCCGGATGCACCCAATCCACCGTAAAGCCCCCTGCCAAAGGTGCTCAGCACTCTCACTCTGTGGGCTGGGAAGCCCACCACAGCCTTCTCATGCTGGTCTCCTGGTTCCCGCCATCTTACACAGCTGCCACTCGTGATACTCCCCCACTGTCTCTTGCCCTGCTGCACCATCTCTTGCTGTCTGTTGCCATCTTCAGTGTTAGCTCTCTCCTGGGTCTAGGAGGTTCTCAGCACAGGGACCCCGGATCCAAAGGATGCACTCCACTCCAGTTTCTTCTTGATGACAGTGAGGTCCTCCCCCAACCTTGGTGAGATTAGCCCTTATAAACCTAGCAGGATGGTAAAACTGACCAATCCCCTTGGTAGGCCATAGTCCTAGGTTTTAAGCACCTTACTTGCATAGTAAACTGTCTAATTCCTTTGCAAGATTTGAGCCTAGCAAATCATCTTGGCAGAATGGCAAACCTAGGGCTAGAAAGGCCATATGTAAAAAGAAACCTACTGCACTGTGTATGGGAATAGCACTATAATGGAATAGCACACAAACAGAAATTGGAGTCTAAAGATCTGCCTTCAGGCTGCCAGCTCTGCTGTGTTAGCTTAAGACGATCCCCAAACCTCTCTGAGTCTCAATATTTCTAACTTATAAAATGAAATGATTCGAATCATTCCACAGTGCTGTTTAGACATCTGACCCAAGCCATGGCCTTTTCAATTGCCTTATATGTGTGCAAAAGCTAGACAATGATAAAAGAAGAGAGAAGAAGAATTGATGCAGTTGAATTGTAGTGTTAACAAAGAATACTGAATATACCATGGACTACCAGAAGGATGAACAAATCATCCTTAGAAGAAATGCAACCAAAATGCTCCTTAGAAGCAAGGATGGTGAGACTTTGGCTTCCTTACTTTGGGCATGTCATTAGGAGGGACCAATAACAAGAAAAGGACATCATGTTTGGTAAAGTAAAGGGTCCAACAAAGGCGGGAAACCCTCAATTAGATGGGTTGACACAGCAGCCACAACAATGGACTCAAACATACCACTAGTCATGAAGATGGAGGAGGACCAGGCAATACTTTGCTCTGTTATACATAAGGTCACATGAGTCAAAGCCAACTCCACAGCAACTGACAACAACGAGAACAACATTTAGGCTATTGCTACTCCAGGTTTGGTCCATGAACCAACACCATCAGTATCACCAGGAAGCTTATTAGAAATGCAGAATCTCGGGTCCCAACTAGAACTTCTGAATCAGAATATCTGAGGGTAAAGCCAGCAATCTGTGTTTTCACAGCTTCTCCACGTGTTTTTCATGCGTGCGAAAGTTTGAGCAGCACTGATTTAGAGAATTAAATGAATCGAGTATGATTGCTAAAATTGTCTTCCATAAATTCATTATCATTAAACACATCATGTACAAAGAAAAGTTACCGTACATACTGGAGGTCTAGGAACAGTAATTTTTGGGATTTTCTCCGCCATTTCTTTTCTTAATTAGCATTATTTGAACTTGGACAAGAAAATTAGGCATTTGGTAGATGAGTGCTTTGCCCTTTAATTTCATAAATATTTATTGAGTTCTACCTACACATCCTGGGGCAGTGGTGGTTCAGTGGTAGAATTCTCACCTTCCATGCAGAGACCCAGGTTTAGCCCAGTCAATGCACCTCATACACAGCCACCACCCATCTGTCAGTGGAGTCTTGTGTGTTGCTATGATGCTGAACAGGTTTCAGTAGAGCTTCTAGACTAAGACATACTAGGAAGAAAGGCCTAGCAATTTACTTCCAAAAATCAGCCAGTTAAAATCCTATGGATCACAATAGTCCAATCCATAACTAATCATGGGAGTGGCACAGGACTGGGCATTGTTTCATTCTGTTGTGCATGGGGGCAACATAAGTTGAGGGCCAACTCAAGGGCAGCTAACATAACAACCTATGTTCCAGGTCTTGCTTAATATGCTGGGGATTCAGCAATGAAGATCTACATAGTACCTGCCTTTAGGGAGCTTATAGTCTAACAGGAGAGATAGACAATAAACCTGTATTTACATGTGTAGAAAGAACTACAAAAGAGAGCCACCAGCCACTATAAGAGCATCTAGCAGGTGGACCGAACTTGAGGCTGTTACCTATGAGTTGGAGGATGGGCATCATGGGGTTCCTGAACCACTTGAATTTTGTTTACATTTTGTTAACATATATGTTCATATTTTCATTGTTCGGGGGAGAGAGTTTTCAAAGAAGTCCTTGAAATCCAAATATTTAAGAAACACTACTGAAGTAAAAGAGCTGAACAGAAGATTTCAAACCGCTGCACAAGAAGACAAAGTAAAGTACTATGATGAAATGTGCAAAGACCTGGAGTTAGAAAACCAAAAGGGAAGAACACATTTGGCATTTCTCAAGTTGAAACAACTGAAGGAAAAATGGAAGCCTCAAGTTGCAATTTTGAAAGATTCTATGGGCAAAATATTGAATGATGCAGGAAGCATCAAAAGAAGATGGAAGCAATACAGAGTCACTATATGAAAAAGAATTGGTCAACATTCAACCATTTCAGGAGATAACATATGATCAAGAACCAATGGTATTGAAGGAAGAAGTCCAAGCAGCACCGAAGGCCTTGGCAAAAAAAAAACAAGGCTTCAGGAATTGATGGAATAACAATTGAGATGTTTCAACAAACAGATACAGCACTGGAAGTGCTTACTAGTCTATGCTAAGAAATTTGGAAGACAGCTACCTGGCTAACCAACTGGAAGAGATCTATATTTGTGCACATTCCAAAGAAAGGTGATCCAACAGAATGCAGAAATTATGAAACAAATATCATACACAAGCAAAATTTTTCTGAAGATTATTTAAAAGTGGTTGCAGCAGTACATTGAAAGGGAACTGCCAGAAATTCAAACTGGATTCAGAAGAGGACATGGAATGAAGGATATCATTTCTAAAGTCAGATTGATCTCAGCTGAAAGCAGAGAATACCAAAAAAGATGTTTACCTGTGTTTTACTATACAAAAGCATTTGACTATGTGGATCATAAGAAATTATGGATAACATTGAAATGAATGGGAGTTCCAGAACACTTAATTGTGCTCATGAGGAACCTGTACAGAGACCAAGAGGCAGTCATTCAAACAAAACAAGGGAATACTGCGTGGTTTAAAATCAGGAAAGTTGTGTGTCTGGGTGGTATCCTTTCACCATACTTATCCAATCTGTATGCTGAGTAAATAATCTGAGAAGCAGACTATATTAAAAAAATGTAGCATCGGGATTGGCAAAAGACTCATTAACAACCTGTGATATGCAGATGACACAACCTTGCTTGCTGAAAGTGAAGAGGACTTGAGCACTTACTGGTAAAGATCAAAAACTACAGCTTTCTGTTTAGACTACACCGCAACATAAAGGAAATGAAAATCCTCAAAACTGGACCAACAAGCAACATCATAATAAATGGAAAAAATACTGGAAGTTGTCAAGGATTTAATTTTACTTGGATCCACAATCAACAACTATGGAAGGAGCAATCAAGAAATCAAATGATGCATTGCACTGGGCAAATCTGCTACAAAAGACCTTTCTAAAGTGTTGAAAAGCAAAGATGTTACTT
The DNA here is from genome assembly GCF_000243295.1 of Trichechus manatus latirostris. Classification (NCBI taxonomy): domain Eukaryota; kingdom Metazoa; phylum Chordata; class Mammalia; order Sirenia; family Trichechidae; genus Trichechus; species Trichechus manatus. Next base: position 17,510,558 of record NW_004443978.1, read on the forward strand.
TGAGGACTAAGGTGTGCCTGACCCAAGCCATGGTATTTTCAATCACCTCATATGAATGGAAAAGCTGGAAAATGAGTAAGGAAGACTGAAGAAGAATTGATACCTTTAAATTATGGTGCTGGCGAAGAATATTGAATATACCATGGACTGCCAGAAGAATGAACAAGTCTGTCTTGGAAGAAGTACAGCCAGAGTGCTCCTTGGAAGCGAAGACGGTGGCACTTTATCTTACATACTTTGAACATGTTATCAGGAGGGACCAGTCTCTGGAGAGGGACATCATGCTTGGTAAGTTAGAGGGTCAGTGAAAAAGAGGAAGACCCTCAATGAGATGGACTGACACAGTAGCTTGCAACAATGATCTGAGACATAGCAATCATTGTGAGGATGGTGCAAGACTGGGCAATGTTTCATTCTGTTCTACTTAGGGTTGTTATGAGTCAACTCAACTGTACTGAACAAGAATAACACTGAGATCAGTATTGTGTTGTTGTTCTTAGGTGCCATCAAGTGGATTCTGACTCATAGGGACCCTATACACAACAGAATGAAACCGCTGCCCAGTCCAGCACCATCATCACAATCCTAGCTGTGTCTGAGCCCATTGTTGCAGCTACTGAGATCAATACTACAGGCCAGTTAATTACCCCTATGTTTGACTCCGTTATCTGTGTATACACAATCCTTTTCTTCCTCTCTTCTCTAAGAATGCTTGTTTTAGCCTCAATTACCAAGATATAGGCTCAAAAATCTGTTTCATCTGCAGCGTAGAGATATACATTCATCCTTCATCTATGAAAAATTGAAGGCAAACTCTCTCCAGCCATGAGCTCAGGCAGGTGCATGGCTGCATGGCTTTATTATGAGATATGGATAGAGGTGGAATGTCCTAAGAAGAGCTCCCTTAAAAGGACCTCTCTGACACGTGTTCAACATTTAATTCACAGTACTTGCAGATGAATGAGCCAGAGGTTCTGGGGTGTAGGCTTAAAACCCTGCACATTGATTAAAAGCTGTGCTCAAATCCAGACCAATTAATAACAGAGTCCCCATGGGGTTACTAGTAAGGGTGGTTGTTATTATGTTTTTCATCTTCATTTCAAGGTTTCTGCAAGTGGATTAATCAGCCCTGTGTATTCATTCTACCACTAGAGCAACAATTCATTTTTATTATTGTGTCACAAATACCAGTGACATTCAGTAGACCTTGCAGAGAAATTTTTATGAGTTTGGGCAAATAACCAGTGTAGCACACCAGTAAGATCAGATGATAATATCAGCTACCACTTCTGGAACCTGACAGGGTCCCTCAACTACATGCACCGAATTGGAATATCAGCCTGGTGATTCAGTTAATCCTCATTACCTAAATAATTCCAGAGAAAAGGCAAATACAGTATGTGTGTTTACAATATGGGCACGCGTATCATTTTTTATACCATCAAAGTTGCTTAAAGAGTAAATTTCAATGAGACTTTAAATTAGCTCCTAGATACCAATAATAAGAAAGTAAATATTATTTATTTCTTAAATGTTTTTCACATGAATAATTTAGTGACATCAATTACATTAATCATGCTGTGTAACCATCACCAATATCCATTGCCAAATTTCCCTTCGTCATAAACAGAAATTCAATGCTTCCTAAACAATGACTTCCCCTAACCCTAACTCTCCTCAAGTACCATGGGACTTTTAATAACTTCAAGCAGACAATAAACCTTTATTTTTTATTGTCTCACAAATATTACAATCCAGTCTCAATGGGACTCAGTTTACCACAACTGCTTGTTTGCTTCGTAAGTTTTAGTCAATGTCTTGAGTAGTTTGATTAGCCTCTCAGTTGACCTAAAGGTCATCTCAATTGTTACCATGTCCTCTTTGCACTCCAAATAGAAGAATTAGGAGTGGCAACGTTTGTGGTTTGTGATTAGAACATCCTAACTGTCCTAAGGCAGCTCACGCTGTGAGCACTGCATCTTCACAGCCAGGGTCGTCATCACAGCTTCCTACTGTGATTTCATGAAGGAGAAGACAACACACAGGTATGCTTCTCTCTCTCTCTTTCTATGCATGATCCATTTGCTCTATTGTAGGAAGACTCTTCAGAATATTTAATCCACCATACTGCAAGGCTTGGAAATCATTATTTATTTATTTATTTTTTAATGTTTAAGAGTGAATTACATTTCTTTTTCTGCAAACTATCTATCCTGTTTTTTTTTTCCTTTATTTTTCGTTGTTGTTGTTAAAAATATATACAGCAAAGCATACATCAATTCAACAATATCTACACATACGATTCAGTGACATTGATTACATTGAAATTGTGTAACCATTCTCACCCTGGAGTCATTTCTCCACTTACCCCTGGCATCATATACTATCTTCCTACAGTATATGGGATATATTTGGAATTATAAAAACATGGAAACATTGCCTACTCTACTAGGGATTCTTCAGGCCTTCTTCAGTGGGGCCAGAAACTATGTGGGAGAACTTGATGCTGAGTGCTGTTTCTTCTCTGGAAGCTTCCTCTCTCCCTCCCGCACCTGCTTCTGAAAGGAACCCAGAGGTCTTCAACCCTCTGATGGGAGGAAGAGAAATGGACTGGGATTGAGAGAGATGGCTGCTTTCTTCTCGTCTGGCTTCAGCAAGTCTCCTAAGGCATCCCTGGTCTCTGTCAGGTTGGCCTGAAGGCAGCTTCATGCTTACACTTCCCCTGAGACTTAAGAATTACCAAGACCGTGCTGTTGGGTGGGAAAAGGACGGACCTATGACATCTTTATTTATAGTCATCTGAAAAACATCACAGGCAAATCCGTCCATCATCACGTTTATTCTCATTAATAATGATTGCCAAACAGTACCATTAGCTGCATACAAGGCATCAGATAATTGGAAAGTGCATTCCTGATGACTTTTTTTTTTTTCAAGCACTCCGGAGATTGCATGAGCATACTCTTTCTCCGTCAGTGTCTTTCCATGGACTGTGGAAGGGGTAACCAAAAAAAAAAAACACAGTCACAGACTCGAGGTCTCACGACAACAGAATGCAAACCAAAAATCAGAAGCCTGGCTCACCACCCTGGTGAGATCCCACAGCTTGCATCTCCCCACTTGCAGCTCACCTGTTCCTGGACTCAACCAGAGATGCCACAGGCAGTCACAGTGTGGAACCATTATCCTGGCCTTCTTACGTCCAAGCTCTAGAGAGAAAACATAAAGAGAAAAAAAAAAAATGAGATGTAGAAGATGGGTGGGGTAAACACTGTATTTAAAAAAAATCAGTGTGTAAAGTCTGCCACAGGAGTCCCTGAGTGGTGCAAATGGTTAACATACTCAGCTCTTAACCAAAAGGTGGAGGTTCAAATCCACCCAAAAGTGCCTCAGAAGAAAGGCCTGGCAATCTACTTCTGAAAAACCTCTGGAGAACAGTTCTATTCTGACACACTTGGGGCCACAATGAGCAACTGGTTTTTAAGATCATTCACAAGAAACAAGGTTTTCTTTTATTCTTTCCTTTTTATGACTGTGGCACTGAGGGAACACAGGGCTTCCATATCCATCCTGGTCTTCAGTATTTAAGGGTTGCCGAATGTGCAAAAGAAACACTATGTGTTTTGTCGGTTTCACATCTACAAACTGTAAAGCTAGCCTTCTGGCAGTCCCAAGATGGACAAGAGGCCCTGGCTTCCTCTCACCCTGCCAGACCTCTATGGTTTCTATCACCTGTGAGTTGAGAGAAAGCTGAGTCATGCAACAGAGTCTAAAGGATGAGGAAGGGAGGGCGTCCAGGTGTTTTGACCTATGCGTCTGAAAACGATTTTTTATGGCAAAAGCAAGACATGGTATAGTTAAAGAATCTGTTTTAATTTATATATATATATATATATATATATATATATATATATAAACCAAAATATGCAAAAGCATAAAGAACAATTAATCAAATTATATATGGAAAAATCACCTTTGTTGAAAACACAACAATTATCCAACATTTGGAACGTTGTGGAAATTTTGAAATAGGAGATTATGTAGCTACATATAATGAGTACCTACAGCCTGCTAGGTGATTTGATTTCAGAGATACCAAAAGTCCTCTGCCTTCAAACAGCTCTGTCTCCTGTGTCTAAAATCCTGGCCAGCTCTTTCTTTGGTGTGGAGCTGATGAGAAGGCTCAGGTAAGGCTAATGGATGTCTTATGAAGGGGAACCTCTTAAGCAATAAGTGAGACGCATGGACTGACTTTCCAATTAACAAGCAGAGAGCAATGTCTCTGGAGGAAACAGACCAGAGTGTTTGGATAAGGGTTTGCAAAGAGATAGGTGGGCATGAATGCATTGTCTGGGAGATGACCCTGGATGGTCAAGAAAGAGTGGGGACACTGATGGAGGTGACTTTCTAGCAGCTTCTCTCTTCTGCTTCAATTCTTTGACCCTCCTGCCCCACCTCCCCATAGCATACATTGTCTTCTATTATCTAGCTTGCTCAATGACCCCCCCAGAAATACACTGATAAATAGCTGCAGATGCAGTGTGGCTCAATTTCACAGCCTTTTTAGTTTCTTTTTTATCTAAAATGTAAACTGAAATTAAATCTTTCCCCAAAGAGCTCAGAGCTATAAGAGGATGTTATAGGAAGAGGTGGTAAATCAATCACCACGGAGAGGAAACAATCCAAAATAGCTTTACTACATCCTCCATACTCCTTGGGTAATCACAGCAGACTCTGGGGAGTTTGGGTTAAAGCTCTCTTTGGCTTTCCATGTTTAGATTTTAAAGAAGGGCAAAAAGCTCTGGTCTGCCTTCCATCTGAGTCTGAGATGGAGACAGTACCATATAATATAAATATAATGTCAAGAGGCTTGGGTACAAAGTCAGAAGACTTAACTTACCGTTTTGACACCACCACTTTGTAGTTAATGTGACTTTGGGCAACGCAACTAGCCTCTCTAAGACTCAGTCCCTACCTGTGTAAAATGGATTTGATATTATAGAGAACTTAGTATTGTGCTAAAAATCGACTGAGATTAGCTGATTCAAGGGCACTCTGGAAACAAAAGTTATTAATATTCCCCATGGAGTTAAGCGAGCCCTGTCAGTGACATTCATTGTTGTATTCATATAGCTTTGTCCTTTCCACTTCGGAGCACGCCAGTCCAACTACCATCGTCAGCACTTGCACTTTATATCAGAATCAGAGCCGTTCTCTGACTGCTGGGGCCTAATTTGACACCTCTGCAGCATGTGGAAGTACCGGGAAGCAATGCACCCATTCCCACCAGAATGGCCTTCAACCAATGAAGTAATACAAATTGATGTATAAATGCACCAGCTTCCCCACACCCCTCAGGTGGGGGCGTTCTGGGGTGTAAGTGTACACATGTTCTCAGAATTCCTTAAGGGGATTAGGCTTCAGTCACAGATAGACCCATAGTGTAATGTGATGAATAATTTACTCCACACTGGCTTCCTCCCTTTTCTGTCTCTCTTCCCTCACTCACCAGCAGTGTTTCCTGGGATAATCTCTCAAATGTGCTCTTGAATCCTTGTTTCAGGGTTTGCTTCTGGGAGAACATAACAGAAGATATTGTCCATCCTAGGATTCTACAAAGGGCCACAATGAGGACTGTAAATGGTTCTACTTTGGCAGGTACAGTGTACCTTTCAGATCTTGGGAGTCCATTCAATCATTAAATTTGTTAAGGCACACCTCTGTCCTTTAATACTCAACTTAAACAACCTAAGCAATTTTTGTTTATAGACAACACTTACCCTTTTCCCTTCTTTTCTACAAATCTCTTCAGCACCTTTTCATGATGTCCACACTGTTTATCTCTTTTTGTTTTGTTTTTTAATGTTTATTGAGCACCTGGCAGCAAGTGGTGAGGGAGGATCAATTTAGAAATCAAAGGGCCTGGATGTGAAGTGCAGAGAATATTTTCTCACAGGAAATGTTTAATAACAGCACCTCTGTCCAGAGAGTTGTGCAACCTTCCTCTGAAACAACCCTGTCTTAGTTATGTAGTGCTGCTTTAACAGAAATACCACAAGTAGATGGCTTTAACAAAGAAAAATTTATTTCAGAGTTAAGTAGGCTAAAAGTCCAAATTCAGGGCATCAGCTCCAGGGGAAGGCTTTCTCTCTTTGTCGGCCTTCTTGTCAATGTTCCCCCTGACTAGGAGCTTCTCCGCACAGGGACCCCGTGTCCAAAGGGCACGCTCTGCTCCTGGCACTGCTTTCTTGGTGGTAGAGGTCCCTGATTCTCCACTTGCTTCCCTTTCCTTTTATCTCTTACAAGAGATAAAAGGTTGTTCAGGCCATACCCCAGGGAAACTCCCTTTACGTTGGATCAGAGATGTGACCTGGGTTAGGGTGGTGTTACAATCCCACCCTAATCCTCTTTAATGTAAAATTACAATCACAAAATAGAGGACAACCACACAACACTGGGAATCATAGCCTAGCCAAATTGATACACACATTTTTTTGGGGGACACAATTCAATCCATGACAAACACCTACCAATGTGTTTAAGATACCTTTTCTGTATTCTTGGGAAGTATACGAGCACAATTGAAAACTACAGTTGCTCAGGGAAAAAAACCTTTTATTTATTATGTCTATCTGTCCAGTTAAATTATTTTGTTTACATCCATCGTCCACCATCCATCATACCTCCTCCGCTCCTTCTATATCTTCTTCCATCCATCCTTACACCTCTCCCTCAACTCTTTCTTCCATGCATCCTTTTTATCCTTTTTTCCAATCTTCCCTCTATATCTCTTCCTATGTATTCTTCTATCTGTCCTTGCATCCCTTCTTCTAGTTCTCATTCTATCTACCCTTTCCTTTGCCCTTCCATACTTCTTCTATTCCTTTTTTTCATCCTTCATTTCATCCATCCAACATCCGTTCTTTCTTCCCTTCTTTCACTCATGGATACTCATAATAACGGCACTGGGGCATAATGGTTAAATGCACTGTGTAGTCAAGCTACCTGGGTTCAATCCCAGCTCCAGTATTCATTAGCCATGTGCCTTTGGGAAATTTACTTAAAGTCCCCATACTCTACTTCCCTAGTTTCTTTATAAACAAAAGTTAATAATAATCCACAATCCACTGGCTTATTCTAAGCATTAAATAAATTAATATGCATGTGACTTAATAAAGACTGGCTTGTATTAAGTGCTCTATAAATGCTAGTGTTATAATTCGTATACTCCTAGCACTGGGCTAAAGGCTGCAAAGATAAATTTTAAGACACATGTTTTTCTTATAAGGGGATTCTTATCTCTGGCAAGGTTTAATACAGCATGCAAAGATGAGCAAGTAATTCACTCTTCAAGAGGAAGGCTTAGTTCGCTGTGTTCATTTCCTAAAGTGTATAATTCAGCATTATCACCTCTGACAATTGTTAAAATATTTGAGGGTTTTGTGTTTCCAAAGCACTGCCGCTCTCTTCCAACTCCTGATCTTTGTCCCTTTCAGTCCCATTCTATCAAGTGTATTCATCTGAACCTTGATTTCTACACTGAGTTTCTTGCCAGCATTCTGCAATACAATTTAACATGATAGGCAATATAATATTCTTGTTGGAGACAGCAGCCGTTCAATAGAATGGATTGGAACTCTTGCCAACTTGAGTGTGATTTAGGTCCCCTTGTTATCGGGAAATGTCTGCATGTACTTTCAGCTCTATAGAGACATCTTTCAAAAAGTGACTGCAGTTCTGATACTCTCAGTCAACTCCATTTATCCTTTTGGTACCTCATTACAGGTTTTTTGTTTTGTTTTGTTTTGAAGCTCCAAGACTTCAACACCTAGAGAATAGTATGCTAATATTTAAAAATTGTCAGACTTATTTTGAGAAGTTAAGCAAAAAATAGCTTAAGTTTAGTTTGGAGACCTATTGAAACTCACAAAAGAGCATTTGAACAAAACTACCTAGTCTGCTATGTCTCAGAGACAGAACCTTACAGGTTTAACTCTATAGGCAAAGTGAGGTCCACAATCGTCATCATCAGTCAGAAAACAAATACTTACAACCTTTAGATGGCACCTCTAGTTTAGAGTATCCCTGGGTGGCACAAATGGATATTGCACCTGATTCTAACTGAGAGGTTGGCAGTTGGATTCCACTCAGAGGCTCCTGGGAAGAAGGGCCTGATGTTCTACTTCTGAAAAATCAGCCTTTGAAAACTTATGGAGCACAGTTCTAATCTGACACATATGGAATAGCCATGAGTTGGAGTCAACTCAATGGCAACTGGTTGGTTTATTAGACAGGTTAGTTAGACCACGCTGTGGTAACAAATAAATTCTGAAACCTTAGTGGTTCAGCAAAATAACTTTATTTCTTGCTCTTGCAAAATCTGAGTCAGATTGATGGGGGATTTCTTCACTGTGTAACCCAGTTATCCAGTCTCCCTGCATGTTCTATTTACAACAGCTCAACATGTGACTACCAAGGTTACTGAGGAAGAGGAGAAGGAACATCAGCTCTTAACTGCCTCATCTGGAAAGTGATATCCTTTATTTCTACTTACTATCCATTGGCCAAAACTTGACTTATGACTGCACCCTAATATCAAAGGCTAGGAAACTCAGAGGAACACATTAGTATTTGTTGAGCCTATATGTCTCATTCACAACTGGTGTATATGTAGAAATTCCAAATCCATAAGAGAAAAGAGGCGCCAAGAGGATAAAGATCATGGAAGACGTGGATTGTTCTTAGATGACAATGGAAGTTCTGAAGCAAGGTTTGTTCAGACCAGGGGCTCAATTAAAAACAACACAGCCACGAGCACAAAGCTTTTTAAACATATGATCATCTATCTTTAAAATTAAATGTTTTATGAATTAAAAATATGGAACTTCAGCTCTGCTCACCAAATCTGGGGAGATGACACGTGGTTATTCTTTGGATATTTCCCAGAACACCACGGATTCACTTTTCCCAGTTTAAGGAGCACAATCTAAGTGTTCAATAAATAGTTATTAAATGGAGGTGATGAGGGTATATTTGAGATACAAGTTGAAGTCATCGTTAATTTGAGGATCTGCAAAATAGTTGACTATTTGCCTGGATACTTCGAATACAGAATTCTAAAGTGTAAATTCATTGCAGTCATAATGCTTTATACATTTTTTAATTAACTTTTACCTTGAATCCTCCTCAGTGCCTAGTCACAAAAGGCAATGAACCCAGGTAGTATGAGTGTATCTGAAGCCTGTTCAATGTCATCGTACTAACAGGGGCCTTTATCATGACTTCTCCCTCCTCTGTGTTCCCTCCCCACCTAGCCAGGCACTGTCACTGAACAATGAAGGCAAGCTTCAAACTAATAAATCCAAGGCATGCACAATTGCCTTTAGAGACCTTCAGAGAAGAAGCAAATGTTTGACCTAGTTTCCAGGTTTTTCTTGACTCAAGTGCCTGATAGCTACTACCCACACTCCTCTCTGGTTCCTGACCACTCATTACCTGATAGTTCTCCTGGATACAGGACCTCTTGCTTACCTGAACTCTGAGGCTTGCCTGGTTGTGCAAGTCTCCTCCCCTTGCTTCTACAACCCAGCTTATAATAGCTATTTAAGTAAACTCTAATCTTTCTATCTAGGAAAAAAAAGAAAAATAAAGAATTGAGTTACCACATATTAAATATTTATTTTTATTAACCAAATATTTATCATGTGCATATTGTCTTCTAGACACTTTTGTAGATGATAGGGATAATATGACAAAGTCCTTGTTCACTGTTGTAAGGATGAATAAAAATTGAAAATGTTGTTGTTGTGTGCTGTCAGTCAATTCCCACTCATAGCAACCCTATATAACAGAGTAGAACTGCCCCATTGAGTTTCCTAGGCTATAATCTTTATGGAAGGAGCCCTGGAGGCACAATGATTAAGTGCTTGGCTGCTAACAGAAAGGTCAGCGGCTCAAACTCACCATCTGCTCCACAGGAGAAGAGACCTAGTGACTGCTCCATTTACAGCTTAGGGAACTCTATGAGGCAGTTCTACTCTGTCATATAGGGTTGCGATGAGCTGGAATCAACTTCATAGCACACAGCGACAACGATTTATATGAGTGCATATCTTCAGGTCTTTTCTCTCTTGGAGCTGCTGGTGGGTTTGAACAATGACCTTTCTGTTAGCAGCTGAGTGCTTAACCAGGGCTCCATAAAGTGAAAATAAGAAGTTTTAAGTCTCCCTGTTGAAAATAAGGTAAGAGGCTCCCCTTCTCCTCTGTTCTTTCAGAATTCATTTTAGATAACTTGTTTTGTAAATTATTTCTCTACTCTTTGAAAAGTATGTAAATCTAAGGTGTTTCCTTAAGGACCTGGCAACTACCTCTTTGAAATGTAACTTCAGGTAATATTCCTCCACCTTTCTGTTTCCTGGAAGTAGATTAGCATAACCGGATGTGGTCCAGGCCTCAAGTTGCAAATCTACTTCCTGTCATAAAGATATTAGAACATTAGCAAATTTATCTTGAAAACATGAATGTAATGGGTTGTATCCATTCAGCTATATAAAGGATCACATTCCTTTCTGTCTTTGCAATCTCTTTAGCAGACAGCCTGTGATGCATCACCTTCTGGTTTAATGCTTATTCAATAAAACTTTTCTTTCTCTTCTATTTTCGTGGAGAGGTTTAGTGGGTTGGGAGTAGATTTTGTTTTTAGTAACTTTCCCCAACACTGAAGAGTTTACTTTATAGAAGGAAGAAACAGGTTGTCATGGATTGAATTGTGTCCCCCCAAAATATCTGTCAGCTTGGCTAGGTCATGATTCCCAGTATTGTATGATTGTGTAATCTGATGTGATTTCCTTATGTGTTGTAAACTCTACCACTATGATAAGGTTATATGTGATTTCTTTATGTGTTGTAATCTCTATCACTATGATGAGGTTATACTGATGAGATCTACAAGATTGGATAGTGTCTTAATCCAATCTCTTTTGAGATAAAAAGAGAGAAGTGAGCAGAGACACATGGGAACCTCATACTACCGAGAAAGCAGTGCCGGGAGCAGACTGCATCATTTGGACTTGAAGTTCCTGCACAGAGAAATTCCCAGACCAGGGGAAGATTGATGACATGGACCTTCCTCCAGAGCTGGCAGAGAAAGTGTTCCTCTGGAGCTGACACCCTGAATTTGGACTTGTAGCCTACTGGACTGTGAGAGAATAAACTTCTATTTGTTAAAGCCATCCACTTGTGGTATTTCTGTTAGAACAGCACTAGATGACTAAGGCACAGGTAAAGACATTAATTAAAAAAAAAAGGACTATTTTGGATGAAGATCAATATAAAGGAAAGAGAACAGTGTGATACTAAGTTGGTGAGTGGAGACGGGGCAAGGTTCAGAGAGCTGTCAGGGAGCCCTCTCTGCCAGAAAGATGGAGGCAGCCTTGGCAATATGGGCCAAGTAGCATTTCAAGCAACCAAGTTGTTATCAGCTTGACTCAGACTCATGATGACCCCATGTGTGTCAGAGTAGAACTGTGTTCAATAGGGTTTTCAATGGCTGATTTGTTGGAACTAGATCACCAGGCCTTCCTCCTGAGGTGCCTCTGGGTGGACTCAAACCTCCAACATTTTGGTTAGCAGCTGAGCATGCAGAGCTTCCATTCCAAGCAAAAAAGGGGAGGAATGAGCTTGGAATGCAGGATGGAAAGGTCAAAGATCCCCTTCTTCCTCCTGCCACATCCAATAAAGGAATGTAGTCAGTCTTTTTCTGATTTCCATTCCCGGACCCTGGGGAAGCAAGGATATAAATTTCACATTAAATGTGTTAAAGCAAAATTATATTAAGCCAATAATAGAAATTGATTGAAGTTTATTTAGTATACAATTTGCAAATCAGGGGTGATATTGTAACATTTCTACTAGGGAGTCAAAAATATTCCAAAGATGTGAAAACCTTCAAAGACTCTTATACCCCCCTCTTATCAACATTGCCATGCAAAAAAAGCCAACAGAACTGATAAACAATTTGTGGTCAGGAAGGATTCCATATAGCATTATCTTGAAGAACAATTAAAATACTTACTGATTTACACTAAAACATAGCTCTAGTCTGAACTTTGGAGTCTCTGTTTCCCTAAACTGACTGAATTCTTCAGAAAAGTAAAATGCCCAAGGTAAAATGGTCTTACTAGTTTATCTAGACAATTGTTTGACTCAAAGATGATTTTTAGAAAGCAGTTTCTTAAAGGTTCAAGGTTCAAAAAAAGATTTCAGAGCAATGGCTTGGGTCAGTCACCTCAACCCCATGAACTCCAGAAATATGAATTCCAGGAGAATTGAAACTGTTTCTCAATCTCCTCCTTTTTGATTAGGATTCTGCTATAGAATAATGGTAGCCAGGCACCATCTGATTTTCTTCTGGCCTTGTGGCAAAGGAGACAGTTGTTAATGGAGGCAATCAGACATGGAGTTTAGCTCCTCCTCCACCTAGCTCTCCTTTTTCTCTGCTTCTCTAGATGAACATAGACCAATTGTCACACCTTGGATGCAACACAAGATTTTAAGATCCCAGACACTATACAATGAACTAGGAGGTAGAAGAGAAACATTAAGAACAATATTAGGCAAATTGACTGAAATGACCCATGGACCATGACCTTACGTCTTTGGACCAAGGAAAAGAGTGTTTGTTCATACATAAGCAGCATCAGTAAAGCCTTTTCATGTGACTCAGCAGCAACCACATTCTGCAAAACCTCAGATTGCATACTATTAATATAAAAACAGTAAGTCCATTTATTAAGGGACAGACTCCTCCTTAGGAGACTAACAGGAAATCTAATGCTATTCTATTTTGTAAAGTCATAGCTTAAACTTCAGATACTCCTCTCATTATGGTATTTACAACTTTGCCAAGTTTATCAACAGAAACTTCTAATTTGGAGAGTTATACTGTCTAAACCCATTTAAAGTTTGATTATTTCCTTTAATGCAGGAATCAGATATTCCAGTAGTTAATAGAAATATACTGGCTAAAAATATCTTATGGTAATAATTTTTCTTATCTTTTAATTCTTCTTTTAATCCCCTTAAAGTTTCTTTCCTGGTCTTAACTTTTATATTTCCCTCATTTTTCTCTTTTTTGTTAATTTCTTACAAATAAATACATAGGAATAGCATAACAAGAACCAGTCTAATCTGCAGGCAAAAAAAAAAAAAAGAAAGAAGAAATACAGAGAAAACAAACTAATAGAGATCAGGAAACAAATTGAGGAATAAAATGAGAAAATCAGTAAGGAAATTCAAAAAACAAAAGATAATTACTGGAACTAAAGAATAAAATAAGTGATTTAGAAAACGCAAGAGAAACATTTAACAATAGAGTTGAATAGACAGAAAATAGAATAAGTGAACTAGAAGACAGAATAACTGAATTTGTTAAGCCTCATGACAAACAAGAGAAAATAACAATGAAAAGCGTACAAAGCCAAATGGAAACGTAGGATTCAATTAAGAGATCTAACATTAGTATTATTAGAATTCCAGAACACTGTGATAATAATAAAGGCAAGAGATAATTTTCTAAGAGATAATCATAGAGAACTTCCCAGACCTGAACAGGGAACTAAGCCCGCAAATAGAGGAAGCTATATGAACTCAAATTAAAAGAAATATAAAGAGGTCTACCTCATGTCATATTCTAATAAAATTCCTGAAAACTAATGACAAGGAGAAATTTCTGAAAGCAGCAAGAGAAAAACACGATATAACATATCAAGAGTCCTTCATACAAATTAGTGTGGATTTCTCCCCTTGAAACTTTAGAGGTCAGAAGACAATGGAGTGACATATACAAAAAACAGAAAGAAAACATTGTCTACCAACAATTCTTTACCCACCAAAGTTGTCATTCAAAAATGAGAGGTATGGAACACTTATACGCTGTTGGTGGGAATGTAAAATGGTACTACCACTTTGAAAATTGATTTGGCACTTCCTTAAAAAAGCTAGAAATAGAAGTAGCATACCATCCAGCAATCCCGCTCTTTAGAATATATCCTAGATAAATAAGAGCCATCACATGAATAGATATATGCACAGCCATATTCATTGCAACACCATTCACAATAGCAAAAAGATGGAAACAACCTAGGTGGGCATCAATAGATGAATGGATAAACAAATTATGGTATATTCACACAAAGGAATACTATGAAATGATACAGAACAATCACGAAACCATGAAACATCTTATAACATGGAGGAATCTGGAGGACATTATGCTGAGTGAATTTAGTCAGTCACAGAAGGACAAATATTGTATAAGACCACTACTATAAGAACTCAAGAAAAGGTTTAAACACAGAAGAAAATATTTTTTGATGATTACGAGTGTGGGGAGGGAGGGTGAGAGTTATTTACTAACTAGATAAGAGATAAGAATTATCTTAGGTGAAAACAGGACCCATACCTCACACTGTATACAAAAACTACTTCAAAATGGATCAAAAACCTGAATATAAAGCCTAAAACTATAAAGTTCATAGAAGAAAAAATAGGACCA
>NW_004443978.1:17526170-17580443 GCF_000243295.1 Trichechus manatus latirostris
AAGAAAATCTTCTGCATCTTACTTTGGTGAATGGTATCTGGGGTCTTAAAAGCTAGCAAGTGGCCATCTAAGATGCATCAATTTGTCCCAACCACCTAGAGTAAAGGAGAATGAAGAACACCAAAGACAGAAAGAAAGTATTAGCCCAAGAGACATAAAGGGCCACATAGACCAGAGACTTCATCAGCCCGAGACCAGAAGAACTAGATGGTGCCCAGCTACCACCAATGACCGTCCTGACAGGGAACACAACAGAGAGTCCCTGATGGAGTGGGGGAAGGGTGAGATGGAGAACTCAAATTCTAGTAAGACGACCAGACTTAATGGTCTGACTGAGACCAGAGGAATCCCAGAAAGCATGGCCCCGGACTCTTTGTCAACCCAGAACTAAAACAATTCCTGAGGCCAACTTTTCAGACAAAGATTGGACTGGACTGCGGGACATAAAATGATACTCGGGAAGAGTGTGCTTCTTAGCTCAAGTAAATACATGAGACTAAATGGGCAGCTTCTGTCCAGAAGTGAGATGATAAGGCAGAGAGGATTAGGAACTGGTTGAATGAACATGAGTAATCAGGGGTAGAAAGGAGGAGTGTGCTGTCACAGTATACAGAGAACAAGTAGGGTCACATAATAATGTATGTATAAATTTTTGTATGACAGACTACAACAATTTAAAAAAAAATGAGAGGGAAATCAACACATTCCCAAATAAAGAGAAGCTTTAGGAATATGCCACTACCAGACTATCTGCAAGTGTTACTTAAGGAAGTTCTCCAAATGAAACGGAAAGAGCAATAAACAAATACTTGGATCTACACGTATGAAATAAAAATAAGTAAATAAAATAAAAGAGAGAGAGAGAGATCTACAAAAACACAACAGCATGGGCAAATATAAGAACAAACTATATGACAGCAATGGGTTTTATTTGATATTTTCAGGTAATAAACACAATAGTTAAGTTCAACAGGCAATACAATATCAAGCGGTAAGAAATGAGTATAAATTAAGCCTATTAGTTATAGGAAGTATAATGATGTCAATGGAGACTTACTAACAGAAAAGGAGAAGGGAGAAGCAAAACAGAAATAGTTGTAGTATGTCAATATTATATATTACTTGTTGTTTGTACGTTAAATATTGTTGCAATTGCAAACTGAGTAATGTAACATTTGTGGTAACCACTAAGAAAACACCTAGAAAAAATATACAGGAGAAAATATGGGAGAAATTAAAAAAGACTCTTCACCAAAAAAACCAGCTAAACAAACAAACAAAAAATAACAGAAAAAAACAAGAATGAAAAAATAGATAGAAGACACTCAAAAAGCAATGAGCAAAATGAAAGAATTAGATACATTTTTTTTCAGTAATAGCATGAAATGTAAATGGTCTAAACTCCCCTTGCAAAAGACAGAGAGTGACAGAATGGATAAAAAACAATCCATCCTTTTGCTGCCTACAAGAAACACACCATAGACATAAAGACACAGACTAAAAATAAAAGGATGGAAAAAAAATATTCCATGCAACAAGTAACCAAAAAAGAGCAAGAGTGGCAATACTGATATCAGATAAAATAGATGTTAAATTAAAATCTATTTCAAGTGATAAAGAAGACATTACATAATAATAAAAGGGTGAATCCATCAAGAACATATAATACTTTTAAATATATATGCACCTAACATTAATGCTCTAAAATACATTAAACAAATACTGACCAATATGAAAGGAGACAGACAACTCCACAATAATAGTTGGGGACTTCAGCACACAGTTTTCTACACAGAACATCTAAAAAGAAAATCACTAAGGACACTGAGGACATAAATAAAACCATAGGCCAATTTGACCTAAGGGACAAATATAGAAAAATTCAACCATCATCAGAACAATACACATTTTTATCCAGTATGCATGTATCATTTTCCACAATAGACCTTATAATAGGACATAAAATGGGTCTCAACAAATTTAAAAAAGATTCAAATCATACAAAGCGTCTTCTTCGACCATAACTGTATAAAGTTAGAAACCAACAACAGGAAAAATAAGAAAAAAAAATTACATGGAAACTAAAAAGCACTAATAAAAAACTACTGGGTCATAGAAAAAATCATAAGTGAAATTAAAAACCACTTAGAATCAAACAAAAATGAAAACACAACATACATAACCCTTGGGTCACAGCAAAAGCAGTACTCAAAGGGAAATTCATAGCAATAAATGTCTACATTTTAAACACACACACACACACACAGAAAAATCCAGAAGCAATAACTTAAGCTGACAATTTGAACAAATAGAAAAGGAAGACAGAAGCTGAAAGCTACTGTTGTTGTTGTTGTTAGGTGTCCTCCAGTTGGTTCCTACTCATAGCGACCCTATGTACAACAGAAGGAAACACTGCCCAGTCCTGCATCATCTTCACAATCTTTGTTATGCTTGAGCCCATTGTTACAGTCACTGTGTCAATCCATCTCATTGAGGATCTCCTTCTTTGTCACTGGCCTTCTACTTTACCAAGCATAATGTCCTCCAGGGGCTGGCCCCTCCCTCTGGATAACATGTCCAAAGTATGTGAGACTAAGTCTTGCCATCCTTGCTTCTAAGGAGCATTCTGGCTGTATATCTTCCAAGACAGATTTGTTTGTTCTTCTGACATCTTTGCTTTTTAACACTTTAAAGAGGTCTTTTGCAGCAGATTTGCACAATGCAATGCATCTTTTGATTTCTTGACTGCTGCTTCCATGGGTATTGATTGTGGATCCAAATAAAATTAACTCCTTGACAACTTCAATATTTTCTCCATTTATCATGATGTTGTTTATTGGTCCGGTTGTGAGGATTTCTGTTTTCTTTATGTTGAGGCGCAATCCATACTGAAGGCTATAGTCTTTGATCTTCATCACTAAGTGCTTCAAGTCCTCTTCATTTTCAGCAAGCAAGGTTGAGTCATATGCATACTGTAGGTTGTTGATGAGTCTTCCTCTAGTCCTGAAGTCACATTCTTCTTCATATAGTCCAGCTTCTTGGATTATTTGCCAAGCACTCACATTGAATAAGTATGGTGAAAGGATACAACTTTGATTCACACCTTGCCTGATCTTAAACCACACAGTATCCCCTTGTTCTGTTTGAATGACTATCTCTTGGTCTATGTATAGGTTCCTCATGAGCACAATTAAGTGTCCTGGAATTCCCATTCTTTGCAATGTTATCCATAATTTGTATGATCCACACAGTTGAATTCCTTTACATAGTCAACAAAACACAGGTAAACATCATTCTGATATTCTCTGCTTTTAGCCATGATCCACTTCACATCAGCAATGATATTCCTCATTCCAAATCCTCTTCTGAATTTGGTTTGAATTTCTGGCAGTTCCCTGTCTATGTATTGCTGCAACTGCTTTTGGCTGATCTTCAGCAAAATTTTACTTGTGTATGATATTAATGATATTGTTTGATAATTTCTGTATTCTGTTGAATCACCTTTCTTTGGAATAGGCACAAATAAGGATCTCTTCCAGTCAGTTGGCCAGGGAGCTGTCTTCCAATTTTTTTGGTATAGATGAGTAAGTGCCTCCAGCGCTGCATCCAGTTGTTGAAACATCTCAATTGGTATTCCATCAATTCCTGGAGCCTTGTTTTCTGCCAATGTCCTCAGTAGAGTTTGGACTTCCTCATTCAGTACAGTTAGTTCTTGATCAGATGCTATCTTCTAAAATGGTTGAACGTCGACCAATTCTTTTTGGTATAGTGACTCTGAGTATTCCTTTCATCTGCTTTGGATGCTTCCTGTGTTGTTAAATATTTTCCCCGTAGAATCCTTCAATATCGCAACTTGAGGCTTGAATTTTTTCTTCCGTTCTTTCAGCTTGAAGAATGTCGAGCATGTTCTTCCCTTTTGGTTTTCTAACTCCAGGTCTTTGCACATTTCATTATAATACTTCAGTTTGTCTTCATGAGCCACCCTTTCAAATCTTCTGTTCAGTTCTCTTACTTCATCATTTCTTCCCTTTGCTTTAGCTGCTCTACATTCAAGAACAACTTTCAGAGTCTCTTCTGACATCCATTTTTGTCTTTTCTTTCTTTGCTGTCTTTTTTCATGACCTATTGCTTTCTTCATGTATGATGCCCTTGAAGTCATCCCACAAGTCATCTGGTCTTCGGTTATTAATGTCCAATGTGTCCAATCTATTCTTGAGATGGTCTCTAAATTCAGGTGAGATATACTCAAGGTCAGATTTTGGCTCTCATGGACTTGCTCTAATTTTCTTCAGTTTCAAAACTTGAATTTGCATATGAGTAATTGATTGTCTGTTCTGCAATCTGCCTCTGGCCTTGCTATGACTGAAAATATTGAGCTTCTCCATCGTTTCTTTCCACAGATGTAGCTGATTTGATTCCTGTGTATTCCATTTGACGAGGTCCACGTGTGTAGTCACTGTTTCTGTTGCTGGTAAAAATCTTCAGTTTCTTCATTTTTGGCCTCAGTGGTTGGTGCATAAATTTGAATAATAGTTGTATTAACTGGCTTTCCTTTTAGGTATATGGATATTATCCCATCACTGACAGCTTTGTACTTCATGATAGATTTTGAAATGTTCTTTTTGGAAATGAATGCAATACTATTCCTCTTCAATTTTTCATTCCTGGCATAGTAGACCATATGATTGTCTGATTCAAAATGGCCAATACCAGTCCATTTCAGCTCACTAATGCCTAAGATATCAATCTTTATGCATTCCATTTCATTTTTGACAACTTCCTATTTTCCTAGATTCATACTTCGTACATTCTATGTTCCTATTATTAATGAATGTCTGTAGGTGTTTGTTCTCATTTTGAGTCATGCCACATCAGCAAATGAAGGCTGCAAAAGCTTGACTCCATCCATGTCATTAAGATCAACTCTACCTTGAGGAGGTAGCTCTTCTCCAGTCGTGTTTTGAGTGCCTTCCAACCTGAGGGGTTCAACTTCTGGCTCTACATCAGACAATGTTGCAATACTATTCATAAAGTTTTCACTGACCAACGTTTTCAGAAGTAGACCACCAGTTCCTTCTTCTAGTTTGTCTTAGTCCTAAATATAGAAAATCCTAAAGATTCTACAAGAAAACTGCTGGATCTCTAGAATAATTCAGCAACATTGTAGGGTACAAGATCAACACACAAAAACCTGTTAGGCTTCTTTACACTAACAAGAAGTATTCTGAAAAGAAAATCAAGAAAACAATACCATTTACAGTAGTCCCCAAAATGATAAAATACCTGGGAATTAATCTAACCAGGGAAATAAAAGACTTCTACAATGAAAATTATTACACAATGCTACATGTGACTAAAAGAGATCTTCATAAATGAACGACATTCCATGCTCATGGATTGGAGACTTAATATTGTGAAAATGTCAATAATACCTAAAGTGATCTACAGATACAATGCAATCCTGATAAAAGTCCAACAGCATTCTCTGTTGAAATGGAAAAAACTAATGATCAACCTTATACTGAAAGGAAAGAGATCTCAAAAAACCAAAGCAATGTTGAAGAAAAAGAACAAAGCAGGACATCTCACACTCATTGATATCAAAACATACTATACAGCCACTGTAATAAAAACAGCATAATATTGATGTAACATTAGACACATAGACCAATGGGATAGAATTGAGAGCCCAGAAATAAATCCAGCCATCTATGGACAACTCATTCGACAAGGGGTCAAAGTCCACTCAATGGGGAGGAAACCTTATCTTTAATAAATGGTGCTGGCAAAACTGGATACACACCTGCAGAAAAATGAAACAGGTGTATATACCTCACTCCATAGACAAAAACTAACTCAAAATGGATCAAAGACCCAAATATTAAACCTCACACTATAAAGTTCATGGAGAAAACATAAGAAGAAATCTATGGAATCTAAACTTTTGTAAAAATAGGATAACAAACATAATGCACAAATATCAGAAGACAAGTTAGATAAATGGGACCTTTATCTGAAGAGTAAAAAGACAACCTATGGACTGGGAAAAAGATCTTCAGAAGCAACATATCTGATAAGGCTCTAATCTCCAATATTTACAGAAAACTTCAACAACTCAACAACAAAAAGACAAGCAACCTAATTATAAAATGGGCAAAGGATGTGAACAGATACTTCACCAAGCAGGACATTCAAGTGGCTAACAAATGCATGAAAAGATGCTCATGATCATTAGAGAGATGCCAATCTAAACTACAGTGAGATACCATCTCATCCCAGCTAAAATGGCACTGATAAATTAAAAAAAAAGATAACAAATGTTGGCATTGTTGTGGTAAGATTGTTATCCATTGCTGGTAGGTACAGCCACTATGGAAAATATTATGGCACTTTCTCAAAAAACTAGAACTAGAACTACCTTATGATCCAGCAATTCAACTCCGAGGTATATACCCTAGAGACCTAGCACACAAAAGACATATGAACACCTACGTTCATTGTAGTATAATTTACAACAGCAAAAAATAAAGGAAACAACCTAAGTACCCACTAACAGATGAATGGATAAACAAATGTGGTACATACATACATTCCTACTAATGTTGTAATATTAATATGGATGAACCTAGAAGACATAATGTTAAGTGAAATAAGTCAATCACATAAGGACAAATATTGTATGATCTCACTTTTATAAGAAGACAAGAATAGATATATATAAAGAAATCAGTGTTCATTGGTGGTTACCAGGGAGGGCTTGGAGGGGGAAGGGGAATCATGCTGTAGATCATAGATATTTATTATTTTTGACGATGGATAAAGTAGCACCAAATGTGGATGTAGTGAGTACAGCTTGACCAAAGTAAATGATGTCATTAAGAAGCGCTCAAGAGAAAAGGGTGCTTGTACTAAAACATTTGACTTATATAAATTTGCAACACCAACGATGACCAAAAAGTGAGTGTACAGTCACATATGTATGTGTATAGGCATGTAGGTATACAAGTAGGTACAGGTGTGTACATATCTGTGCATCGGTATAAGTATCTATATGTATGTGTAAGTATAGATATGTGTGTGCAGACACATATATTCATAGAATACACAACTGCAGATACTTCTCAGACATAACTAAACACTTTGCAAGATTATTTTTTTAGGTTTGGAGGCTTAGGACTTTAGTCTCATGGGACAACTCAGTCAGTTGACATAATAGAGTTCACAAAGTTCATATTCTATACTCTACTGAAGTGAGTAGTGTCTGAGGTCTTAAAATCTTGCCAGCAGACATCTAAGATACAACTATTGGTCTCTACTCATCAAGACCAAAAGGAAACCAAAGTCTCAGAAAAGAAACAAGTCTGCAAGGCTAGTAGTCTACATAAGCCAAGGCCTCATCTACCCTGAAATGAGAAGTACTAGATGGTGCCTGGCTACTACTACTGACTGTTCTGACCAGGGTCACAGTAGATGATCCTGGATAGAATGGGAGAAAAATGTAGAAGAAAACTCGAATTCTTTAAAAAGCCCAGACTAACTGAACCAGTTGAGATTAGAAGACTCCCTGAGACTATCGCCCTGAGATACTACTCTTTAAACCTTGAACCGAAACTATCCCGAGATCACCTTTTAGCGAAATAACAGAATGAAGCACAAAATAAAAGATATTACTCATAAGTACAGTGCCCTACCAAAAACCATCTATATGAGACCAAAAGGTCAACAATTACTCTAAATCAAAGATATGAAGACAAGGGACAGGAAAACTAGAGTACTGGAAAACGAACAACCAGAACACAATTAAAGAGAATGCCAACACATTGTGCAAAATGTAATTAATGTCACTGAACAATTTGTATACAAATTGTCAAATGGGAACCTAATTTACTGTGTAAACTTTCTCCAAAAACACAATAAAATATTATTTAAAAAAAAAGAAGAGAGAATATACCAAGATTTTCAAGTCTCTAAACATCTGAAGAGTTAATAAAACTCTACAGGTAAGCAGAATAAATTCCCAGTTAAAACCATTGACTTTGATGCAGCTAGATTCAAAAGAAATAAAGTTATGACCAAGCAAGCAATTAAAAAATAACTAAAATTATGACCCATGATATTATGCTTTTGTTGTCTACTATCAGGCCAAACATAAGAGGGACACTGACCATAAACTTTTCACCCAAAGAAAATTAGGCATTTATCTTGATTTAACTACATGTTTCATGTCACTCACAACATATTAAATAAACCTTATTTTATTTTGAGCACTTTTCCCCTTAGAAGGCAGGAATAAATCCTTTTCATGAAGTTTCAGAGTTGACTGGAGTTTATCATAAGTCACCAAGAAACAATATTTGGATAGTTATTTAACCAAAATGACAATAAAATATTTTAAAGGTAAAAATCTTAGCTTTTTCAAAGACCCTGATGCTTGGTTTTCAACAGGAGCTCAGGAATTTATTCTAATGCAAAACTGAACTCTTACCTTCAAGGCAGATTACACAGAGGATAAAGTTCACTATTCAGTCCAGTAACTGAAGAAGCTTTTGTCATTTTAATAGTGAGAAACCCAATTTTTGCTTTACATGCTTTTTGACTAATGTTCTTAAAAATCACTTAAATCCACCCATCAAACTTTAACCAGGACAGACAAAAACTTTGACTCATCAAATAGAATTAAGTTTTTTTATAACCTTTAAGTTTTCTTTTTTTGTCATGTATCTCTTATAGTGTAACTTTTTAAAGTGGCAAATGAACACATTTATTAGCAGACCCAAATATATATATTCTTTCTCTGTGGCATAAAGAGCAAAAGTATATAAATATAAATTACAACAAATATCGGTTAACTCAATTTAATGTCAGTAGATTACCTAAAGATCTTGAAACTATTTCATTAAGTCTATATACCACAAAACGTAATTACTGTTGTAATAAAGTTTGTTGAAATATTCTAAATCGTCATTAAAACTTTGATCTTGTATCATTTTTTCAATCTAAATTTAGCCCTTTAAGATTTTATCTGCTGGTTTTTTTGGTCTCAAATTCTCTGCTCAACTTGACCATTTCATTGATATGGATATAACCTAAAGTCTCTGGCTAGGGTGGAAACATTTTCCCCATTTCAGGTGTGCCCTTGTGATTTTAATCTTTTGGCTTTTAAAAATTCCTCTGCAATAGAGAGAACTTGTTTATGGTCCTTTTGTGTTGGGAATTAACCCAACTTCTGATAACTGTATTGACAGCATTTTTTCTTATTTTAACCCTCATCAATATCTATCTTATTTATCCTTTTTTTTTTTTTTTTAAATATCTTTAATAGATCTCCATCCTGTTGCAAGGGGTCCCTTGACTCTTTTTTTTTTTTAAACTATTCTCTTTGCAAGCAGTTTAGCCTTCTCTTCTTTAACTTTCCACTTAACCTTCCTCTAACCTTTTACTCTTCCACGACTTCCATATCCAACCAAATTTTCTTTCTACGCTTTTCTCTTTGTCATTCTGAAACAAACAGTTTTTAAATTTACTCTTTTTGCTTAACAAAATATATCTCATATCTTATAAGATATTGGAAACTGCTTTTAAGTTGACGTACAAATCTTTGTGAGAACAAATTCACTTTCATTAATTCCTGGGAATATTAACCCATAAACCCAATGCCATCTAGTTGCTTCTGACTCATAGCGACCCAATAGGATAGAGTAGAACTTCCCACAGTGTTTCCAAGGCTATAAGTTTTGTGGAAGCAGACTGTCACATCTTTCTCCTGAGAAATGGGTGGTCAGTTTGAACCATCGATTTTTTGGTTAACAGCTGAGCACTTTAACCACTGTGCCATCAGGGCTTCTTCCTGGGAATATTAGGACTACTAAATTTATATAAGTGCTTATGTCAAAGCCAATCGGAATAAAGTTCTTTGTAGAAATATTATAATCTAATTTAGTAATACCATCCGGAGGTAGGAAAATATTACACTTTTATAACCCTATCTGGATTCCAGGAGAATTAAAACTGTTTCTCAAATGTAATAACAAACTATCTGTGAAAAAGTCCTCATTTTTCTCTTTCCCGAATCAGTATCTCTCCATGGGGATAAACAAAACACACACTTTGGTCTGCAGTCAAACTGCTGTGACCCAGCTTTCTCTGTTTAGCACAATGGCTGGAGAAAAATTATCATTGAAATAATGTCTCACTCTCTGGTTGCTTTCAGTCAGGCAGACAGCAGCCCTCCCACTGATTAAGTCACTGGGGAAAATATTTTCTAAGTTCCTAGAGATTGCTGATTGATGACATTGAAGCATCATTGCTGCCTCAACCTCTTTGCGCAGGGGGCTATCAATTTCTGTGATTCCTTCAGCCCAGTCTACCCCCTTCTATTTCAGTAACTAGAGGAATTACCTCACAAGAACATGGGGCCACGTACCTGAATGTACTGAACAAGAATGATGACAGCAGGGTAAAAAGAGATAGAAATGACACAGACTTTCCAAAAGATCAGCACTGAGCTCACATGAAAGCCACCAGTGTCATTATTCCTTTTTTATACCTCAACTACCATTCCCTCTCCATTCTTCCTCCATGTGGCCTTGCACCATGTTCTCTAGACAGATGCAATAACAAGGAAAAAAGGAAAGAAAAGATGGATACCCTGCAGGGTGGGGCTGCATGGAGATAATTCACGTCTTTTAAAATAAGAGAAGTTCTCAAAGAAGCTTATCTGGAAGAGGATGGTTTAATAACTCGGCATCAACCACAGGACACAATGTTGTTGATTTTGTTAGTTACCCTTGAGTTGGCTGTGACTCACGGGAACCTTAAGTATGACATAACAAACATTGCCTGGTCCTGCGCCATCTTCCTAACTGTTGGTATGTCTGAGTCTATTGTTGGAGCCATAGTGTCGAATCATCTCTTGCAGGGTTTCCCTCACTTTTGCTGACCATCTGCTTTACCAAACATGATGCTCTTTTCTAGCAATTGGTCTTCCCTTACGATGTGTCCAAAGTAAGCAAGATGAAGTTTTGCCATCCTCCCTTCTAAAGAGTGTTGTATTTCTTCTAAGACTGATTTGTTTGTCTTCTGACAGTTCTTAGTATATTCGATATTCTTTGCCAACACCACATGTATCAACTCTCCTTCAATCTTCCTTTTACATCGTCCAGTTTTCACATGCTGGACATTTCACAAGAGACAGTAGTCTTTCTCCCCTACCCCCTGCCCATTTTTAAAGATAAAGGACTTCGGAGTAATTTGCACTGTGTAGCATGGAGAGAGTAATGAACAAGTCATTGAGCAGGCTTGAGTCACAGTCCTATTCGGCCAGTAGCTTCCTGTGAAGCCCTGGGCAAGTATCTCTGAGTTTTAACCTCTTCATCTGTAATTGGATTGGCAAAATCTCTCAGGTCCCTTTTTGTTCTAAATGCCATGATGCCTATGTAGTAGGAAAGACAGAGTTTAGCTAAAATAAACTTTGGATGTACATTAGTTTAAAAAAAAGGAGCTTTTTAATGTCTCTTTCTGAAAATGGTTATCATATGTATCTGTATGTTAAGCTCTGACTTCTTAGTGTGGGGAAGTTTTGTCTCCAGACAGGAGAATCAAGTTGAAATCCTGTAAATACTAGAAGAAGAATCTTTTAAATGATTCTTTTAGTGTATCAAGAGAAATTGGTATTATTAATTTATTTATCTCTTTATTTACCAATTTTTGATTAATTATTTGTCCTTTTTTTTGAAGGGGACAGACTAATTAATGATAAAATGATTTACACAGTAGCTATTCTTCCATTTTGGTTACCAAGACCTAACAATTTATTTGTTTATATTTTAAAGACAAAATATCCTCATTGCCCTATGAAAATTGGAGATACATTGAGAAATGCTTCTCCCTGAGCTTGTTTGAGCATTTATAAAATTCATACTCTTCTGCCTTGCCCTCAATCAGATTTCAAATTTGGTTAGAATCGATCATGTTTGATTTGAATTTGAGTTGACTTTCCCAAATCCATTTTACAAAGATATTTGAGAGATGCTAGGACATAGTCTTGGCTCCCAGGTATAGCAAAAATAAATTACAACGCAGAGTGGTAGGGAGAACTGTCCATATACTTCCACTGGGCACCAGACAAAGTGTGTGTCGGAATCACACACAGTAGGCACAGCCACCAAGTGCTTCAGCATCCTTAATCTGCAGAGTTTGTTCCCTTCCTAGTAGATGTCCCATCATTCTCACAGATTCTCTCTCAGGGTTCCTGAAATGACCAGTAAAAATCAATTGCCATGGAGTTGACTTTAACTTATGGTGACCCTGACTCACGGTGATCCTATGTGTGTCAGAGTAGAACTGTGCTCCATAGGGTTTCCAAAGGCTGACTTTTAAGAAGCAGATCACCAGGCCTTTCTTCTGAGGTACCTATGTGTGGACTTGAACCTCCAACTTTTTGATTAGGAGCCAAGAGCACTGACCTCATAGACCACAGTTCTACTCTGACACACATGCAGTCACCATGAGTCAGAATTGACTCGAAAGCAGGTAATAACAAGAATTTTTGATAGGGTAAAGGGTAAGAGTGGAAAAGTACCAAGCATTCTTGGAATAGTCACCTGATCCCTTTAAGCCTCCGTAACTTGGGTTAGTGATGATGATAACAATGAAATAATAATAAAACCTAGCAGGCTTTAATGAATACTACATTCCAGCTTACATGATTTTTAACCCTGAAAATGAGTATCAGTGTCTCACTTTAGAGACTCAGAGAGGTTAAATAATTGTTCAAGAGCTCATAGTGATTAAATTGTAAAGAGAGAATTCAAAACTATCTCTCTCTTTTTCTGAAGTCTATACTTTATCCAACTTCCATAAACGACCGAATTCAAAGGAAAACGGAACAGGGCATAGATTGTGTTTACATCATTAAAAAAAAAAAAAAAACCCGCTGCCTTCCAGTTGTTTCCAACTCATGGTGACCTGACATGTTTCAGAGTAGAACTGTACTCCATATGGTTTTCAATGGCTGTAATTTTAAGGGAGCAGATTGCCAGAGCTTTCTCCCATGGCTCCTCTGTGTGGATTCAAACTGGCAACCTTTTGGTTAGTAGTCCAGCACAAATAGATTGGTCTTCTTTAACACACCAGGATGAAGGATTTGCACATATATTCCCTCTTGGAAGGCAATTCCTAGAGCGGGATACCGTAGGAGGGGGCTGAGGAAATGAATAAGTGTGAAGCCGAAGATTTCCCAAGCTTAACAGACCAACAGGGATCCTATGCTAATTGTGGGGATGTCTAGTTTCTGAGCAGTATATTTGGGAACAAAACGGAAGGTGCCAAGCACAATCTTGCATGATTACCTGTCGGGGCAAATGTAGATTTTGTCAATTACTTACCAAAACATTCTAAATGAAATTTGGAGGTCTTTCCATGATGACACAGAGTGTTCAGTCTCCCTATAGGACACACTGTTTGGCTGTATGGATCCAGCCATGATTGCGTTAGAGCCTGGCCCCCAGCTCCAGGCTGGCAAGGAATGACAGACTTGATTTTGCTGTATTTTCAGAGCAATAAAAGGAGACTTTTAATTTAATTAATCGTATTCTTGGTTTCACTAACTACCCATGGAGCTAGAAGGTACGGTTCATGCTTCAGGCAACCAGTCACTATCGCCATCACCCTTCCAGACATTCAAGGTTCATGATTCCCATGAAAAGACTGATCCATTTTGCTGTTGGTCAGATGCCTGATGAATGAAACGCCAGCCCAAAGCACCTAATGGCTTTAGATGCTCAATGCTCTGAAGCAATATTCTAAATCATGGATAGGGGAAGGGAACCTAAACATTTCTTCAAAAATCTTTTGATCTGAGGAGTTCAGAACCATTTTCTTTGAGTGAATGAAACATTTTCTCCTCATACTTAAGAAGTTTGTGAAAAGGCAAATGAAATTATTTCAACGTGACAGACATTGGCTGAGTTTGAACTTGACATCTGGGATATCATGGCAATGGTAGAAGGGGATGAACACTCAGACACACTATGTGCTGACAGAATCAATCTGTTTTCAACTAGAACTCAAACAAGTTACTAAATATGGGTCCCCAGGAAAATGAGCAGTTCAGAGGTATTGGATGGCAACATCTGAAATGATCTAGACAGACTGAGTAGAGGGAGAAATGTAAGAGATGACACTTAATAGAGGGGAATTGTCTCAGTTATCTAGTGCTGCTAATGACAGAAATACTACAAGTAGATGGCTTTAACAAACAAATTTATTTTCTCACAGTTTAGGAGGCTAGAAGTCAGAATTCAGGGTGTTGGCTCTAAGGTAAATGTAAAAATGATGTGGCAGCAAAGTCATCTGACCTCCTGATCTAAAATCACAAAGGAAAGGAGAGAAAATCACCATCAACATCAGCCCAAGGCTGATCCCTGTGAGGTGGAGTTCAAACATACCTTCATCCTCCAATCTTTTTATCAGTTCTAACACCAGCTGTCCCTCCCAAAGCACTCTCTACTTCTCTGCTGGATTGATAATTTGTTGCAATGGCCACAGAACTCACAGACCACTCTGACAATTATCGGGTTTATTAGGGAAGTAACAGGTTACAATTCATGATCAGGTACGAGTCAGGATACAGTTCTTGGGTAAGGGCAGCTCCTCAGACGATGATGCCTGTAGGCAGGCCACTCCCTCAGCCCCTGGGCCCCTCAGGGTGGTTTCTGCCCTGCTCAGGAAAGTGTTACAAAGCTCTTCAGCTCCACCAATAAGTGCCCAGAGGCACCCCACTCCACCAGGAAGCCTTGTGCCCAAAGGCACTCATCCTGCTTGCTCTGTGGGTTGGCAAGTCCACTGTAACTGCCTTGCTTCATGGGCCAGGAGCCTATTATGCCATCTTGTGCTGGTCTCCTGGTTCTGCTGCCACTGTTTCTCACCGTCTCACGCTGTCTCTGATGTTACAGCATTCTCTCTCTCTCTCCTAGGTCTAGGAGGTTCTAAGGACAGGGATCCTGGGTCCAAAGGATGTGCTCCACTCCCAGATCTTTTTCTTGGTGGTAGTGAGGACCCTCCTTTCTGCCTCTGGGATGTCTCATTTTAAGCCTAGCAGGATGGTAAAACTGACCAATCCCCTGCATAGAGATCCACACACCTTATTTGCACAGTCCCACTTCTATAAGTGTGCCATGCACTTTATTTGCATTATTACTGAGCTGTCCAACCCCCTTGGTGGGGCACAATCACCTTATTTGCATAGCCTCACCTAATCATTTGGTGGAAGTTACAAGACCATGACTAGAAAGGCCATATAAAAACAATCCATCACACCACAGGAAGGCTTTCTCTCTCTGTTGGCTGTGGAGGAAGGTCCTTGTCTCTTCTGTTCCTCGGTCATCTTCATGTGGCTTGGCATCTATCTTCCCCCATCTCTGCTTGTTCACTTACTTGTTTAATCTCTTATATCTCCAAAGAGATTGATTTACAACACACCCTACATTAATACTGTCTTATTAAAGTAAAACAAAGAGAACCCATTCCCAGATGGAAATATAATCACAGGTAGGTTGTTGTTGCTGTTGTCAGGTGCTGTGGAATCAGTGTGGACTCATAGTGACCATATGTACAACAAAACAAAATACTGCCCAGTCCTGCACCATCCTCACAATCATTGCTATGTTTGACACTTTCATTGCAGCCATTGTGTCAATCCATCTAGTTGAGGGTCTTCCTCTTTTTTTGCTGGCCCTCTACTTTAGTAAGCATGATATCTTTCTCCAGGGACTGGTCCCTCCTGATAACAAGTCCAGACTATATGAGAGAAAGCTTCTCTATTCTCACTTCTAAGGAACATTGTGGTTGTGCTTCTTCCAAGACAGATTTGTCCATTCTTCTGGCAGTCCATGGCATATTCAATATTCTTCGCCAACACTGTAATTCAAAGATGTCAATTCTTCTTTGATCTTCCTTATTCATTATCCAGCTTTTGCACGCATATGAGGCAATTGAAAATACCATGGCTTGAGTCAGATGCACCTTAGTCTTCAAAGTGACATCTTTGCTTTTTAACACTTTAAGAGCTCTTTGCAGCAGATTTTCCCAACGCAGTACGTCATTTGATTTCTTGACTGCTACTTCCCTGGGCATTGATTGTGGATCCAAGTAAAATGAAATCCTTGACAGCTTCAGTCTTTTCTCCATTTATCATAATATGGCTTATTGGTCTAGTTGTGAGGATTTTTGTTTTCTTTATGTTGAGATGTAATCCATACAGAAAGCTATAGTCTTTGCTCTTCATCAGTAACTGCTTCAAGTCCTCTTCACTTTCTGCAAGCAAGGTTGTGTCATCTGCACATGTTAATGAGTCTTCTCCAATCCTCTGCCTCGTTCTTCCTCATATAGCTCAGCTTCTTGGATTATTTTCTCAGCAATTTAGATTGAATAAATTGGTTACAGTAGGCTTGCCAACCCACGGAGCAAGTGAGATGAGCGCTTTCAGGCAGGAGGCTTCATGGTGAGGTGGGGTGCCCCTGGGCACTTACTAGTGGAACTAAAGAGCTTTGTAACACTTGCCCTAGCAGCGCAGAAGTCAGCCTGAAGAGCCCAGGGGCCGAGGGAGAAGCCTGCATGTGGACATGGCTGAGGAGCCATTCTGACCCAAGAACTGTATCCTGAATCATTCCTGATCCTGCATTGTAACCCGTTAATTCCCTAAAAAGAATCCATAATTGTCAGTATGGTCTGTGAGTTCTATGGCCATTGCAACAAATGATCAAACCCAGCAGAGAAGTAGAAAGTGCTGTGGGAGGGACGGCTGGTGTCAGAACTGACAAAAAGATTGGAGGATGGAGGTATGTTTGACCTCCATCTCATAAGGATCAACCTTGGGTTTATGTTGATGGTAATTCTCTCTCCTCCCCCTTGTGAAGTTAGATGAGGAGTTTGGATGACTTTGCTGTCACACCATTTTTGTATTTCTCCTAGAGTTAACACCCTGAATGCTGACTTCTAGCCTTCTAAACTGTGATAAAATAAATTTCTGTTTGTTAAAGCCACCTACTTGTGGTATTTCTGTTATAGCAGTACTAGATAACTAAGAAAATTCCTTTCTATTATGTGTTATCACTTACATTTTCCCTTCTACTCAGTCTGTCTAGCTCATTTCAGATATTGCCATCCAATACCTGTAGACTGCAGGTACAGAGGTTAGGATTTGCAACACATATTTTTAGGGGACACAATTCAATCCATAACAGGAATGTTAACTTTACACTTAGATTAAAAATCTACTCCGTACAAATGGTGAAAGAGGTATATAATCATGAACAACAGTGGGTATGGAAAAAATACTTATTGATTTTAGCAGATGAGAAAGCTGATATGAATCCAAAATGTGACAGCTTAAAAAAGCCGACGTAATCTTAGGCTGTGTAGGAGACACTGTTGGTACCCGGCTGAGACCTGCTTTATCAGGTAGGTCATTCCATCCCCCATCTGCTGTGAGTGTTGGCAGCTGATAGCTCAGAGTTGCACTGTTTGGCTGAGAATTGTGGTTAGCTGATAAGAGCCATCTTGCCTGGAAGATAACATCCTCTTCTGAGGTAGCCTGCAACCAATGATGGGAGATACAGGAAGGTGGGGTGATCCATTGCCTCTGGGAGGAAGGACCACCTCTGTGTTGCAATTCACCTTCCAGATTTGGAGATCCTAGTCTTACTCCCTTCCCCTAGCCAATCCTGCTTCCTTCACTCCCATTCTGAAAGCAATCCTTCAACAAATCACTTCTTCATTCTACCTACTCAGACTCTGCTTCCCAGGAATCAGGCCTAAAACAGTTTCCACTGATGGAAGATCCATATCCAGAGAAGAGAACCTCTCCTATCACGCTACCTTGTAGCACCTGAAAAACTGTACTGGTTTTGGGACATCTCACTTGAAGAGGCAATAGTCACAAGGTAAAAGGTGTTCCACAGGGAGGCAACCCAGACAGTGAAAGATCTAGAAATCCTTGACATTTTAGAAACAGTTAAAAAGATTGAGATTATGTAACATACTTGGAAAGGCCTAGAACTGTGTGGGTGATGACAAACTGTTTTTCTTGGAAAACACTTTTTATCTGGTAGAAAAGGGCCGTGGTTCTATAGGAAGAAAGAATTGCAGAGAACATCCAGAGGGTAGATTTGGGCTCAATGTAAAGTTTTCTGTAAAGAATTGTCTTATATCAGAGAATAAAAGAGTTGAAAGAAACCAAGGATATTTCTGACATGGATACAGCCTCTTATTTGACTCATGAGACATATGAAACCCATAGAGATTAAGTGACTTGCAAAACATCACACAGCTTGGTAATAGATAAGTTGAGAATAGTACCTCTAATGACATCCATGTCTTTCATACTTTGTGTATCTCCACTATACTCACAGTTCAATGGAGCATTTAGTTTTGTAAGAAAATAAAAAAAAGATGGAGGAGGAGGAGAAGGGAAGGAAGGAAGGAAGGAATGCAGGGAGGGAAGGAGGGAGGAAGGAAGGAAAGGAAGGAGGGAGGAAGGAAAGAAGGGAAGGAAGGAACACAAGAGCATTATGCTATTATGTACTGAATGTAGTAATATTACAGAAGATTACATGCATCAATATATTCAATGGATAAACTTATTCATTTCATCAATTTATTCAATAAACATTTATTAAGCATTTATTTTGTGTCAGGCAATGTTGAGGCACTTGGGGTTAAAAATGGAAAAGAAATAAAACTTGTAAAATGTAATTCAATTTCTAAATCTTTCTATTTCCAAGCACAGTAGAGAGAGGAAACTTTCCCCATGCCCTTAAATACACTTCAGTTGACGAATGCAGTGGGGCCTTACCTTCCGCTGATAGAGACCTGAAGTAAAGGAAAGATCTTTGATCTGATTCCTTAAGATCAAGATAAAGCTAGGTCCAGATAAAGCTATATTTAACTGCCTGGCTTGAGTTATGGACTTCTGTAATTTCTTTCTATTCATTGTTGTTTTTTTTTTTTTTTTTAAAAAAAAGACTGAACTGATTTAGGACTGGGAATTGAGAAAATCTGAATTTAAATCGGTTAAGTCAGTCTTCTGTTCACCATCTTTCTCTCCCTCTCTTTCTCTCTCCCTCTGCCCATGAATCCAATATAAATAGGGTGGATTGTCCAAATATTTTGAACCCACAGATCGCATGAGCAATGAGCTACCATGCAAAATGATCCTGCAGGTAAGAGCATCTGATAGCTGCTCTGCTTCCCCAGTCGAGCCCCTACTCCCCTGTGTTTCTGACAGGTGCCTCAATTTGGCCTCTGCAGCCCCAGGATTCTGGCTTTCCCTTTGGAATCAGAGAATCCATTTTAACAGAAGCACTTTCTCCAGCTTCCCTGGACTCCAAGACCATTCACTGTAGTCCTATTCCTCACCAATGTATGCTTCAAATCTTCCATGAAAGAAGAATCTCCTGAGCTAGCTTGGTATCATTTGAGTGGCTTCAGCTGATCACAGACGATAACTCTTCTTTACCACTCTGTGTATGGATTGTGTCCTTAACATTATTTTTCACGGACAAGGTTGAGTTTAGATTTCAATAAATCAACTAAACCATCAGCCTTGGCAGCAACTGCTTGATGACAGTGAATCAAAATCACCCATGTTGATAAAACCAAAAATTGATTTTGTTTCTCCTTAATCTCATATTCTTGATATCAACTCTTACACATATATGCCAGCTTTTGGTGATAGAAATCAGAACAATGTCACCCTTTACACAGGGGCCGATTATCCAATAGGCAAGGTAAGCACCACTATGCTTACCTTGCATACCAGATCACCTGTAGTGAACAATTTCACCTTTTTTCACATCAAAGATTCTGCTTCTAGGTATGGCTGGCATCTGTCTCTCTACCAACCCCAGTGGCATCACTAGGGTTGATGTCACCCATTGTGGTAACTAATGGTGTCACCCCCCCATAAACCTCCTCTTGTACCATACCATACAGAATCCTTAGCAATGTTTTTTGTACTGTTACTCATAAATCATAATTCCCCTATATCACTCCTTCTTTTCCTTTAATTACAACTTCATTCTCAAAAAAGTTATTGATATAGGTTCATAAATACTGATTACCACAATATTGTAGCTAAAACACCAGAAAATTTGACAAAATCAGTGACTATAAAAACACGGGCAGCAATTAAAACAACAGCATGTGATTGTAGTACATGTAGAAGAACTCACGTGATCCAAAGCATCATTGTAATTGAGTAGTAATGACAGCTATGACTGGAGGGCATTAGAAGATTCTAAAAGTAAATTAGCGTAGAGTTTTAGCCATGTAGGTATATTGATACAAGTAAGCTGGGCTTACGAAAAATGTTTTTTGCTGTTATAGCTAATTACAGGAGTATTCTTATAAAAATAATAAATTTCTGCTGAAATACTGCATAAAAAATTTATAGACAGTCACTTTGGGGTCACCCCTTCTGACAGTGTCACCCGGTGCAGTCTGCACCCCCTGCACCCTCCTGGTGACGCCACTGCCCAACTCCATAGCACCTTCCTACAGAATCAAAGCCTCTTTTCAAATTTACAGTCTCTGACAGGGACGGATGACCAATCAGCAAGGTAAGCACGCGCTTACTTGTGACTTACTAATCTGTAGAGAACGATTTCACATGTTTTTTAATGTGGTGAAAAATGTGAAATTGTTCACTACAGATTAGTAAGTAAGCCTTTAGCAAAGTAAGCACGGACTTACTTGTGCTTACTAATCTGTAGTGAACAGTTTCACAGAAATCTACTGCAGCACTGATTTTGTAAGTAAGTAAGTCTGGGGTTACCTTGCTTATTTGGTAATCCGCCCATGCCCTTGCATGCTACTGTCACCATTCCTTCCTATATTTGGCTTCATAAAATACCTCCTAAAATATGCCAGAATCTGATTCTACCTGAAATCTGGAGACCATAAGAAATGGTGGGGTGAGATGTAAGAAGAATTTACTTCTTCCTGCGTGATAACGACCTTAAGTGAAGGTCTTCAACATGAATGAAAAGCCTCATCAGACAGGACTGAAGGGCTGTTTCTGCTGGCCTTGGAGGCTCCGGGGGTAGTGAGGATACGGAGTCTTGCCACCTAAAGAAAACAAACCAAATCCAGTTGCCGTCAAGCGGTCTCTGACTCCTGGCAATCCCATGTATTTCAGCACACCACAGGGTTTTCAATGGCGGTGATCTTTTGGAGACACCACTGGATGGATTCAAACTGCCAAACTTTCAGTTAGTAGCAGAGCTTTTAACCATTTGCATGACCCAGGGACACCTAGAGTTCCATATTCTAGTTCTCATTATCCTTGATCTATACTCAAAAATACCTGACAATTCAGCCGATATTATAATTTAACAACCAGGATCAAACGTTTTGTTTAGTTTCAGGTATCTCAGACCTAGGGCTCCAAAAGGCAGGAAATAAAAGTAAATCATAGGAAGGGTAATGATTTCTATCAGTCACAGAAAGTCCTTGGTTTTCAGTCTGTGCTTGGAGGTAAAAACTAAGGAATGAAAGCTTGGTATTCTCTCTTTTCAAATGGTCCAGTATCATTAGACACAGTGCCCTACCCCTCAATCCTTGAATCTTTTTATGCTTTTTATGCTGTTTTATGGAAGTAACCAATGTGATCTCCCAAAGCCTTCCTGGTGACAATGGGTGATTGTTATATTAATTTTTCTCCATGTCCTGCCAGAGCCTATTCCTTAATAGACCCTGAAGTCTCACTGCCACTAGCCCCAGCAAAGCCAGATGACTGATCTCTTATTTTCCACATTTCTTAGAGGGTTTGTTGACTACATACTTCGGCTACCTGCCAAAGTTTTGCTACCAATTTCCATATCATTTGGGATTCTTAATTGCAAGAAATGGAACCACCTGGATAAGTTAAGTAGAAACTGTATTTTAAAATAAATATTAGGATAGCTCCAGAACAAACTGGAAAGTTCGAGAACCTGACTTGAAGCTTTCCAGCTGAGGGCAATATCCAAACAACGCAGCAGTGGAAGAAATAGCTACCGCTATGCCCTTGACACAAGAGCTTGTTCTGCTGAGGTTAGTGCTATTGCTGCTATTGCTACCCCCAGAGACTTGACTTCCTGCATCCACCTCTATGGTGAACACTGTTGTTAATGTTGCTTCAGGAATTTGGCCTTGCTGCTGCTACTGCTGTCAAACAGAGCCCTCTCTGTGGTCCTTTATTTTCAGTATCAGTAGCTCTACAGTCAAAGACCTACATGTGGGTGGTGATAATGATTCGCAGAGCCTAGCAATATGCCCAAACTCCAGCTTTCAGGGCAGGCAGTAAAAATAATTACAGGACATGTTCAGCTTCTAGGGTGCAAGGGAGCTCAGAATCCATATGGAAAGAATCATATAGTCATAGAGGTGGCAGAAGTCCAGGTTTTCCTCCCATACTGTCCAGCCTCTGATTCAGTAAGTACTTCCAGTTCCTATTTCATGCTTCTTGAGGCACTCCGTTTTTTTGGGTGGAGAGCTCTCATTGTTAGGAAGGCCAATCAAATGCTAATCAGGTACTTTACATATTGAGCACTATTGGTATAGAAGGGCTAGACTTGGTGCTAGGTGCTTTATTTTATTATCTTATTTAGTCAAAAGTTATGACTAAGAATAAGGTGGTGCTATAGGTTGAATTGCGTCCCCAAAAAGGTACCCTGGAGTCCTAATTCCCGGTACTTGTGGATGTGACCTTATTTGGAAATAGGGTCTTTGGAGATGTAACCAAGTTGAGAGTCATTAGGGCATGGTCCAATCCAATGTGACTGGTATCCTTATAAGAAAAGGAGAAGAGACACAGATGCAGAGAGTGGGGAGTGCTATGTGATGACAGAGGCAGAGACTGGAGTAATGCCATTGACACCAAGGATTGCTGGCAACACCAGAAGCTCAGAGGTTATCCCCTCGAGCATTCCGAGAGATCACGGCTTTACTGACATCTTCATTTCAGATTTCTAGCCTCCAAAGCTCTGAGAAAATAAATTTCTGGTGTTTTAGGTCACCCAGTTTGTGATTTGTTTTGACAGTTCTAGGAAACTAATAATACGTAGTTCCAACTCAGAGCGACCCCATAGGGTTTCCAAGGCTTTAAATCTCTACAGAAGCAGACTGCCACTTATTTTTCCTGCAGAGCCACTGGTGGTTTTGAACTGCCAACCTTTCAGTTAGCAGCCGACCGCTTTAACCACTGTGTCATAAGGACGCCTCATTTTATGGATGAGTAAACTAAAATTTAGAGAGATTCAATGACTTGTCCAAGATCACATAATTAGAAGGTAGTTGGGTGACTTGAATGAAATGGCCTGATTCTCCACTCCTCCCTGTACTCAGACCCTTTGCTATATAACTTTGCAGTTCCTCTCTCTAGAGGTACGGTTCACTTCCCTGCCCCTTGACTTTGGGCTTGGCCTTGAAATTTAGTTTGACCAATGGGATGTTGGTGGAGCACGCAGAGGCTTGAAATATACTTGTACCGTTGGGATCGCACTCTTGTCCTCCTGCCATAGCAATGAGAAAATAAAGCCTCAAGTCCCTGGGTGGCATACATGGTTGAGTGCTAGGCTACTAACCAAAAGGCTGGCAGTTCAAATCCACCAAGAAGTGCCTTGGAAGAAAGTCCTGGCCATCTACTTCTGGAGGCCACAGCCATTGAAAATTTATGTGCAGGTTGACTCTGAAACACGTGGGGTCACCATGAATCAGAATGATTAGACATCTAATTTGGTTTGTTGGTTTAACCTGCTAGTACAAGGGAAATGATAGACTTGCGGAGCAGAGCTGCCTCAGTTGAAGCCAACCTAGCTAATCTAAGTTAATTACCAGGCTTGATAGTAGGAATAAACGGTTACTGTTTCAAGTCCCGAAATTTGGGGTGATTTATTACACTGTGTAATATTGGCAATAACTAATATTGGAAAGTAGGTGGGCAGGTCTGA
The DNA here is from genome assembly GCF_000243295.1 of Trichechus manatus latirostris. Lineage (NCBI taxonomy): Eukaryota > Metazoa > Chordata > Mammalia > Sirenia > Trichechidae > Trichechus > Trichechus manatus. The sequence continues at coordinate 17,550,161 of NW_004443978.1, forward strand.
ACTGGAAAGATTCAGTAACTCCGTATTGAATCATGTGGCCACAGTTGCAGAATAATAGAAGATAATAAAATAAGAAAGGAGAGAAATATAGAAGTTGGCTTATATTAAACACTGAAATGGGTGTCACGGGTTTTTTTGTTAATAAGAGAGTTTGAAAAATTAGGATATAAGTGGGAAGCGAACTCACTAGGTAAGGCTTTACTGAGGAAGCGGAACATGAGTAGGACTTGAAGAATTCAGAAAATTATTGTTGGCATTGGTCATAGAATTTTAAACCCAATGACAGGTTGTTCTTCATCATAAAGAAGTTGCTGCTAGCAGTGTAGGGAACATCTCCCTCTACTCCCTCTCCACCCCCAGAAAAAGAAAAACTGCCTCTTCACTTTATAACCCTTATTCGTAATGCATTTTTCTCTATCATGTCATTGTAGAAAATAACATAAAGAGAGTTGAGTGCTGTGATAGGAAGCCTTCCAACCCAGCTGTGTATGTGTTGATCTAAATATTTAGATAGAGTGCTTGTCAAGGCACTTAGGTAGAAGGAGAAGTGTTCCAATATAACTAAAGAGCAAAAAAAAAAAAAAAATAGGTAAGAATATGAGGTAAGATTATTTGCTTAGCTGCATTGAATATGCAATCTGGCTGTTCTCTCTTTAGCCCCTTGCGGAGAATTGAGGCCTTTAACATGTGTCTAGTACTGCAAAAGCACAAATTAAAACAGGAAACAATGTCTGTTGTGGGGCTATTTGAAAATTAATATTCTTACTTGCAGGTGTACAACTGTCTCAGCCGTCTTTAAAACATTTTAGAAGTATTATCTCATTTTCACAAAATCAGAAACTCTGCTCAAGTCTACTAAGAATTAAGTCTACATGTTAATTATGCTAACATGTTAGGTTCTTGAGGGAGCTAATGGTGTTTACTGAAATGTGTATCCCCGACATGCCCAATACATATCCTTTTGGTTACAGTGAAGAGGGAAATTAGTTCAAAACTGGCATCTCTATTAAGTGTAATCAAACCATTCTCCTACACTCCTTCCTCCTTGCCTTTCCAGCAAATATATCATTTGGAGCCTTGTGTATGTAGCCTTCAAAACTAACTCTCACATTATTTCATTATTTCACATCCAACTTTAGCTGCTACAGCATTGGCTTCCTTCCAGAGAGAGCATTTCATCGTTCCAAATTAAATTCAATAGAAAAAAACAGGCTCATGATTAGCCAACAAGCTAATTTCTTGATCATTCACCACAAGGCATAGAAACAACTAGGCTAAACAGGCACAATAAGTAGGATCGTCTTAGTTTCTGGTATAATGATGCAGGACAATCATTTTTTTTTAAGTGCCTTGATGTGTGATGGAGAGATTGGGCAAACCATATTAACTTCTATGGGTCGCAGTTTCCTCCTCTGAAACTGATTTCAAAATTCTAATATTAAGTGATTGTATGACATACCACAAATGTCACAATACTGTGGCTCAAATTCTAACCCCCACGTAACTGGCAGCTTTCTCACTATAACTTATTCCTGACTTTAGCTACTTAAAATATTCTTGTCTAATGTAGTCCTTCCTACAGAGTGGGCACTTTTGCAATCTGAATATATCTGTAGACAGGTAACAAATTAAACCATTTTGCCAATACCTCATTTCCCTGCAACCTAGCCTCGAGTATAAGCTTTTGTCTTACTTCATCCACATCTAGAACATGAAGAGCATATAGTATTTATGATTATCATTACTTTATGAAAAAAGTACTGTATCTTTTAGTAATAATTTGGAAGGAATCTCTATTAGGTAATAGTTTTCATGGTTATTTACTATTCATTACTACAGTAATGAGAATTATCCAATGCACTGCAGTAGTTTTATATTTAGTTAAGTTCAGCATTTTGGGGAAGTTGAAATTGCTTGGCAATTGATATGACCCAGGTCCATAGGGATGCAGGACACTTTTGTGACTCGTAATGTCAGCACAAATTAATGCTTCCTTAGGTGGATCATACAATTTCATTGAGAACAGAGGAAATAAAATGTCTAAAGCTTGACTATTTCTTGCTCTGACTTGGTGTACGGGCAGGGTGTTGGGACCAAAAACCAGATCTCACATTTGGCTGCATGCTGTCAAAGCATTGCCTGTCAGCATTACTCCTTCACAAGACCCAAACTTTTTCTGGTCAAGAGAGAAATAGTCTAAGAAATCAGAGTCAGCTTTTTGTTGGCCCCATTAACTGACATTCAAAGATTCATGAGTTTATATTGAGTCAGTATAATCATACTTTATGAGTTCTCTACAGAATTTCATCTAAAACCTCTTGAAAATAGACCAATGGGGGACAGAAAATAAAATGTCAATAGCATTAGAAGGATAGGATTATGTTTATCCAGTATTGAGTTTTCCCTAATTGAGGAAAGAATAAAATCAGATTTAACTGAGAAGTTATCAGTGCTTGCAATAGATAAGAAGCTCAGCCTACACTATCCCCCATCTTTAGCTTAGAGATGCAGAGTATGTGTTTAAGGGACTAATAATAACACCTACTTTAGAGAGACAAAATAAAGCAAGTTATGCAGTATTTTAAAACTGACAACAGCAAATCAATGGAAATAAGGGTTGATTCAGGTTAAAATATTCCAAGGTATTTTATTTTTGGAGAAGTGGGTAAAATATTGATTAACTAGGCATTCTTAAGCTAACCGTAAGGGATAAAATGTCTACTTAAAGAATGTAAATAAATTATATACCTTTCAATCTAATGGACAGAAAAATGAAATCTGTACACACACACACAGCAAAACTCATTCAATCCAAAACAATACAAGTGTAAAAGAAAAAATAAAGAAAAATTCAGAAGCACACAATATGAAATAACTACACATATTGTGGTAATTATAATAAATATAAGAGGACTAACTCTTCTGAAAAAACCTAGAAACATAGATTAGATTAAAAATCAAGATACAGTTATATGCTATTTATAGGAGCTGTATCTGAAATATAATGATACAGAAAATGTGAAAGTAAAATGAAGAATAACTATGCACCAGGCAAGTAGCAACCAAACAAAGCTGGCAAATACATATCTGTTAAAAAATTAAATTCACCAGGAAGATATAATTATTCTAAAATTGTATTCACCAAATAATAAAGTTTCTAAACACATATGAAGATAAAATTGAAAGGACCACAAGGAAACTTCAGCACACTTGACACTTCAGTGGGAAATTTCAATAGACTTCCCAGAAATTGAAAGGTTAATTGGAGAAAAATCACTACAAGGTACAGAAGATTTGAACACAACAATGAACAAGTCTGAGATAATGGACATTCCTAAAACACTGCATACAACCGTTGGTATAAGATTTTCTTTTCAGGCACACATGAAACATTTGCCTAAATTGTCTGCATACTTGGTGGTAAAGCAAGTCTCTACAAACTTAAGGGTAGTACCATTCTGACAACCTTCGTAAGCCATGATGAAAGTTAAGAATGAAAGGAAAATTAGAAAAATGCCACATGCTTGGAAGGTTAAATTTACCCTTCTAAATAACTTGTGGTTTATAGTAAACAAAAACACAATTAGAAAGTAATTAGAATTAAGAGATAACAAATGTTTTCCATTAAAACTTGAAAGCTTCATATAAATTTGGCCATACTGGGCATAAATGGGTGGCCAAAAATGCTTATATTAAAAATAATAGAGGCTACAATTTAATGAACCCAGTATCTCAACATAATATTTAGGGAAAGCACACACATACACAGAATACTAAACCCAAAAATATAGAAGGAAAGGAATAAGGAATGATGAAAAACAAAGATACAAGAGGATCATGAATTTTGAAATCTATTTCCTGAAATGACTGATGCAAACTTGAGGAAGGGCTATTTAAAAAAAAAAATGTATATATATAGGAAAAAATGGCAAAAGACAGTATTAGAAATGAAAATGGGGACACAGTTATGACACTGCAGAGAATAACCAATGTCAAAAAAGAATACCGTGAAAAATCTTGTGCAAAATAATCTGAAAACTTGGTTCAAATGCAAAACTTTCTAGAAAAAAATGCAATGTACCTAAAGTAACTTAAGGAAAAAAAAAAAAAGATCTTGAAAAATCATTCAGGAAATTGAATCAAAATTAATTTTTTGTATGATTAAAATATCAAGCCCAGATAATTTTCCAGGCATAGTTGACCAAACTTTCAAAAAAAAAGTTAATTTCTATTTTATTAATTATTATTTGGAAAAGCACAGAAAAATAAGTGAATATAACTCAATTCATTTTGACAGTCAATATAACATTGATACACAGAGGCAATAAAGGAAAGAAAGATCTGATGTAAAGTTTGCCCATTAAACAAAGATGTAAATCATAGTCAAATATAAGAAAACATGACATTTTAAAAAGATAATGAATCTTGATGAAGACAGCTGTATGTGAAAAAAAGCAATTCTTTTCATTAACAACTTAAAGAAGTAAAAACTGGTGATCATTTTAAGAGATACATAACCTGTATTTGCTAAAATTCCATACCCGTTCATGATAAACATTCATTGAAAATGAGTACTGGAAGGGAATTCCTTAATCTGTTAGGTTTATGTACCAAACACCAACCACACACATCATTGTTAATACTGAAAATTTAAAGAGTGTATTTTTAAAACCAAAGCAAGATAGACTTGTCCAGGATCACAGCTTGTATTCTATATTTTTCTAGAGATCCTAGCCTGTATACCAACATAAGAAAAAAGTAAAACAATTTTATGAGGATTGGAAAAGAAAAAATAAAACATTCGTTACTCATAATTGATGTTATAAACATAGAAAATACAAACATTATACAGATGACTTACCAGAATTAATAAATCAGTTTAGTAAATTTTCTGGCTATAAAACTACTCATTATATATGATTATACAAAAGACAACTACATTTCTATCCACCAGCAGCAAACAAATAGAAATTGTAATTTTAAAAAGACACAATTTAAAATTGCTAGAGAAAAATATAAAGTGCTAGGAATAAATCTAACAAATATGAAGAAACATGCAGAAAAAATATAAACCTTTATTAAAAATATTTAAGAACTAATAAACTGGACTTATACCATGTTCCTGGGTATAACATTTCAAAATCATAAAAGGATCAATTAATCCCCAAGCGATCTATAGCAGAGGTCAGTGAACTTTATCTGAAAGGGTCAAATAGTAAACATTTTAGGCTTTATGGGCCATATGGTTGCTATTGCACCTACTCAACACTGCCTTTGTAGCTTGAAAGCAGCCATTAACAATAGGTAAATGGATACATGGTGGATGTGTTCCAACAAAACCTTATTTACAAAGAAAAGGCAAAGAGGTGGCAGGTTGGAAGTAGACTGTGGGTTGTTGTTTGCCAAGCCTGATCTATGTAATCTAGGTTTAACACAACTTCAATCAAAATCGAGAAGAGTGTGTGTATACTTGTGTGTGTGTGTGTGTGTGTGTGTGTGTGTGTGTGTGTGTGTGTGTGATTTAAGAAGCTAAAATTAAGAAGGTTCTGTGGCAGAGCCCTGGGCTAGGAATGATCAAAATATTCCCAAAGAAGAACAAAATAAAACCACTCTGCCAGAAATGAAAACATTAGAGTTATTAAGACATTGTAACATTGGAGCAAAAGATAGTCCAACAGATGAAAAGGACAAGGTTAAAGAAAATAACTTGCTATATGACAGAGGTAGCACTGCAGATCATTGAGGAATGGATTGGCTACTCAACATACAGCGTCAAAACAGTAATTTACCAATATGGAAACTAAATGAAATTGGATTCCTACCCCATTTCATAGAAAAAAATTGATTCTATGTGAATTACAGACTTTAAATAAAGGTATATTTTTAAAACTTGTAGAAATATTACTACATCTTTCTTATTCTAGGTAGGGGAAATTTTTTAAGTAATACAAAAAATGTGCAAACTCTAAAGGAAAATCCCATAATTATATTAAAGTTAGACCATGTGTTCATCATACATACCTTGATAAGGGTTAAAACAAAAATAAACAGCTGGGGGGAAATTTTTTACACGTACAGTATCTGGAAGATATGAATAACTTCTAGTAATCATTTTAAATAGCATGATACAAAAATTCTCAAAATATATGAAGAGACATTCTCATCATAAATGGGGAATGAGTAATGGAAAAGATTATCATTCTCAATAATTATTGGGGAAATGCCAGTTACATCCATAGTGCAACACTTTACAAGCCATATTTAGGCAAAAAGGAAAAAGACACAGAATACCAAGAGTTGGCAGAGAAGTGCTGCTATTGAGCATATAAACTGTTAGAAACAATTTAGAAAAAACTTTGGAATTATCCACTAAAGTTGAAACTGTCCATCCCCCATGATCCAGCAATCCCATTACTAGGCAAACAGAAACTATTGCTTCTCTACACTAGGCACACATATAAACATATTTATTTCATCATTTCTCCAAAATCAAAACACCTCAAACTAAATCAATATAGTATCTATTACACAGAATGGATAAATAATTTGTAATGTAGTCAAATGGAATTCTACACAGGAGTGAAAATGAAATAATTACAGACACACAAAGCAACGTAGATGACTCTCAGAAAACAATGTAATAGAAGCGAATCCTAGAAAAAACTACAGTAAATTATATGCATAACACACGCAAAACAAAGCCATGCATATTGAAAGGTAAATACATATTATATTGAATATACCATGGACTGCCAGAAGAAAGAACAAATCTGTCTTAGAAGAAGTACAGTCAGAACGCTCCTCAGAAGCGAGAATGGTGAGACTGCATCTCACGTACTTTGGACATGTTATCAGGAGGGACTAGTCCCTGGAGAAGGACCTCACGCTTCATAGAGAGCGAAAAAGAGGAAGACCCTCAACGAGATGGACTGGCACAGTGGCTGCAACAATGGGCTCAAGGATAACAATTGTGGGGATGGCGTAGGACCTGGCATGATTCGTTCTGTTGTAAATAGAGTCACGATGAGTCAGAACCGACTTAACGGCACCTAACAACAATATTAAAACACTGTTTAGAAGAGGAACCAGGAGTGCAAAAGTTGGGAAATTGTTAACTCCGAAGAGAGAGGGAAGTGAGAAAAGGAAGGGCAAAGAGAGTTTAAAAGGTTTCAATAAAGTTCTGTTTAAGTTGAATGGTAGACATATATGTGTTCATTTTATTATTCCTACACATTTTATAAATGTTTATTTCATGCATTCATAATAAACATGAATTATAATGCAACATGAACCATAAAAAGTAAAAACTGAAGCAAAACACTGCCAAAGAAAAACTAAAGTAGCAAAAGCAGCAAAGCAGTCCTTGGGGAGTGCTAAGTTTCAACATTCTTCTAAGATTCTTTTACCAGTTTCCAATAAAAAAATGTTGCCGGACCAGGGGCATTTGACACTGTCTCCTCCAATGTCTGTCTAAGATGCCTGAAAAAGCTCAGAAAAAGATGAACACTTGCAACTTTACTGAAATCTTAGGTAACAATCTATTGCCAGAATCTGAAAGAATGGCCTCTAATCTTAGAGCAACGTAAAAATGTTGGGGGGACGAAATCAGAAGAGTCCCCACGCTTTGCATCATACAATAGAGCAGTCACTCTCCCCTAGCATACTTACTGCACACTAGATCCCAGGAGGAGCTTAAAAAAAAACACTAATGCCCGATGCTCTGCCCCATCCTAGACAAAATGAGTTAGAATCTCTGAGAGTACAAACCTTTTCTTTTTTTAAGTTTCCAAGATGATTCTAATGTGCAGCCAGGGTTGAGAATGATTCATTGGTCTAAGAGTTCCAATTTCTGCCCCTTTAAAATGGAACAAGAAACTCACAGCACTTGTAAAGCAAATATGAGTACAGAAGACATATATATATACATATACATATATATGAAATATGTATGTTTGTACATAATACATTATATATAATGTATTATATATTATATATAATTATATATGTAATCATATATATAATTTTCTCTTCCAATCTTTTACCGTTTTCTTACACACTGTAAATCAAATACTTTTTTTAGCAATTTGCCTTTGAGTTTTTCTGAAGCAATCAACTTTGCTCTCATAGAAACAATAACTTTCTTTTATCATTCATATTTCATTGTTTTACATGGCAATTAATTGAATTACATATAATAGCAAGTACAGCTGGCATTCCCAGGTTTGGGTACGAATACACTGAGTCTTGGGAGCATTGGAAGAGAAGCACAGGGAGTCCTGAGAATAGGCTATCGAACATTGTCATCCTGTGGTGCTAATGATTTTTTTTTTTTTTTTTGGAGAGAATAGAGTTTTCAGCAAGTAAAATATTGAGATTACTTAAGAGAGTAAGCAACAAAACAAAATACAGAGGGATGCAGAAACGAGGAGCAGACACATGAAACTCACTGAAACTTAGTAAATGCAGTACTTTTTTTTAGAACCATTGTTAAGTAGCGCTGGAGAAATAATTTTAGAAACATAACATTTAGCTGTCTTGGAGGAAAATATAGCCCCCCAGTGCTACAGAACTTAATTAATACAACTACCTTCCTGGTCCTCATGGATTTTGCTGGGATCTCAGCGAATCAACCTACTCTATAGCTGTGGATTTGAGAACAGCAAGTGAGCAACCCTAAGGGGAGAAGAAGGAAACTAAAGGAAATTCACACACTCATCCTGTCTGTATTCTCCTTCTCTGAGAATAAATAAAAAGGACTAAAAACTATGCAGTCTATGAAACATATTGCTGAACCAAGAAAAGAGAACATTTTCCTGACACATAAAAAAACCAAACCTGTTGCCATCGAGTCAATCAGACCAATAGCAACCCCATGTGTTACAGAGTAGAACTGCTTCCTAGGGTTTTCTTGGCTGTACTGTTTACAGAAGCAGATTGCCAGGTCTTTCTTCTGTGGCACTGCTGGGTAGACTCGAACTGCCAACAGAAAACCTTAGACAAGTTGTCTGCTGGGTAAGTTTATATCAGGGGATGCTCAAATGGATGCTCTGCTGATGATTTGGGTTTAAGGATTATCATCCATGTTTTTCCTTTTCTTTTTTTTTTTCTTCTGTATATCTGATTGCAGTCTGTGTTGCTTAAGGTTCTCCCAAAAGTAGACCCTGAGAGAATCCCAGTGCATGCAATTTATTGGAGAGTTGGTCTCAGAAAGCACCAGTATGGGAGTGAGCAAGTGAAACAAGACAGAAAGGAAACTAATAAAGACTGGGTTAGCAAGGATGTTATCGCTATAGCAACTTGAGTGTAATCCTTCTGGGGGCCTCTGGAAGACGATGTAGGGCACACCACGGAGTTCTCTCCCTCAAGTGTGAGAAAGTCGGGGTATTTATGCACTGAATCCCAATTGGACTTGGACTGCTCCTGGGGATATTAGCTCTCATGGTCCTACACGACTTGCCCGGTATTTGGGCCAAGTATACCTTTGTATGTGAGAAGTCATATTCTTAGAAGACTTTGTTGTTTATAATTGAGGATCAAGGTGATATGGAGAGCCTGCCAGCACCTTTACCATAGCACCTTCTGCTAAGTATTGCATTTTCTCGCATAAAGATAGAACTCTCTGAAGACATCCTCTGTACCTCTGCTTTGTGGTGTTTTTATGGTTAAGGGTTGCATAGACTGAGAATAATGAAATCTGTCTCTAGATACACATAATATTAGCACATGCCTTTTATTTGTTATGTAAGTGCTAGATTCAGGCAGGAGTTAATGGATAATGTTATACAAGGCAGCAATATGTTGGATACACTCAGATAGGTGTCAGGCTGTTAAGGGGCTTTCTGCAAGTGAGTGTATCATAAAATATTAGGTGTCCCAAGGGTACACATATTAAGCATGCACTCTCCAAAGAGAAACATCAAAAACTCACCCCATTTGTTTTTTCCAATTTTGTTTCCACCTATTGTTTACGAGATGTAGAATGTGCTGCTTATGGGAAAAGGCATGCTGCTGAATTGGGATATTGGCGTTGCCTTTGATGTGATCATGAAGACATGCATTTCCAATTTTCAGGGTGCCAGTGGGAATCACAAGTTTAAACATTTTCCCAAGTTATTTCAAGCCAAACTAGAATTTTAAAATAGGGAATATGGGAAATAAATTTGAGATGCTATCTGAGAGAGAACATAGACACAGAAGAAAAAGAGATCAACATGATAAGATAAAAAATAATAGAAATTAAGGACAGAGAATTAGCCTAAAAACTGAAGGTGTCACTGAGGAAGAAGCAATGCCAATTAAAATAGAAGTAAAAATAAAAAACAAATATGAAAAACACATCTTGCCTGGACCAAAAACCAACTTGCTTCAAAAATTAAAATAAGTTAATGCATATTTTGGGCAAATGTTAACAATCCTAATTTTTTTTTTTAATTATGGAAAACAATTTCTATCAACATCAAAGAAAAATAACAGGTTCTTACAAAGAGACAGACATCAGGATGGACAGAAACTTTTTATACTATGTTAAATTACAGGCCCACCACGTGTCTGCCAGTTTGTTGTACTGTGGTAGCTTGTATGTTGTGGTGATATTGGAAGTTTAATCAAACACCAGTGGGGTCATACTTGGTGGATAGATTTCAGTGGAGCTTCCAAACTAAGACAGACTAGGAAGACGGATCTGGCAGTCTACTCCTGAAAGAATTGGCTAGTGAAAACCTTATGAACAGCAGCAGAACATTGTCTGATACAGTGCCAGAAGATGAGTTCCTCAGGTTGGAAGGCACTCAAAAGATGACTGGAGAAGAGCTGCATCCTCAAAATAGAGTAGACCTTAATGACATGGATGAAGTTAAGCTTTCGGTACCTTCATTTGCTGATGTGGCATGACTCAAAATGAGAAGAAACAGCTGCAAACATCCATTAATAATTGGTGTGTGGAATGTACGAAGTATGAATCTAGGAAAATTGGAGGTTGTCAAAAATGAAATGGAATGCATAAAAACAGATATCCCAGGCATTAGTGGACTGAAATGGACTGTTATTGGCCACTTTGAATCAGACAATCACATGGTCTACTATGTTGGGAATGGCAAATTGAAGAGGAAAGACGTCAAGGTCATCGTCAAAAAGAACGTTTCAGGAGGCGGAGCCAAGATGGTGGAGTAGTCAGACACATCCTGTGGTCCCTCTTACAACAAAGACATGAAAAAACAAGTGAATCGATTATATACGACAATCTAGGAGCCCTGAACATCAAAGACAAAGTTGAGGAATTGGACCAAGTGGCAGGGAAGGGAGAGATGGTTCAGAAGCAGAGAGGAGTTGCCAGACCTGAAACAGTGAGAACTGGTACCCTGCAGGCTGGATTGGCTGGCACAAGCGGAGAGGCAAGCAGTGGCTCTCAGGATGTGTTTTCCACATTGGAAAAGACCGAGCAGCAGAGGGTTGGCTCAGACCTCTGGAACCAGCGAGAAACAGTTCCAGATTGGCAAAAGGTAAGTACAAGTGTCTAACCTACCTCATGAATGGAAAAAAAAAAAAAAAAAAAAAAAACCCTTCCTTTTGGGAAATACTTCCCTCTCAATTACTTGCTCCCTCCCTGCTCTGCAGTGGGTCCTGGTCTGGCTTCAGAGATTGCTGCACTCCCTGGGACAGAAGTAGGACCCATAGCACACCATGAGCCATTCTTCTGGCTTTGGAGAGGGAACAAATTAACAAACAGGAAAAAATAATCTGCCAGTGTAAGCTGGGAACTCAGGGCAAGCACAGTCCCTTCGCCTAGGCACAGGCATAAGTGGTCCAGGGACTTTGAATATCTTTCATCCCTGCATAGACCTGTGTGGGCCCATTTCAACAGCCTAGACCTTCATTAGCACAGTATACCAGGGTATATACTTGAAGCCTATTTTCATCTGTATCTGCTATAAGGTGGAGTGGCAGATTGGTGACATTTGACACTGCCCTGCCGATTAAGCAAGGTCCTCACCCACCCACATCAGGGACCTGAGGATTGGTGGCTCCACCCACTCCACTGAGCCACCCATGACAGGGGTCCAAGAATAAGTGGTGCCTCCCAGTCCTTACAGCCAACAGCATTGAGTGCCCATAGTCCAGCTGGAAAACTCACCTACCTATGAACTTTAAGGAACATGGACATACCTTACACCCAGACACTTGGGGACAGCAGCCAGCCCCCTGCCTTGATCAACGCATGACCTCCTACTGCAGCCAGATACCTGTGCCTACTCCAGTCACTCCTGCCTGTCTAGGACTGTAGGTGAGAGCTTGCACAATACACTGGGTGACTGACGACCTAGACACATGAGCTGAATCCACACAAGAAATGTAAATGGACCCTTGGGCTTACATACATAGTAACAGCTCTAGCCACCTGGAGACAGGATGTGAGAGCTTCAAAGACACCAGTAATCAAAGTAGCTCACAAAACCAGCCCATTTGGGCATATCAAAACAAAATAAAAAGCTAGGACACAGTAAGCAAACATAAAATAAATAAATACAATAACTTATTGATAGCTCAGAGACAACAGTCAATATTAACTCACATAAAAAAGCAGACCATGAAGGCTTCAGCAAGCTACCAAATCAAAGAATCAAGAAACCTTCCAGAGGAAGAGAACTTCTTGGATTTACTGGAGGTAGAATCCAAAAGACTAATATACAGAACTCTTCAGGAAATTAGGAAGTGGATAAGGTAAAACACAGACCAAGTCAAGGAACACACAGACAAAGCAATAGAGGAACTTAAGAAGGTTATTTAAGAGCATAATGACAAATTTAACTGGTTAGAAGAATCCACAGAGAGACAGCAAACAGAAATCCAAAAATTAACAATAAAAACAACTCAATAGAAAGTCATAAGAGCAGAATTGATGCAATGGAAGTCAGAATTAGTGAGACTGAAGCTAAAGCACTTCAAACCAACTTATTTGAGGGAAATAAGTAAAATAATTTAAAAAATGAAGAAACCCTGAGAATTATGTGGGATTCTATCAAGAGGACTAACCTATGACAATAGGTGTACCAGAATGGGGGGTGGGGGAGAGATTAGCAGAGAATACAGAGAGAATTGTTGAAGATTTGTTGGCAGAAAACTTTCCGGATACTGCAAAAGATGAGAAGATATCTATCCAAGAAGCTCATCAAACCCCACACAAGGTAGATCCCAAAATACTGTCACCAAGTCATATTATAATCAAACTTGAAAAAAGCAAAGATAAAGAGAATTTTAAGAGTGGCTAGGGATAAACAAAAAGTCACCTACGAAGAAAAGTCAATAAGACTAAGCTCTGACTACTCAGCAGAAACCATGCAGGCAAGAAGGTAATGGAATGACATATATAAAGCCTTGAAGGAAAAAAATTGCCAGCCAAGAATTATACAACCAGAAAAACCATCTCTCATATATAATGGCAAAATTAGGGCATTTTTAGATACACAGAAGTTTAGGGAATTTGTAAAAACCAAATCAAAATTACAAGAAATATGAAAGGGAGTCCTCTGGTTAGAGATTCAATAACATCAGATAGCAACCCAAGACTAGAACACAGGACAGAACAACCAGATATCAACCCAGATAGGGAAGTCACAAAAATAAATCAAGGTGAAAATACTGAAAATAGGGAAACAGAAAAGTCAATACGTAAAAGATGACAACATTAAAGCAAAAAAGAGGGACTAAAAAAGTAGTCATAGAACTTCCATATGGAGAGGAAGTCAAGGTGATATCAAGAAATAAAAAACTGGTTTAAACTTAGAAAATTAGGGGTAAGTATAGGGGTAACCACAAAGAAAACTAACAATCCTACACATCAAAATAAAAATCAAGAAAAACGGAAAGACAAAGAAAATACAAAATCAACAACAATGAAAAAGATGAAAAGAAAATACATAAAGAAAAAAGATTCAGCACAGAAAATTAAGTGGAACAAAGAAACAGTCAACAACATAAAAAAAAAAGACATCAAAATGACAGCACTAAACTCATACCTATCAATAATTACTCTGAATGTAAATGAACTAAATGAACCAATAATGAGACAGAGAGTGGCCAAATGGATAAAGAAACACAATCTGACTATATGCTGCCTACAAGAGATATGTCTTAGACTTAAAGACACAGACAAACTAAAGCTCAAAGAATGGGAAAAAATATATCAGGCAAACAACACTCAAAAGAGAGCAGCAGTGGCAATATTAATCTCTGACAAAATAGACTTTAAAGCAAAATTCACCACAAAAGAGAAGGAAGAACACTGTATAATGCTTAAAGGGTCAATACACCAGAAGGACGTAACCATAATAAATATTAAACACCCAATGACAACGCTTCAAAATACATAAAATGAAGTCTAACAACATAGAAAAGAGAAATAGACAGCACCACAATAATAATAATAATAGTAGGAGACTTCAACAAACCACTTTCAGTGAAGGACAGAACCTCCAAAAAGAAGCTCAATAAAGATACAGAAGATCTAAACACCACAATCAATCAACTTGATCTCATAGACAAAAGAAAATTCCACCCAACAGCAACCAAAAGTACTTTCTTTTAAAACACACATGGAATATTCTCCAGAATAGACCCCATATTAGGCAAAAAGCAAGACTTAACAGAATCCAAAACATTGAAATATTACAAAACACTTTTTCTGACCATAAAACCATAAAAGAAGAAATCAATAAAAGAAAAAGCAAGGAATAAAAAATCAAATACATGGAAATTGAACATGACCTTGCTCAAAAACTACTTGGTTATACAAGAAATTAAGGACAGAGTAAAACAATTCACAGAATCAAATGAGAATCAAAACACATCCTACCAGAACCTTTGGATGCAGCAAAAGCAGTGCTCAGAGGTCAATTTATAGCAATAAATGCACACATCCACAAAGAAGAAAGGGCCCAAATCAAAACATTAACCCTACAACTTGAACAAGTAGGAAGAGATCAGCAAAAGAAGCCTTCAGGTAGAAGAAGAAAGGAAATGATAAAATTAGAGTGGAATTAAATGAAACACAGAATACAAAAACAATTGAGAGATTTAATAAGACCGAAAGTTCGTTCTTTGAAAAGAAGAACAAAATTGATAAACCATTTGCCAAACTGACGAAAGAAAAACAGGAGAGGAATAAGAACAATCTGAATAAGAAACAAATGGGCGATATCACAAAGGACCCAACTGAAATTAAAAGAATCTTAAGAGAATACTATGAAAAACTGTACTCCAACAAATTTGAAAACCTAGAGGAAATGGAATTTCTAGAAACACACTACTTACCTAAACTAGCACAAACAGAGGTAGAACAACTGAATAAACCCATAATGAAAGAAGAGATTGAAAAGGTAATTTAAAAATTCCCAACAAAAAAAATGCCCTGGCCCTGACAGCTTCACCAGAGAATTCTACCAATCTTTCAGAAAAGAATTAACACCACTACCACTAAAGGTATTTCAGAGCATAGAAAAGGATGGAATACTCCCAAACTCATTCTATGAAGCCAGCATAACCCTGATACCAAAACCAGGTAAAGACACCACAAAAAAAGAAAATTACATACCAATAGCCTTCATGAAAATAGATGCAAAAATCCTCAACAAAATTCTAGCTAATAGAATTCAACAACATATTAAAAAAATAATTCACAATGACCAAGTGGGACTCATATCTGGTATGCAGGGATGGTTCAGCATTAGAAAAACAATCAATATAATCCACCACATAAGTAAAACACAAGACAGGAACCACAGGATCTTATCAATTGATGCAGAAAAGGCATTTGAAAAAGTGTAACACAAATTTATGATAAAAATTCTCAGAAAAATAGGAATAGAAGGGAAATTCCTCAACATAATAAAGAACATTTACACAAAGTCAACAGTGAACCTCATCCTAAATGGAGAGACATTGAAAGCATTCCCCTTGAGAACGGGAAAAGATGCCCTTTATCACCGTTCTTATTCAACATAGTGACAGAGGTCCTAGCCAGAGCAATGAGGCTAGAAAAAGAAATAAAAGGCATCCAAATTGGTAAGGAAGAAGTAAAAGTATCCCTATTTGCAGATGATATGATCTTATATACAGAAAACCCCAAAGAATCCACAAGAAAACTACAGAAACTCATAAAAGCAAAATATCAGGATACAAGATAAACATACGAAAATCAGTTACACCTCTACACCAACAAAGAGACCTTCCAAGAGGAAATCACCAAATCAATACCATTTACAATAGCCTCCAAGAAGATAAAATATTTAGGAATAAATCTAACCAGAGACATAAAAGATCTATACAAAGAAAACTATGAGACACTACTGCAGGACACCAAAAGAGACCTATATATGGAAAAACATACCTTGTTCATGGATAGAAGGCTCAACATTGTGAAAAAGTCAATTCTACCCAAAGCAATCTACAAATACAATGCACTCCCAATCCAAATTCCAATGGCATTTTTTAATGAGATGGAGAAACAAATCCCCAAGTTAATATGGAAAGGGAAGAGTCCCCAGATAAGTAAAGCATTACTCAAGAAGAACAAAGTGGGAGGACTCACACTACCTGATTTTAGAACCTATTATACCGCCACGGCAGTCAAAACAGCCTGGTACTGGTACAACAATAGATACATAGACCAACGGAACAGGATTGAGAATCCAGACAAATTCAACCACCTATGAGCAGATGATAGCTGACAAAGGTCCAAAATCCATTAAATGGGGAAAAGACAGTCTCTTTAACAAATGGTGCTGGCATAACTGGATAACCATCTGCAAAAAAATGAAAGAAGATCCATACCTCACACCATGCACAACAACTAACTGAAAATGGATCAAAGACCTAAATATAAAATCTAAAAGATAAAGATCATGGAAGAAAAAATAGGGGCAACACTAGGAGCCCTAATACATGGCATGAACAAAATACAAAATATAACTAACAGTGCACAAACACCAGAAGAGAAACTAGTTAACTGGAAGCTCCTAAAATCAAACACTTAAGCTCATCAAAAGATTTCACCAAAAGAGAAAAAAGACAACCTACAGATGGGAAAAAAGTTTTGGGCAAGACATGTCTGATCAGGGTCTAATCTCTAAAATCTACAAGATATGGCAAAATTTCAACCACAAAAAGACAAATAACCCAATTAAAAAATGGGCAAGGGATATGAACAGGCACTTCATCAAAGAAGACATTCAGGCAGCTAACAGATATCTGAGGAAATGCTCACTACCATGAGCCACTAAAGAAATGCAAATCAAAACTATAATGAGATACGATCTCACTCCAACAAGGTTGGCATTAATCCAAAAAACACAAAGTAATAAACGTTGGAAGAGGCTGTGAAGAGATTGAAACACTTATACACTGTTGGTGGGAATGTAAAATGGTATAACCACTTTGGAAATTGATTTGTCACTTCCTTAAAAAGCTAGAAATAAAAAATATCATACGATCTAGCAATCCCACTCCTTGGAATACATCCGAGAGAAATAAGAGCCATCACATGAATAGATATATGTACACCCATGTTCATTGCAGTGCTGTTCACAGTTACAAAAAAAGATGGAAAACAACCTAGGTACCCATCAACAGATTAATGGATAAACTAATTATTTTATGTTCACACCATGGAATAGTACACAACGATAAATAACAATGATGAATCCAAGAAACATCTCATAACATGGATGAATCTGGAAGGCATCATGTTGAGTGAAATTAGTCAATCAGAAAAGGATAAAACTTATATGAGACCACTATTATAAGAACTCAGGAAAAGGTTCAAATGCAGAAGAAAACACTTTTTGATGGTTACAAAGGTAAGGAGGGAGGGAGAGGGGAATTCACTAACTAGACAGTAGATAAGAATTATCTTAGGTGAAGGGAAGGACAACACACAATTCAGGGGAAGTCAGCACCATCAGACTAAACCAAAAGCTAAGAAGTTTCCTGAACACAACCAAACACTTCGAGGGACAATGTAGCAGGTGCAGGGGTCTGGGGACCATGGTTTCAGGGGACATCTAGGTCAATTGGCATAACAAAGTTTATTAAGAAAATGTTCTGCATCCCACTTTGGTGAGTGGCATCTGGGGTCCTAACAGCTAGTGAGTGGCCATCTAAGGTGCATCAATTGGTCCCAACCCACCTGGAGCAAAGAATAATGAAGAACACCAAAGACAAAAGGAAAATATTAGCCCAAGAGACAAAAGGGCACACATAAACCAGAGACTCCATCAGCCTGAGACCAGAAGAACTACTTGGTGCCCGGCTAGTACTAATGTCTGCCCTGACAGGGAACACAACAGAGTCCCTGATGGAACTGGAGAAAAGAAGGGTACCAGAACTGAAATTCTAGTAAAAAGACCAGACTTTATGGTCTGACTGAGACTAGAGGAACCTCAGAAGACATGGGCCGTGAACTCGCTGTTAATCCAGAACTAAAACTATTCCCAAAGCCGACTCTTCAGACAAAGAACAGACTGGAGTATAAGACATAAAATGATACTCACGAAGAGTGTGCTTTTTAGTTCAAGTAGATACACGAAACTAAATGTGCAGCTCCTGTCTGGAGGCAAGATGAGAAGGCAGACAGGCATAGGAGCTGGGTGAATGGACACAGGAAATCAGGGGTGGAAAGAAGAATGTGTGGTCACATTATAGGGTTAGAAATTAGGATCACACAACAATGTGTGTATAAATTTTTGTATGAAAAACTAACTTGAGCTGTAAACTTTCACCTAAAGCACAATTAAAAAAAAAGAACATTTCAAAATCTATCCTGAATTACAACACTGTCAGTTATAGAATAATATCCATACACCTACAGGAAGATCAGTTAATATGACCATTATTCAAATTTACCCATCAACCACTATGACAAAAGATGAAGAAATTGAAGATTTTTACCAACTTCCAGTCTGAAATTGATCAAACATGCAATCAAGATGCATTGATAATTACTGACAGTTTGAATGTGAAAGCTGGAAACAAAGAAGAAGGATTGGTAGTTGGAAAATATGGCCTTGGTGATAGAAATGATGCCAGAGATCACAGGATAGAATTTTGAAAGATCAACGTCTTCTTCATTGAAAGAACCTAAAAGGCAACTATACACATGGGCCTCACCAGATGGAATACACAAGAAACAAATCGATTACATCTGTGGGAAGAGAGGCTAGAAAAGCTCAATATCATCAGTCAGAACAAGACCAAGGACCAACTGTGGAACAGACCATCAATTGCTCCTATGCAAGCTGACGTTGAAGAAATTTAGGACAAGTCCAGGAGAGCCAAGGTACGACC
The DNA here is from genome assembly GCF_000243295.1 of Trichechus manatus latirostris. Lineage (NCBI taxonomy): Eukaryota > Metazoa > Chordata > Mammalia > Sirenia > Trichechidae > Trichechus > Trichechus manatus. The sequence goes on from NW_004443978.1 coordinate 17,569,496, forward strand.
TTGAGTATATCTCACCTGAATTTACAGACCATCTCAAGCACAGATTTCAGGCATTGAACACTAGTGACCAAAGACCAGACGAGCTGCGGAATGACCTCAAGGTCATCATACATGAAGAAAGCAAGGGATCATTAAAAAGGCAAGAAAGAAAGAAAAGACCAGAATGGATGTCAGAACAGACTCTGAAAATTGTTCTTGAATGTGAAAGGAAGAAACTATGAAATAAAAGAACCGAACAGAAGATTTCAAAGGCAGCTCGAGAAGACAAAGTAAGGTATTATCATGAAATGTGCAAAGACCTGGAGTTAGAAAACCGAAAAGGTAAAACACGCTTGTCATTTCTCAAGCTGGAAGAACTGAAGAAAAATTCAAGCCTGGAGTTGCAATATTGAAGGATTTTATGGGGGAAAATGTTAAATGGCACAGGAAACATCAAAAGAAGATGGATGGAATACACATAGTCACTGAGTCACTGTACCAAAAAGAATTAGTCGATGTTCATCCATTTCAGGAGGTAGCATACGATCAAGAACCAATGGCACTGCAGAAGAGGTCCAAGCTACACTGAAGCCATTGACGAAAATCAAGCTCCAGGAATTGACAGGATACCAACTTAGATGTTTCAACAAATAGATGCAATGCTGAAAGCTCTCACTTGGCTATGTCAAGAAATTTGGAAGACAGCTACGGGGTTAACCTACTGGAAGAGATCCATATTTGTACCCACTCCAAAGAAAGGTGATCCAAAATAATGTGGAAATTATCAAACAAAATCATTAATATTACACACAAGTAAAATTTTGCTGAAGATCATTCAAAAGCAGTTGCAGCAGTACATCATCAGGGAACTGCCAGAAATGCATGCTGGATTCAGAAGAGGACATGGAACCAGGGGTATCATTGCTGATGTCAGATGGATCTTGACTGGAAGCAGAGAATACCAGAAATATGTTAACCTGTGTGTTACTGACTATGCAAAGACATTTGACTGTGTGGATCACAACAAATTATGGATAACATTGAGAAGAATGGGAATTCCAAAACACTTTATTTTGCTAGTAAGGAACCTGTACTTAGACCAAGAGGCAGTCATTCGAACAGAACAAGGAGATATTGTATGGTTTAAAGTCAAGAAAGGTGTGTGTCAGGGTTGTATCCTTTTACCATACTTAATCTGTATGTGCAGCAAATAATCCAGGAAGCTGGACTATATGAAGAAGAACACAGCATCAAGATTGGAGGAAGACTCGTTAACAACCTGTGTTATGCAGATGAAACATCCTTGCTTGCTGAGAAGAGAACTTGCAAGTGAAGAGAACTTGAAGCACTTACTGATGAAAATCATAGACCCCAGCCTTCAGTATGGGTTACACCTCAATGTAAATAAAACAAAAATACTGACAACTAGACCCATAAGCAACATCATGATAGAGGGAGAAAAGATTGAAATTGTCAAGGATTTCCTTTTACTTGGATCCACAATCCCATGGAAGCAGCAGTCAAGAAATCAAATGACACATTGCATTGCATCACAATGTTAAAAAGCAAAGATGTGACTTTAAGGACTAAGGTGCGCCTGAGCCAAGGCAAGGTGTTTTCAATCACCTCATATGCATGTGAAAGCTGGACAATGAATAAGGAAGACTGACGAAGAGTTGATGCCTTTGAATTATGATGTTGGCAAAGAATACTGAATATACTATGGACTGCCAGAAGAAAGAACAATCTGTCTTTTGGAAGAAGTCCAGCCAGAATGCTTCTTAGACGTAAGGATGGCAAGACTTGGTCCCACGTAATTTGACCATACTTTCCGAAGGGACCAGTCGCTGGAGAAGGACATCGTGCTTGGTAAAGTAGAGGTTCGGCAAAAAGAGGAAGACCCTCAGTGAAATGGATTGCCACAGTGGCTGCAACAATGGACTCAAGTATAGCAACAATTGTGAGGATGGCACAGGACCGGGAAGTGTTTTGTTCTGTTGTACATAGGGTTGCTATGAGTAAGAACCAGCTTGATGGCACCTAACAACAACAGCAAATTACAGACAGTAATGCAATCGTATCTACAGTTTTGAGGGGATAAGTTAGTTACCTAATTAATATTTTCACAGCCACATTTTTTTAATGTGTGTAAACCACAGAAAAGATGTTCTTACTTATTAAAGAGTAATAACTAAAAATTATAATAAAATATAAAAAACAATAAAAAGTTTTTTAAAAAAGTAATAATTAAATAAACTATGAAGCTCCCACACCTTTCCTGAAAGGACATTGGTGTTTCAGTGGTAGAATTCTCCCATTCCATGCAGGAGACCTGGGTTGGATTCCTAGGCTGTGCACCACATGTGAAGCCACCATCCATCTGTCAGTAGAGGCTTGAATGTTACTATAATGCTGAGAAGGTTTCACTGGAGCTTCCAGACTAAAATGGACTAGGAAAAAAGTCCTGGCAATCTATTTCTGAAAATCAGCCAATGAAAAGCCTATGGATCACAACTATCTGATCTGCAACTGATCCTGGGGATAGTGCAGCATTTTGTTCCATTGTGCTTGGGATGGCTATGAGTTAGGAACCAAGAGGATAGCAGCTAACAACAACAACCTTCCTTGAAAACATGACTTAAGTTTTGGGCTTCAAATGGCCAGGAGAGAAAGAATCAACAATTCAACGAAGAAGCCAATGTGAATAATTAAGGGTGATGATCATTGAGATGTGTTAAAATGAAATTGCTGATGAACTTATGAAATATTTGGTCATGCAATTAAATGCCAAGTTCAAATGTCTTCTTGAAAACAATATTTTAATATCAAAATATAGTTTAATTATAATTATCTGGCCCTGAGACTATAAATTATAAAAATAAGTACTAGGATGCTGGGGAATAGGAAGCAGGGCAGTGTAAAAGTGCCAGATTGTTTTTCTTGCATAAAAGGAAATCAGAGTTTATTATTTTGTTCTTAAATTTGATAAATAAACGAGCTTAAGTTAAATACTGTTTTTTTTTAAGTCTTAAATGTAACCACGAAGGGTATCATATAGAAAATGTGTATTTTCAAGAAGAAGAAAAGATGAAAACTAATAAATATAAGCTATATAGCAAGCAAGAAAAAGCAAATGAAACCACAATGAAGTGTATAAAAGTAATAAGCAGAAAGAAAGCTTCCAAACATAGTAAGTCTATCAATCCTGACAATGAACACAAATGAGTCAAGCTCCTCTACTCAAATTCAGACATTCACAGATGGATCATAAAGCAAAAGCTCAACTATTTGGTCTCTGTAACTGATAACTAAAATAAAATTATTCAAAGAGATTAAAAAGAATATAATGGGCAAAAATAGCCAGGGAATACAATGTAAGTAAGATAGGAATAACAATATTAATATTAGACAAAGTAAAATTCAAGGTAGAAAATATAAAAACAGGACAAAAAGAATTGTTATACAAGTTGTAATCCTCATGAGTATATATGTGCTGAAAAACAGAACATTAAAATAGATATAACTTCAACTGAGAAAATAAGGATATGTACATAGAAACATAATATATTTGGGAGGATTTAGTATACTTCTCTAATTTTGGACAGACCAAGTAGGCACTAAAATAAATAAGAAGATAGATGAGTCTAGTGAAAAAAAAAAATCATTTAATTTTACCCTAAAATCTATGGATTGTTTATAAAAAAAAATTTATTTATATTCTAGATCCTAAAGGGAATAAAAGCAGAAGTATACACAATTTACAGGCTCCTTCTATGAGTCCCAGTACCAGCATCTGTGGTACTAAGGCAGTAGTCCTTTATCTGGGAACAACTCAAGGCCTTAAAGGGTCCAGCCCTAAAATGTGACCTTGGCCTTCTGCGAGACCTCCCATAAATATTTCAGGGTGTCTTCAGAATTTTTATTCTCTATTCTCATATACATTCCTCTTACTTTGGGGAGGTCCACCTACGTCTCCTGTCTTAAATGAATAAAAGCCCAAAAGAAAGTGGAAAATCTATCATTAGGTCCAGATGATGTAACTGAGTGTCTAGTAAACCCAAGAGATTCAACTGAAAAGTTACTACCTCCTTCCCAAAAATTGGTTCGATATGAGCATAAAATAAATGTAGGAAATATAATTCCTTCATATATACAAATAACAAGTGGTTAGAATATATAATAAAAAAGCAAGCTCAGACCTCATTTACAGAAACAACAAGGATAAACTTAGAAATGTGTAAAATATAGGAGGAAGATGGTTTAAATACGCCTAAAAAAAGTAGTACTTTGCAAATAGAAAGACTTAGCAGTTTCTTAGGTGAGACAGAAGCTTCCACATCATAAAGAGGTCAATTCTCCCTAAGCTCATTTATAAATTTGACATGACTGCAAAAAAAATACCAACAGCTTTTCTTTTTCTGAAACTATTCAAACTGATTCCAAATACATACAGAAAAAACAAACTAACAAGAATAGTCAGGAGATCTCTAAATAGGAAGAGCAGTGAAAGAGGTTGTTGTCGTGTGCCGTCTAGTGAATTCCAACTGACAGTGACTCTATAGGAGAGAGCAGAATAGTCGCATAGGATTTCCTATGCTGAAATCTTTATGGGAGCAGATTGCCAAGTCTCTTCTCCCAGGAAGTGGCTGGTGGGTTTAAACCACTGAGTTTTCAGTTATCAGCCAAGCGCCCTTAACCATTGTGCCACCAAGGCTCCTTGAAAAGGGTTGAGCTCTACCCAATATAAACACATACAATAAAGTATCATTAATTAAAACAGGGCAGTCTTCACGCATGCGTAGTCAGGTCAATGGACATGATAGGGTGTTCAGAAAGAGTTTTAGATACATATAATATTTCATATATGGTTAGATTAAGGTGGCATCTCAAATTGGTGGGTTAAGGATGGATTTTTTTTAAGCATAAAATATTTCTTGAAGATTATACAAAAAGTCTATTAGCAGGTGTTGCCTCTAGGAGTGAAGCTAAGTGTTTAGGATGAGGACACTACTTTTCTGTTTTTTTTTTTTTTTAATATTTCATTGAGTTTTTAGTGAAAGTTTACACAGCAAATTAGTTTCCCACTTAACAATTTCTACACATATTGTTTAGTGACATTGGTTACACTTTCCACATTGCATCAGCATTTTAATTACTTCTGGTTGTTCCGTTTCTATTATTCTTGCTTCCCTGCTCCCACTCTGGCCCTCCAACCCTCTCATCTTTGTTTTGGGGTAAATGTTGACTGGTCTCAAATAGAGGAATGTTTTTATGAAAGGAGCACAGCACTCACGGGTAATACTGTTTGTTGTATGAGTCAATCTGTTATTTAGTTGAAAGGTGACCTCCAGGAGTAGTTTCAGTTCAAAGTTTAAAGGGTAGCTCAGGGCAATAGTGTTGGGAGTTCCCCAGGTTTCTGTCAGTCCAGTATATGAAGTTTTTTTTTTTTTAAATATTTTGAGTTTTGTTCTACAATTTTCTCCTGTTCTATCTGGGACCACCTATTGTGGCCCCAGTCAGAATGGTTGGTAGTGGTAGCTGGGCACCATCTAGTTCTTCTGGTCTCTGGATAGGCGAGGTCACTGTCCATGTAGACAATTGGTCCTTTAAACTGGTTTCTTCTCTAAGCCTTTGGTTTCCTTCTTTCTCTTTTGCTCCAGGAGAATAGAGGCCAATAGTTGTATCTTAGATGGCTGCTTACAAGCTTTTAAGACCCCAGATGCTACTTACCAAACCAGAATGTAGAACATAGATTTTAGAGGCTATGTTGTGCCAGTTGACCAAGATGTCCCACAAGACTATGATCCTAAGGCTTCAAACCCAGTAAATCAATCCTGTGAGGTGTTTGGTTATATCTGAGAGGTATCTAAGACTGTGACCCCATGTGCTTTATTATATGTATGAATATATGTGCAGCACACACAAACATGTATATAGATATGTCTATAGATACTCCTATACTGTATTTTTATGCAAATAATACATGCCTTCTAGTTTGTTTACCAACCACTCCCTCCCCCGACAAGGTATTTTTGTAGGTGGGCTATACTATTTTTTTTTAATTACAGCAACATGTAAAAAAAATTAGCATAGCAGTGCTTACAAAAATACCTTACGGGGGAGGGGGAGGTTGGCATACAAACATAGAAGGCACACATTATTTGCATAAAAATACAGTATATGCTCATGTATATACACATACATATCTTCCTATACACATATATGAATGCATATCTGTGTAACCACTCACATATTATTTGGTTGTTATTGCTGTTGTAAAATTCTATATGTTATGGCATTTACCAATAATATCCCTTATTGTTGTCTTAGTTATCTGGTGCAGCTATCACAGAAATACCACAAGTGGATGGCTTTAACAAACAGAAATTTATTCTCTCACAGTCTAGGAGGCTAGAAGTCTGAATTCAGGGCACCATCTCCAGAGAAAAGCCTTCTTTTTCTGTCGGCTCTAGGGGAAGGTCCTTGTCATCAATCTTCCCCTAGGTCTAGGAGTTTCAGTGCATGGACTCCAGCTCCAAAGGACACACTCCACTCCTGGCTCTTCTTTCTTGGTGGTAGGAGGTCCCTCTCCTCTCTGCTTGCTTTTTTTTTTTTTTTGATATTTCAAAAGAGATTGACTCAAGACACAAGCTAATACTATAGATTGTGTCCTGCCTCATTAACATACTAGAGGTTAAAATTTACAACATATGAGATAATTATATCAGATCACAAAATGGAAGATGAACACACAATACCGAGAATGGCCTAGTCAAGTTGACACACATTTTTGGGAGACACAATTCAATCCATAACACTTGTGTATTTCTTAGTGTCATCATTTACCTTGATTAAGTTGTGCTCACTTCACCAACATTTGGTGTTGCCTTTACCATTACCAAAACTGACAAGTGTCTACTGTCTAGAGAATGATTCCCTCTTCCATCCCTGAGGTAGTTCTTTTCAATGTATACATTTTTATGCTGTTTGAAGTTTTTACCATGTGCCAGTATTAATTTTTAATAAAATAAACTACTTAAAATTATATGAATAAACATAAAAGGAGTTCCAGACAAACACATTCCCTCCTTATAACTAATTTCAGTTATTAGTCTCATAAGCAGTTCAACTGAATCCTGGGAAAATCTAAATGTTCTCCCAAGTACAAAAAGTTTTTGATGATTTGTTTTTGTTTTGCTTTGTTTTTAAAGCAGGATCAGTTGTTTGTTTGTTTGTTTGTTTTTTAAGAATGACTTTTCTCAAACAGCTGAAAGCACATACATTTTATATAATATACATTTCTAATTAGCACCCAGGTGATGCCAGTGCTGCTTATGCTTGAACCACACTTTGAATAGGAAGAAATCATTTTCCAGGAACACATAAACGAATCCCTTTTTTCTCAGGTACCCTCAATTCTCTTGTTTCTTCACTGGTAGAAATTGGTCATAATATCAAATGTGAAGACTCTCACCTACAGCAAAGAGCAAAAACTGGATTACAAGTTTTCTCCCTTGGCTTTTAACTTCTATTAGTCATGTAGGGGGATGGTTTCCAGCTGAATTATTCACCTTCTTGGCCTGAACAGAGAGGCTATACAGCTATCATTCTCTTCAAGCCTGGATAATGACATGCAGAAAAACATCAGTTACTTAAATTGCCAAAGACATGATTAAAGAATGAAATAATAAGATCAATCTAAGGAAGGAGAGAGCCAGAAACAATGGAGAAAGTTGGATTGGTACCTGGGCAGGGTGGATTTGCATTAAGGAGAGCTCCAGCCTCGGCTTCTTGATTGGCTTTGAAGGATGGGCATACATGGTACGGCTATAGAACAATATGGTCTCTAATCGTCCTGATTGATTGAGGCACAGTGATTGAGACAAGCTTAATCTAAGTGCTACAAATTGTCCATTCACAATTGGGAGGTCTCCAACAAACCCACTTTCCAACTGGTTACAACATATCAAAATGTGCTAAACTCCAGGATTTTCCCAATAGATCTTTTCCTGACAATAAAAGATGAGGAAATTTCATCAGGTTCTGTAAGGAGCCAAATAACAGCCCCAGGTGGGCACTTCCATCTCTGCACATGGGATAGGGTAGGCATAGACTGGGAATATTGAATTAAAAGGCACCAGTTTTCACTCTTTTACCAATGATGTCTGTATTTGAAATAATAATAATAAAAAAAGTTCAAAGTCATTGAGTCCTGGATGGCTACAGGTGTGTTGACTCCCTTCATCGAGGTTACCCATGTTTCTGTGTCAGAAAATGTACATATTTTGACTTTTGGGCTCTAGAAATTTTGAAACTAACACTATGCAGTTATAAATAATGCTACAGTGCACACAATAATTTAAGTACAAAGATGGTCATTATGTCAATCTTTATAAGAATGAAAAAGAGGGGAACTATCTATTTAGGTAAAAAAGAGGGCACTGACTGAAACAATGATGGTTTATCAGACAATAGAGTAGTAGGAAGTCATTAAAAATCACTTCCTGCAGCCACATACATGTGCCTACTCCAATTACCCCTGTCCATCTAGGACTGTAGGTGAGAACCTGCACCACACACTTGGTAACCAATGACCTGGACACCTGAGCTGAATCCACACAAGAAAACTAAATGGACTCTTGGGATGACATACCTCGTAACAGTTCTAGCCACCTGGAGACAGGACATGAGAGCTTCAGAGACGTCAAAAATCATATTAGCTCACATGACCAGCCTTTTGGGCATATGAAAACAAAAAAACAAAAACAAAAACAAAAACAAATACAAGAAGTTAGAACACAGTAAGCAAACATAAAATAAATAAATATCATGACTTACTGATGGCTCAGAGACAACTATCAATATCAAATCACATAAACAGGCAGACCATGATGGCTTTAGGAAGCCACTAAAACAAAGAATCAAGAAACCTTCTGGAGGAAGAGAACTACCTGGAATTACTAGAGGTAGAATTCAAAAGATTAACACACAGAACTCTTCAAGATGTCAGGAAAGAGAGCATTCAACACGCAGAACAAGCCAAAGAACACACAAAGCACTAGATGAACTTGAGAAGGTTATATAAGAGCATAATGACAAATTTAACAGGCTGCAAGAATCCATAGAAAGACAGCAAACAGAAAACCAAAAGATTAACAATAAAATTTAAGAATTAGACAACTCAGAAGCAAGTTATAGGAGCTGAATTGAAACAATGGAGGTCAGAACTAGTGAGATTGAAGATAAGGCACTTGACATCAACTTATTTGAGAAAAAATCAGACAAAGGAATTTAAAAAAAAAGAAAAAAAACTAAAAATTATATGGGACTCTACCAACAGGAATAACTTATGAGTGATTAGAGTACCAGAAAGGGGGAGATAACAGAGAATACAGAAAGAATTGTTGAAGATTTGTTGGCAGACAAATCCCCTTATGTCATGAAAGACGAGGTGATATCTATCCAAGAAGCTCATCGAACCCCACATAAGACAGGTTCCGAAAGAAAATCACAAAGACGTACTATAATCAAACTTGTCAAAACCAAAGATAAACAGAGAAATTTTAATAGCAGTAATGGATAAATGAAAAGTCATTTACAAAGGAGAGTGAATAAGACTAAGCTCAGAATACTCATCAGAAAACATGCAGGCAAGAAGACAATTGAATGACATATAGAAAACCTTGAAGAAAGAAAAAAAATTGCCATCCAGGAATTATATATCCAGCAAAACTGTCTCTCAAATACGATAGCAAAATTAGGGAACCTCCAGATAAGCAGAAGTTTAAGGAATGTGTAAAAACAAAACCAAAATTACAAGAAGTACTAAAGGGAGTCCTCCAGTTAGAAAATAAATAACATCAGATAATAATAGAGTAATAATAGAACACAGGACAGAACAAGAAAATATCAACCCAGACAGGGAAGTCACAAAAATAAATAAAAGCTAAAATACTGAAAATACAGAAACAGAGATGTCAATATGTAAAAGATGACAACATTGAAACCTAAAAGAGGGATTAAAAAATGTAGTCATAGATCTTTCATATGGAGAGGAAGTCAAGGCGATATTAAGAAATAAAACATTGGTTTAAACTTAGAAAAACAGGGGTAAATATTAAGGTAACCACAAAGGAAACTAACAATCCTACACATCAAAATAAAAAAAATAAAAAAAAAACAAGAAAAATGGAAAGACTAAGCAAATACAAAATCAATGAAAATGAAAAAGATGAAAAGAAAATACATAAATAAAAATGACTCAGCACAGAAAATTAAGTGGAACAAAGAAACTTTCAACAACACACAATATCTATATTTCAAAACGTCAGCACTACACTCATACCTATGAATAATTACGCTGAACATAAATGGACTAAATTCACCAATAAAGAGACAGAGAGTGGCAGAATGGATAAAAAAAACACAATCCATCTATATGCTCCCTACAAAAGATGCACCTTGGACTTAAAGACACAAACAATCTAAAACTCAAAAGATGGGAAAAAATATCAAGCAAACAACAATCAAAAAAGATTAGGAGTGGCAATATTAATCTCTGACAAAATAGACTTTAAAGCAAAACCCACCACAAAAGATAAGGAAGAAGACTAGATAATGATTAAAGGGGTCAATACACCAGGAGGACATAACCATGATAAATATTTTTGCACACTACAACAGGGCTCCAAAATACATAAAATAAACTCTAACAGCATTCAAAAGAGAAATAGATAGCTCCACGATAAAAGTAGAAGACTTCAACACATCACTTTCAGTAAAGGACAGAACTTCTAAAAGGAAGCTGAGTAAAGATATGCAAGATCTAAATGCCACAATCACCCAACTTGATCTCATAAACATATATAGAACACTCCACTCAACAGAAATCAAGTATACTTTCTTTTCCAACGCACATAGAACATTCTCCAGAATAGACCACATATTAGGCCATAAAGCAAGCCTTAAC
>NW_004443978.1:17581725-17582947 GCF_000243295.1 Trichechus manatus latirostris
AGAATGAAAACACATCTTACCAGAACCTTTGGGACACAGCAAAAGCAGTGCTCAGAGATCAGTTTATAGCAATAAATGCACACATCCAAAAAGAAGACAGGGCCAAAATCAAAACATTAACCCTCCAACTTGAACAAGTAGAAAGAGAGCAGCAAAATAAGCCCTCGCGCACTAGAATAAAGGAAATAATTAGCCATTCGCAAAAGAACAAATATTGTATGAGACCACTATTATAAGAACTCAAGAAAAGGTTTAAACACAGAAGAAAACATTCTCTGATGGGTACAAGGGTGGGGAGGGAGGAAGAGAGGAATTCACTAAATAGACAGTAGACAAGAATTATCTTAGGTGAAGGGAAAGACAACACACAATAAAAAGTCAGCACAACTGTACTAATCCAAAAGCCTTGAAATTCCCTGAATACTACCGAACATTTCGAGGGACAGTGTAGCAGGAGCGGAGGTCTGAGGACCATGGTTTCAGGGGTCATCTAGGTCAAATGGCATAACAAAGTTGATTAAGAAAATGTTCTGCACTTAGTGGAACTTCCAGGCAACATGGTGCTTTAGACAGAAGTTCCACACAGTTCCTCCCCAGCAAATATCTGAAAAACTAAGTCAAATAGAGACACACGTGAATCCTGAAACCCTAAGCATCAAATGAAGAGATAAACAACTCAGCTAAGCACCGAATGGAGAAAGAAACTGACAGAGAACAGAGAGCAAGGACAGATACATGAAGAGGAAAAAGTAGACAAATTCAAGGACAAGGTAGACAAATTCAGGGAAAATACAGAGCAAAAAAATGGAAGAATTCAAGAAAACCATACAGGAACAAAAAGCTAAAATAAATTCATAACTAGAAATCATACAAAAACAACAATTAGAAATCTAAAAGATTAACAACAAGATTTCAGAAATGGACATTGCCATGGAAGGGCTGAGGAGCAGGTGTGAAGCTATGGAAGACAAGATCAGCAACACTGAAGAGAAACACTTGGATACAACTCTGAAGAAAAATCAGAAGAAAAAAAAGAAAAATGAAGAAACTATGAAAATTATGTGGGATACAATCGAAAGCAAAAATTTGTGAGTGATCAGAGTTCCAGAACAGGGGGAGAAAACAGAAAACACAGAGAGGATCATTGAAGAATTGCTGAAAGAAAACTTCCCCAATATCATGAAAGATGAAAAGCTGACCATCCAAGAAGCTCAACAAACCC
>NW_004443978.1:17584018-17588069 GCF_000243295.1 Trichechus manatus latirostris
CCCAATTGGCAATACTAATCTCAGATAAAATAGACTTTAAAACAAAATCCACCATAAAAGACAAAGAAGGACACTATATAATGATTAAGGGGATGATTCATCATAAAGACATAACCATAATAAACATCTATGCACCAAATGACAGGCTCCAAAATACATAAAACAAACTCGAACAGCACTGAAAAAAAAAAAATTGACAGCTCCACAATGATAGTAGGAGACTTCAACGTACCCCTCTCGGTAAAGGACAGAACATCTAGAAAGAAACTCAACGAAGATACAGAAGACCTAAAGGGCACAATCAGCCAACTAGTCATCATAAACATACGTAGAACACTCCACCCTACAGCTGCAAAGTATACATTCTTTTCCAATGCACATGGAACATTCTCCAGAATAGACCACATCTTAGGCCACAGAGCAATCTTCCAACAAGTTCCAAAATCTTGATATAATACTATCTTCTCTGACCACAACACCATCAAGGTAGAAATTAACAACAGGAATAGCAAGGAAAAAAAAATCAATTACATGGAAACTGAATAACACCCTTCTTACATATTACTGGATAATAGATGAAATCAGAGATGGAATCAAAAAATTCCTAGAATCAAACAAGAATGAAAAAAAATCATACCAAAACCTTTGGGACACACCAAAGGCAGTCCTCAGAGGACAATTTGTAGTAATAGATGCACAAATCAAAAAACAAGAGACAAAAATCAAAAGATAAATTACAGAACTTGAACAAATAGAAAAAGAACAGCAAAAAAAGCCCACAGCCAGTAGAAGACGGGGACAATAAAGATCAGAGCTGAAATTAATGAAATAGAGAATAGAAAAACAATAGAAAGAATCAATAAAACCAAAAGTTGGGTGTTTGAAAGGCTCAACAAAATCAACAAACCACTGGCCAGACTGACAAAAATAAATAAATAAATAAAAAATAAGAGAGGGTGCAAATAACACAAATAAGAAATGAAACGGAGGACATTACAACAGACCCAACTGAAATAAAAAGGATTATAACAGAGTATTATGAAAAAAAACTATACTCCAACAAATTCGAAAACCTAGAGGAAATGCATAAATTTCTAGAAACATACTACCTACCCATACTACTACAAAGTAATTTTGAAAATCTGAACAGACCCATAATAAGAGAAGAGATTGAAAAGGTAATAAAAAAAAAAAAAAACTCCCAACAAAAAAAAGCTCTGGCCCAGATAGCTTTCCTGGAGAATTCTACCAAACATTCAGAGAAGAGTTTATACCAGTACTACTCAAACTGTTTCAGAACGTAGAAAAGGAAGGGATATTTCTGAATTCATTTGTGAAGCCAGCATAACCCTGATACCAAAACCAAGCAAAGATGCCACAACAAAAGAAAATTACAGACCAATACCTCTCATGAATATAGATGCCAAAATTCTCAAAAAAATTCTAGCCAATAGAATTCAGCACCATATCAAAAAAATAATACACCACGACCAAGTAGGATTCGTACCAGGTATGCAAGGATGATTCAACATTAGAAAATCAATCAACATAATCCACCACATAAATAAAAGGAAAGAAAAAAATCATAAGATCACTTCAGTTGACACAGAAAAGTCATTCAACAAAGTCCAACACCAATTCCTGATAAAAACTCTCAATAAAATAGGCAAAGAAGGGAAATTTTTCAACATAGTAAAAGGCATCTATGCAAAACTGATGGCCAACATCATTCTTAATGGAGGGAGGCTGAAAACATTCCCCATGAGAAGAGGAACAAGACAAGGATGCCCTTTATCACCACTCCTATTTAACATTGTGCTGGAAGTCCCAGCTAGAGCAATAAGGGAAGAAAAAGCAATAAAGGGCATCCAAGTTAGTAATGAAGAAGTTAAACTGTCCCTGTTTGGAGATGACATGATACTATACGTAGAAAACCCTAAAGACTCTATGAGAAAACTTTTGGAACTAATAGAAAGATATAGCAGAGTAGCAGGATTCAAGATAAACATACAAAAATCGGTTGGATTCCTATACACCAATAAGGAGAACGATGAAAAGGAAATCAGGAAAACAATACCATTTATAATAGCCTCTAAAAAATAAAATACTTAGGAATAAATCTAACCAGGGATGTACAAGACCTATATAAAGAAAACTACAAAACACTACTGCAAGAAACCCAAAGGGATCTACATAAATGGAAAAACATACCAGGCTCATGGATAGGTAGACTCAACATAGTGAAAATAACAATTCTACCCAAAGCAATTCACAAATACAATGCAATCCCGATACAAATACCAATAACATTCTTTAAAGAGATGGAAAAACTAATCATTAACTTTATATGGAAAGGGAAGAAACCCGGGATAAGTAAAGCACTACTGAAGAAGAAGAATAAAGTAAGAGGACTCCCACTACCTGACCTCAGAACCTACTATACAGCTACGGTAGTCAAAACAGCCTGGTACTGGCACAACGACAGGTACATTGACAAATGGAACCATATTGAGAACCCAGATGTAAATCCATCCACCTACGGTCACCTGATATTCAACAAGGGCCCAAAGTCCATCAAATGGGAAACAGTCTTTTTAACAAATGGTGCCAGCAAAACTGGATGTCCATCTACAAAAAAATGAAACAAGACCCATATCTCACACCATATACAAAAACTAATTCAAAACGAATCAAAGACCTAAATATAAAGACAAAAACTATTAAATTCATAGAAGAAAAAATATGATCAACGCTAGAGGCCCTAATAAATGGCATTAACAGGATACAAACTATAACCAACAACACACACACTTCAGAAGATAAGATAGATAACTGGGATCTTCTACAAAATTAAACACTTATGCTCATCAAAAGACTTCAACAAAAGAGTAAAAAGAGGACTACAGACTGGGAAAAAAATTTTGGACATTACAAGTCAGACAAAGGTTTAGTCTTTAAAATCTACAAGAAAATCCAACACCTCTACAAAAAAAGTCAAATAATCCAATTAAAAAATGGCAAAGGAAATGAACAGACACTTCACTAAAGAAGACATTGAAGCGGCCAAGAGACACATGAGGAAATGTTCACAATCACTAGCCATTAGAGAAATGTAAATTAAAACCAGAATGAGATACTCCGGCATTACTGGCATGAATCAAAAACACTAGAAATAACAAATGTTGGAGAGGCTGCGGGGAGATCAGAACTCTTATGCACCGCTGGTGGGAATGCAACGTGATACAACCATTTTGGAAAATGATATGGCGATTCCTTAGAAAGATAGAAATAGACGTACCATTCGATCCAGCAATCCCACTCCTCAGAATATATCCTAGAGAAATAAGAGCCGTCACATGAATAGACATATGCACACCCATGTTCATTGCATCATTGTTCACAATAGCAAAATGATGGAAACAACCTAGATGCCCTTCTACAGATGAATGGATAAACAAACTATGGTACATGCACACAAAGGAGTATTATGCAACGGTAAAAAATAATGATGAATCTGTGAAGCATCTCAGAACAAGGATGAAACTGGAGGACATTACGTTGAGTGAAATGAGTCAATCACAAAAGGACAAATATTCTATAAGACCTCTACTGTGAAAACTCATGAAAAAGCGAAGTTTACAAACAAAAAGAAATAATCTTTCTTGGTTACGAGGGATGAGAAGGGTGCAGGTGGAAACTAAATAGACGATAGATAAGTGATAACTTTGGTGAGGGGTAAGACAGTACACAGTACTGGGGAAGCCAGCACAACTTGTGCAAGGAAAGGTCATGGAAGCTCCATAGGCACATCCAAACTCCCTGACGGACTGAATTGCAGGGTGGAGGTCTGCAGGGACCATGGTCTCAAGGAATCTCTA
The DNA here is from genome assembly GCF_000243295.1 of Trichechus manatus latirostris. Taxonomy (NCBI): domain Eukaryota; kingdom Metazoa; phylum Chordata; class Mammalia; order Sirenia; family Trichechidae; genus Trichechus; species Trichechus manatus. Next base: position 17,587,897 of record NW_004443978.1, read on the forward strand.
GCTCAAATGGCATAACACAGTTTACAAAGACAATGTTCTACATTTTACCTTGATGAGTAGCGTCTGTGGTCTTAAAAACCTGTGAGCAGCCATCTAAGATACTCCACTGATCTCATCCCTTCGGGAGCAAGGGAGAATGAAGAGAATACGATACAAGGAAAAGATTTGTCCAA
>NW_004443978.1:17588463-17590342 GCF_000243295.1 Trichechus manatus latirostris
ACTAGAAGGCAGGAAGGGACAAGAAAGGTGGTGATAGGGAATCCAAGGTTGAGAAGGGACAGTGTTGACATGTTGTGGGGTTGTGAACCATTGTCACAGGGCAATATGTGTGCTAACTGTTTAATGAGAAACTATTTTGTTCTGTAAACCTTCATCTAAAGCACAGAAAAAAAGAATTATCTATGTGAGATCAAACTGACAACAGCAAGTCAAAAGATTTGATGGGAAGCCTAGGGGACAGTGAGTTGAAGATAATGGTGATGGAATAATTCAGAAAAGGATGGTGAGAATAGCAGCACAACTGGAAGAATGTAATCAGGGACCCTGAATTGTGCAAGCAGAAATTTTTGAAATGCTGTATCTTTGGCTGTGCATATTTTCACAAAGAAAAAAAATTGTTCTCCAAGTTCGAGAAGGGAGAGTGTTGACATGTTGTGGGGTTGTTAACCAAAGTCATAAAACAATATGTGTACTGACTATTTAATGAGAAACCATTTGTTCTGTAAACCTTCATCGAAAGTACAATAAAAGAGGGGCATGGCCAACATGGTTGTGTAGTCAGAAGCTTCCTATATCCCTCTTACAACAAAGACCTGGAAAAACAAGTGATTTGATTGTATATGAATATCTAGGAGCCCTGAACAAGGCAAAGTTGAGGAATAAGACTGAGTGACAGGGGGAGAGGGAGACGGTTAGGAAGAAGCGAAGAGCGCCAGAGAGGCAGCGGTGAAACTGCAGCTCTGCAGCCACGCTGGGTCCGCAGTGAAGCAGGCAAACAGCTGTGCTGTGTGCACGCTTGGGAAGCAGTTTCCACATTGAGAGAGACCCGGTAGCAGAGATTCTGCTTGGACACTCTGAACCAGTGAAAAGCAACTCCCAAATGGCTAAAGATAAGTACATGCGTGCGGCCTTTTACAGGGATTTTTTTTTTTTTTTTTTAAAGCCCATTTGGGAAAAACCTCTCTCCCTTTTACCTCCTCCCTCCGCGCTCTGCACTGGGAGTCCGCTGGGCTGGAAGTAGATCCCATAAGGCACCCTGACCCATTCTCCTGGCCTTGGAGAGGGAACAAGTAAGCTACTGGATGCCCTAAGCCAGGAACACAGGGTCAGCACAGCTCCTTTGCTAGGCACAGGTACAAGGGGTCTGCTGACTCTGAGTGCCTTACACTACTGTATAGAGTGTGGGGACCCACCTGAACAGCATTAACCCTCACTACCACAGTACAACAGGGCAAACATCTGAAGTTTAACTTCAACTGTTTCAGCAGCGAAGTGGCAGATTTTTGACCCTCGAAACAGCCCTGCCCCTTAAATAGGCACTTTCATTGATCTACAACAGGGGCTTGAGGACAGGTGACAGCACCTAAACCTCCTAATCACCTACTACAGGAGTCCAAGAAAAAGTGGTGCCCTTGAGTCTTTACAGTCAACAGAGTGGGGTGCTCATAGTCCGGCTGCAAAACTCACCTACCTACTCACCCTAGAGAATAAGGACACGCTTTCCTTTCAGACTCTCAGGGGCAGCCGTCAGCCCCCTGTCTGATTCAGAGTGTGATCCCCTACCACAGCCAGAATCCAGTGCCTGCACCAATCACACATGTCTCTCTAGGACTGTGGGTGAGAGCCTGCACCACACACTTGGTGACTGACTGCCTGGACACTCGAGCTGTACCCACACAGAAAAATTTAATGGACTCCTGTGTGCACATACTTAGTTACAGAGCTAACCACCTGGTGACAGGACGTTAGAGCTTCAAAGGTGTCAATAATCAAACTACTGCACATGAGCAGCCTATTGGGGCATATCAAAACAAAACAAAACAAGAAGCTAGGACTCACTAAACAAATATAAAATAAAATTATAATAACTTATTGATGG
>NW_004443978.1:17596383-17603203 GCF_000243295.1 Trichechus manatus latirostris
AAAGATACAAGGAAAGTATTAGCCCAAGAGACAGAATGGGCCACATAAACCAGAGACTTCATCAGCCTGAGACCAGAAGAACTAGATGGTGCCCGGCCACCACCAATGAACATCCTGACAGGGACACCAACAGAGGGTCCCTGATGGAGCAGTAGAACGATGGGATGCAGAACTCATGTTCTAGTAAGAAGATCAGACTTAATGGTCTGACTGAGACTGGAGGTGCCCCAGAAAGCATGGCCCCTGGACTCTCTATCAGCCCAGAACTAAAACAGTTTCCGAGGCCAACTCTTCAGACAGGGATTGGACTGGACTGTGGGACATAAATGATACTTGAGAAGAACGTGCCTCTTATTCAAGTAGATACAGGAGACCAAAGGAGCAGCTTCTGTCCAGAGGTGAGATGGGAAGGCAGAGAGAGTCAGGAGTTGGATGAATGGTCATGGGGAATCAGGGGCGGAAAGGAGGAGTGTGCTGTTGCAGAATGGGGTGAGAATTAGAGTCTCATAACAGTGTATGTAAAAAAAAAATTTTTGTATGGGTGACTAACTTGAAGTGTAAACTTCATTTAATTACAACAATAAAAAAAATAAAGTTCAATAAAAAAAATTTAATAAGAAAAAAAAGAAATGTTCTGCACCACACTTTGTTGGGTGGCGTCTGGGGTCTTAAAAGCTAGTGAGTGGCCATCTAACATGCATCAACTGGTCCCAACCCACCTAGAGCAAACGAGAATGAAGAACACCAAAGACACAAGGAAAATATTAGCCCAAGAGATAAAAGAGGACACATAAACCAGAGACTCCATCAGCCTGAGACCAGAACTAGTTGGTGCCTGGCTACCGCCAATGACTGCCCTGACAGGGAATACAACAGAGGGTCCCTGATGGAGCAGGAGAAAACTGGGATGCAGAACTCAAATTCTAGTAAAACGAACAGAATTAATGGTCTGACTGAGACTGGAGGAACCCCATAATACATGGCCCCCGGACTCTCTGTTAACCCAGAACTAAAACAATTCCTGAAGCCAACTCTTCAGACAGAAAATAGACTGGACTATAGGACATAAAATGATACTTGTGAAGAGTGTGCTTCTTAGTTCAAGTAGATACACACGACTAAATGGGCAGTTCCTGTCTGGTGGCAAGATGAGAAGGCAGAAAAGAATAGGAGCTGGTTGAATGGACACGGGAAACCAAGGATGTAAAGGAGGAATGTGCGGTCACGTTATAGGGATGGCAACTAGGGTCACATAACAATGTGTGTACAAATTTTTGTATAAGAAATTAACTGAAGCTGTAACTTTCACCTAAAGCACAATTAAAAAAAAAAAAAATCGTAGTTCCCAAGGATGTTTTGTGGATTAAAATAATAATGAGCTCGTAGGACATTTTTCTTTTCTTTCTTTTCCCTTTCCATGTATATTATGGCAATTAATTTTTTTCTAATTAGAAAATAATTACAAAATCTAATCAGTAATGCTGCTAGAGTTGGGGAACCTGTCCAGAAGATTGTCATTATAGAGGGGCAGATAAGTGACCTCGACTGGAGCAAGGGTTAGGTTCCATCAACCCCAAAGGGCCCATCAGTCCTACTAATGTACCTGAGTGCATTTGAGTGTAAATACAGAACAATGTAACATTGTGTGTCGACTCTTGCCATAAGCTATAAAAAATAATGTATTCCACGAAGACAATAGCCATTCCAAACTAATGGCATGCTAATGCTACTTTTGGAAAGGAGAGGCTAATTTTGCCCTGGGGGTGAAGCCAATGAACCCAATCCAACTTTATTTATGTTTCACTGTGTTTAGGATTGTCCTTTCCACCCCCAGAGTTCCAAAGGCTCTTTGATATTTATGAGCTTTAGATCTCTTTCTCCAAGCTGTTTGGCTGTTAGGGCCTGGCAGTCTTAGGCTCCCTTGTTCTTTATGAAAGCTTTAGGAAATTGCTGTTCTTGCAGTTTTTCACTGAATGAGAAAGTTCTTTCCTTTCTGAACTGAAAATTACCACAGTGGCAACAAGTTGATGTGTTGAGAAGGATAAAGTCACAAATAAAGGCAGTGGATGAGGAAGAATATTCATTAATTAGTATGAGTTCCTGAAATATGCCAATTCAATGATAAAAATAATGATTGTTTACTAATTGTCTGCTGTATTTAGTCTTTTTCATATTTTATTTCTAATCTTTACAATAATTTCAAGCAGTGGATATTATCACCTCTATTTCCGAATGAAGAAGATGCAACTCAGGTTAAGAAAGTTTTCCAGTTGTCCCTGGTAGAAAAATTGGAGCCTGGGCTCCATGATGTCAAATCCACTGCTTCAAGCAGCCTTACGGAAACTCATAGATTGCCACAGAAATTCAGGGGAAGGGGAAATGGAATCCATCTATGATGATTAGGGAAAGCCTCACAGAGGACCAGAGATTACTACAACATGTAATAATGGAGAGAGGAATTCCTGGGAGGTACAAATAGGTAATAAGCTTGGCTGCTTGGCTGCTAACAAAAAGATTGATGGTTTGAGTCCACCCAGAGGCTCCTCAGAAGAAAGACCTGGCAATCTAACCCCCAAAAAAGCAGCCATTAAAAACCTTATGGAGCTCAGTTCTCCTCTGACACACATAGGATTGCCATGAGTTGGCGATGACTCTAAGCAACTAGTAATGTTGGAGACAGTGAGGTCATAATAAGGAGACAGAAAAGAAAAGGTGGGGAAATATATTCAAACTATGTGGATATGCCTGCTCCAGAGAGTTTGTGTAGAAAAAGAGATGAGTAAGTATGTGAGTCATTTGCCTGTTTGCCCTCAGATCTCCTCCCCACCCTTCCTCAGTCTGCTTTTATCACAAACTACATTTCCTAAGTGTCTTCGCCTAATAGACTCTGGTTGCATGCAGTCAATGGAACGTGCTGGCAGGAGCTTGGAGGCTTCAGGAGAGATGTGTGGGAATTTCTCCACTTCCCTTGGCTTCAGGCTGGGTCTCTGGCACTGGCTGAGCCTTCCCTGTGGTTCCAAGAGGTTCCTCTTTCCACCATCTCAGCTCCTGCAGATCAGCCTCCACCTAGGTCCCAGCTCCCGAGAGGTCCCTCCTCCCTGACTCTCCATCCTGCCTGCTGGTCTTCGCTCCTGGACTTTAATAAAGTCATCTTCTCCCCTTGTATTTCCAGCCTCAGGATGGTGGCAGCTTCCTGCCTCCTCACCTTATAATTTGCAGGCCCCAGGGCAAAATTCTACTTTTAGGAAGAGGCAACTCTTTTGCACCATATTTTGAGTGCTTTCCAAATTGAGGGGCTTATCTTCCAGCACTATATCAAACAATATTTTGCTACTATCCATAAGATTTTCATTGGCTTTTTTTTTCTGGAATTAGATTGCCAGGTCCTTCTTCTTGCTCTGTCTTAGTCTAGAAGCTCCTCTGAAATCTGTCCACCATGGGTGACCCTGCTGATATTTGAAATACCATTGGCACAGCTTCCAGCATCATAGCAACATGCAAACCAACACAGTACAATAAATTAATCTCAAAATATAGTCAACCTTAATGAAGTGGATGAAGTAAAGTTTTCAGGACCTTCATTTGCTGATGTGACACAATCCAAAATGAGAAGAAACAGCTGCAAACATCCATTAGTAATTGGAAACATAGAAGAGGGACCAATCCCTGGAGAAGGACACCATTCTTGGTAAAGTATGAGAGTGAGTGAAAAAGAGAAAGACCCTCAATGAGATGGATTGATACAGTGGCTGCAACAATTGGCTAAAACATACCTACTATTGTGAATATGTCACAGGACTGAGCAATGTTTCATTTTGTCATACATAGGGTCACTGTGAGTCAAAACCAACTCAATGGCACCCAACAACAACAGGGCAAAATGAAAACGCAGCAAAAAAGTGTTGTTAAAGGTACTATAATATAAACCTTGTTCTGTTCTTCAACATTTTCTCTCTCTCATTCTTTTGACTTGTCATGGTTTATTTTTATTTTTATTATCTATTTAGTGTTTTTCTAAATAAAGAAAAATTTGAAATATTAGTTATTGGCATAAATTTTATCATGTATCTTTATATTGTGCAATGACAGTTTTACATACAATATAACGCCATTTAACTCATATGTAGAGTCATTGAAATTCACATTGTAGCTCGTATATGCACATGTATTTCATTCTTACCACAACAGTGGAAATGCTGCACAAAACTGACTCAACTGTTTTTGTTTCATTTCTTCATATGTACACATCCTATCAACACTCTCTCCCTTCAGCTCATTGATTTGCAAGGAGACTTGTAAGGAAAAGGGTTTGCCCTATCTTTCCCTTTCCTTGTATGTCATCATTTTCAGCATAAGCAGCTGGCTAATACAGAGAATTAACACTAGTAAGAAAGTAAGTCATTTGTGTTTCTTAGATCATCATTGCCTTCTTTCTGGTTAAAATGGTCTCTTGGGGCTGTCAGTGTTCCCACTTACTCAGTCATAGACATAACACATTTACTTTGTATTCACTTTGACTCTCACTCAACTCCCCACATTGTAGGTCCATTGGGAGTCTATTCTCATGGGGCATTGCAAATACTGTTGGCAAATGAGGTGACAAAGAACTATAGTGGACACACATATATTGCACATCACCCCTTTGTTCAAGTGGATGCTCCACTGTCCCATCTGAATTTACATACAAAACACAAGTACAAAGGTAAAATTGTTAAGAGTTTCAAGTTAGCAACAGAAGATTAGAAGAGCATTGCACCAAGCATGGGCCCTTTTAACTGCAAATGAACAGGCTGCACACCCTTGAAACTTACCCTGCCTTATCTCTCCCTATTGTCAAATCTTTTAACACTCCCTAGTTCCCCTATTAAATTCCCTATATCGAATTCCTTGCCATGAGTTCTGTTTTCCTGGCTGGACCATGTCTGATGTAAATAAACCTCAAAATGCAGGTAGGGACAAATTGCAGAAGGCCTTAGTGAGGAGAATTATAGGCAACAGAAAGCTAATCGCTCTCTGGAGGGTAGCGGGCAAGGGAATAAGAGAGAAAAGAGTGACATAATAGAGTGTTAGATTTAGAAAGTTTTGATATTGAGAATGGGTCAAACTAAAAAAAAAAAAAAAAACCATCTGTAGCCATGAAGTTGATTCCAACTCATGGTGACCCCATGTGTGGCACAAACAGCTGCACTTGACATTAACCTAAACATTGGTGGTTTGAATCCACCAGTGGTGCCGTGGAAGAAAGGCCTGGTGACCTACTTCCATAAAGATTATATCCAAGAAAACCCTCTGAAGCAATTCTACCCTGTAACACATGGAGTCATCGTGATTTTTAACCAAAGCAATGTCTAAAGATACTATGAAATCCACCCCCACTTTCTTCTTTCCCAATCTGTCAGCAGGGTGGTTGGTGTCTACAGCTAGTATGTAACCCATCTAGTCTAACTGTATATGGTACTTCAACCCCAAATTCATATTCTAATTTAACAGGAATTTGATATTGTTTGTGTATTTATGAAGCCCAGAAATTAACTGGTTTGAGCGGAAATATGTTGCTTTTCCTTAGCATCCTTTCACTCTTCTTATCTCCATTTTCAGTCCACATAGTTTAGGTGAAGCCATTGTTTGGATTCCCCCAAAAGTAGAACATAAGACAAAAACCTGTGTGCAGGTAGTTCATTTGGGAGGTGATTTGAGGAGCAGGTGAAGGACTGGAGAGACAGGGACAGGAAAAATCTGTACAGGGTCTATCATAGAGCCCATTTCCACAGTTGGCAACTGGGACAAAATCCTACTGAGACCCTCTAAAGAACCTGTAAGAATGGAACCTACAACTCCACAAGGAGGCACATAATAATTATTGTCCTCTAAAGTCATTGGTCTTGCTAAATCCTATCATGCGATCTCCAGCATAGTTTCTATCACCAAGGCCGTATTTTCCAACTACTGATTCTTCTTCTGTGTTTCCAACTTTCACATTGCAATTACCAGTAATTATCAATGCATCCTGATTTCATGTTCGATCAATTTCAGACTGCAGAAGTTGAGAAAAATCTTAAATTTCTTCATCTTCAGCCTCAGAGGCTGATGCATAAATTTGAATAATATATTAACTGGTCTTCCTTGTAGGTGTATGGATATTATCCTATCACTGACAGCATTGTACTTCAGGAAAGATCTTGAAATGTTCTTTTAAACGATGAATGCAACATCATTCCTCTTTGTCATTCCCGGCATAGTAGACCATATGATTGTCCGATTCAAAATGGCCAATATCAATCCATTTCTGTTCACCAATGCCTAGGATACCAATGTTTATGCATTACAATTTCATTTTTAAGGATTTCCGGTTTTCCTAGATTCATACTTTGTACACTCAATGTTCTGATTATTAGTGGATGTTTGCAGCTGTTTCTTCTTATTTTGAGTAGGGTCACATTAACAAATGAAGGTCATGAAAACTTGACTCCATGCATGCCATTAAGGTCAGCTCTACTTTGAAGAGGCAACAGTATATCGACAGAGAACTGCCAAAAATTCAAGCCGGATTCAGAAGAGGACATGGAACCAGGGATATCATCACTGATGTCAGATGGATCCTGGCTGAAAGCAAAGAATACCAGAAAGACGTTTACCTGCGCTTTATTGACTATGCAAAGACCTTCAGCTGTGTGGATCATAACAAATTACGGATAGCATTGCAAAGAATGGGAATTGAGATGGGTGATATCACAACAGACCCAACTGAAATTAAAAGAATCATAACAGATTACTATGAAAAATTGTACCCTGACAAATTTGAAAACCTAGAGGAAATGGA
>NW_004443978.1:17603303-17619097 GCF_000243295.1 Trichechus manatus latirostris
CAACAGAGGGTCCCTGATGGAGCAGTAGAACGATGGGATGCAGAACTCATGTTCTAGTAAGATCAGACTTCATGGTCTGACTGAGACTGGAGGCACCCTGGACAGCATGGCCCCTGGACTCTCTATCAACCCAGAACTAAAACAATTTCCGAGGCCAACTCTTCAGACAGGGATTGGACTGGACTGTTGGACATAAAGTGATACTTGTGAAGAATGTGCCTCTTACTCAAGTAGATACAAGATACCAAGGGGGCAGCTTCTGTCCAGAGGTGAGAGGGGAAGGCAGAGAGAGTTAGGAGCTAGTTGAATGTTCATGGGGAATCAGGAGCGGAGGGGAGGAGTGTGCTGTCGCAGAATGAGCTGAGCGGTTGGGGTCACATAACAACGTACGTAAAAAAAAAAAAATTCTATATGGGAGACTAACTTGAGAGGTAAACTTCCTTTAATTCCAGCAATTAAATAGAACAGAAAAGAGAGAACGGGGCCCTGGTGGTGCAGTGGTTAAGAGCTAGGTCGCTAACCAAAAGGTCAGCAGTTTGAATCTACCAGCCGCTCCTTGGAAACCTTATAGGGCAGATCTGCTGTCCTATAGGTTCGCTATGAGTCCTAATCGACTCCGCAGCAGTGAGTTTAACAGGACATTAGGTTAACCCGCCAGAGGACAACATCTCTAGTAAACACAATTTAAAAAAATCAGCATATGAAAAAAAAAAGGAAAGGAAAACCTAATGCAATTAGGAAAGCAGTTTGGTATTTGGAGCCAGGGACAGTTACTTTCGGTGTACGCAAAAAATACCTAGAATCAAGAGCAATCACAATAATTTTCAGAATTTCAGGGTGACCTCAAAGGGCACTGCAGAAACAATGGCCATATATTTCTCATTTTTCCTTATTAAACTTTTAGATTTTCTGCACAATGCTGCCTCAAGAGCCTTCGATTTATTTCTTTGGCTTTTGATTCTGACCGAAACCGGACACCAGAACAATTACAGTGATTTTTTTCTTTTTCTTTTATTTTCCTCATGGCAAGAATGTCTGATGCAACTTCATTTATATCCTCTTAGCCCCTTGGGTTGGCTAATGCTACTATACGTGGTCGCCTTTCAGACCTTGAATGGTAAAAGATAATTATTTTCTATTGTCAGATTCCATGAAAATGATCACTCCGAGGAATTATGGGAGGGAAATAAATCCCGAATTGGATAATGTTATTCTGTATGGCTACATAAGGAAACATAATTTGGTTTATTAGCTAAGTTCATGACTGTAGTCGAATCTCATTAAGTCGGCAGGGTTTGGAGGAAGAGCAATATTCATTAAAGAAAATATGAATTATGAACTTTTAAAAAATAAACAGAGAGCTATTATTTTTTAGATCTGAATCATAACTCTGTTAACAAAATTGTTTCTGAGCAGAAGTCCTGTAGAATTCTTTCTAATTCCTAGTTAAGATTTTCAGATTCATTCACACTCAGTATGAAGTCCAAGAAAACAGTTGATTTTCTGAAATTGCTTAAACAATGCTTGCCTCAAATATTACATTATACAGTTGCAGGCAAAAGTCTTCCATTATAGATTTAGGCACTTCCCAGTTCACTCAGGAACTGTGTTACCAGGGCTTTTAAAGTTAGTTTTAAAATCTGAGAAAATATTTTCTACAGAGATAAAGTCACTTTTCCTTAAAAGGTGATTATTTCTCAGATTGATACAGAATGCTTTGAGCTTATAAAACCCCACTTGCTCTTCCCTCTGGCCACAGCGCTGAACTACATCTCCAGTGTCCCTTGCAGTAGGTTGGGGTCATATACTCTGGCTAATGGAATGACAGTAAAAGTCATATATACTACTTCCAGGCCTGCATTAAATCCATTGCCACTGAGTTGATTCTGACTCATAGCGACCCTATAGGGCAGAGCAGAGCTGCCCCATAGGGTTTCCAAGGAGTGGCTGGTGGATTTGAACTGCTGACCTTTTGGTTAGCAGCTGAGCTCTAAACCGCTATGCCACCAGGGCTCTCTAGGCCCCTTAGAATATCTCCCGTGCCATCCTCCACACTTTTTCATTTCCCTTGTATTCTGACCAGATAGTGGAAGTCTCCAAGGCCCTAAGGCAGGGATCTGCGTACTGCATCATGTGGGCTAGCCTCCTATTTTTATAAAGTGTTATTGGAACACAGCCATACCCATTTATTTGTGTATTTTTTATGGCTGCTTTTGAATAAATGATGGCAGTAGTTGTAACAGAGACTGTATGGCACAAAAAGCCAAAAATATTTACTACCGGGACCTTGAAAAATAAAGTTTGCCAGCTTCTGCCCTGGGAGATACTGGAATCAGTAGGTGGAAGGAGCGTGGGTCACTGAATGACTGACTGAGTGAACTCGTCCCCTTTGTCCCTCCAGTGACATGCAATATAATATAATATAATACTATATGATATGATATAGTACAGTACGGTATGGTATGGTATGGTATAGTATATGTGATATAAGCAAGAAATAAAGTTCTATTTAGTTAAAAGTTGAAATTTGGGGGAATAAGAGCAGATGGGAGCCCTGGTGGCCAGTGGTTAAGAGCTATGGCTGTTAACCAAAAGGTTGGTGGTTCAAATCCACCAGCTGCTCTTTGGAAACCCTATGGGGCAGTTCTACTCTGTCCTATAGAGTCAGTATGAGTCAGAGTTGACTCCACAGCAGTGGGTTTGGTTTGGTTTTTGGTTAAGAGCAGATGCAAATGACAGTCTTTGTTTACAGCACTTGTGCTATCCCAACCTAAAGATCAAGGTGTTGTTAGCTACCATTGAATAGGCCCCCTACTCATGAGACCCTGTGCACGACAAAATGAAATGCTGCACAGTCTTGCACCATCCCCATGATTGGTTGTGGATTGGACTGCTGTGATCCATAGGGTTTTTCATTGGCTGATTTTTGGAAGTAGATTGCCAGGCCTTTCTGTCTAGTCCATCTTAGTCTGGAAGATCTACTGAAACCTGGAGTGGATAGGGACATTTGCACCCTGGCTGACCCCACAGAAGCTGGCTCTAAAGTAGGAGGCATTAACATGGATGGAGAGGTTGGGTGATGGAGGCAGGTAGAGAAGCACACTGATTATTCTTTCTTAGGAATTGTTACAAGTTGTATTTATGTGTTGTCATCTGTCCGCACTGCAAAGGAAATCTTTATTCTAAGACCTAACAATGAATACCAAAGATGTGGACCCTTAAAAAGTGATTTTGTTGTATATTTGGAAACAACCTCAGCTGCAGTTTGGGGTCCAGAAAACCTACCCTTCATAAAATTGAGAAATACATTATTTTCCTCTCCCCTCTAAAAATATATTTTTCCAAGCCCTTTGTTTTCAATTCCCATGGATTTATTTTTCCCCAAGAGCTCTGAAATACTTAGATTTTATTTTGTTATCTTTGCTGCAACACACATTTGCTACATCCTTCTTGTGTTTTGCTGGTATTATAACTCCTGTGGAATGAATTCCTAACATCTCCAGTGTTATACTCTGAGACTTGGGAAGCAGGCTAGGCATTTTCTCTACATTAATAGGCAGGAAATTCTGTCCTCAGGGTAGCTTTCTGACTGCTGACTATAATAACCAGTGTCACTTACACAATAAAATTTTATGTGAATGTTTTTATTGTCTCTCCCCCCAGAAAACTATAGCTGTTCTTCATCAAGCAGATGCGGGAAATGGCAGGCTGGGTGCATCTGTTCCCCTTTACATGGTCACCCTGGTTCCTATGCCAGCAGAGAGGCACATTTCCCAAAATGTCATTGTAAATCAAATCTAGATAACGGGATAGTATTGCAAATATATTTGTGGCTCAGATTCCTTTTGACTTCCGTCCATGTTTTATTCATTACAGTTGCAGAAGACTTCTGCCTTTCTGGGGTGTCTTAGTAAGGGTTCCTTCAGAGGAGGCTGACCTTGAGTAAGAATTTCTGTGTTAGTAGTTTAACTGAGGGGTAATCTCAGGAAACACTGGCAGGGTTGTGGGAAATGAGGGGGGGCAGGGAATAAGGCAGTCAATAAAGGGTATGTCATCAAGCCAGTGGAGTCCATGAGTGGTGCAAATGGTTAACATACTCAGCTGCTAATCTAAAGGTTTGTGGTTCAAGTCCACCCAGAGGCACCTGAGAAGAAAGTCCTGGTGATCTACTTCCAAAAAATATCAGACATTGAAAACCTTATGTAGCACATTTCTACTCTGACACACATGGGGTTGCTATAAATCGGAATCAACTATTAAGCAACTGGTATCAAGCTAGTCGCCCTGTAAGCGACTGGGGCTCAACCCCAATGGGGAATTATAAAGCTCAGTGTAGAGTATGCTTCAAAATTATTCCACTCAAAAGATGAGAAGCTGGGGTTCATATATACCAGTTCCCAGCAGTCAGTGGTTGAGAACAGCTTGTCAGTGGCATCAGTTCCTTGGAACTTCCAGTTTGCTGCACGGGCAGGCAAAGCAGGCTTCCTCATCTAGAGAAATCCCTCAGGCACAGAAATGCAGATGCTGGCTTGAATGCTGAGCTTCAGTGCAAGCAAGTGATAAGGAGAGGGGGTGTGGACAGGCACTAATAGCATCTGCTCTTCTCAGAAGAGGCATCTAAGTTACCTCAGGACTTATCTTCATGTCTGAATTAATTGGCAGGTTCCTAGATAAAAATACACACTAGGGCAAAGGGATTGTGAGGGCCTTCCTCCACTTGGATCTATCCCTCACTCAAGTGTGGCTAGTTAAATGTTGAAATTTGGGGGGATAAAAGCAGATGGGAGTCCTGGTGGCCAGTCCTGGTGGCCATTGCAGAGTGAATAAGCTCATTTAAACTCTTTCCTGAGACTTTTGATATGGGAGGAGTTGAGGATGAAAGTTGTACGTGTGTGTATGTGTGTGGACTATGTATTATATGCGGGTGTATTGATTGTATGTATAAAGTGTGTGTGTGTCTCTGTGTGATGTATGTGTGTACGTGAGGACTTTGGCCACTCAAATCAGTGCATGCATGTATGGGTATCACTGAGGTTTCAGAGATTCGAGTTTCCAAGAGCATTTTTATCTTCTCCCAAGGTCCTCACCACTTTGATTATCTTACTTTGCAGTCCCTGACCTCAACCCCATCTAAAACTTCATTGTCTTCTAGTTGGTTCCAACTCATATTGACCCTATAGGACAAGGTAGAGCTGCCCATAGGGTTTCCTAGGCTGTAATCTTTAAGGAAGCAGATATCTTTCTCCCATGGAGCACATGGTGGGTTCGAACCTCTGAGCTTTCAGTTAGCAGCCCAGCACTTAACCACTGTGCCACCAGGGCTCCTTCCACCCCATTTGGTGTTCTTGAATTCCTGCTGCTTTACTGTAGATGCTGCCACTATGAGAGGGATCTGAAGTGCTCTTATAGTCTCAGGTGACTTAATAATGGGTCATTGCCATGGATCTCCAGAGACCAGTAGAAAAGGCTCAGGCCTAGACCAGAAGGATTCTCAAACACCAAGTGGTGAAACACTCAGCTGCTAACCAAAATGTCAGCGGTTCAAACCCACCAACAGCTCCAAGAAAGAAAGATGTGGCAATCTTCTTCTATAAAAATTTACAGCCTTGGAAATCCTATAGGGAAGTTCTGCTTTGTCTTATAGTGTTGCTGTGAGTTGGAATCAACTCAACAGCAGTTGGCTTTTAATTTAAATAAAGAATGTATGAAACAAGATGCCTTGAGCAAAAATGTTAGACATTTCCTGAAACTTTGAGAAAATGAAAAATTGGCTTGAAGAAACAGAGTGAACCTGGGAGTTATCTGCTACATAGAAGAAATGCCTTCCTTGTTCCCAGTTCTTTACATCCATGAAGCACACAGATCCTATTCCTATAACTAATAGAGAGTGCCATGACTGTTCCATATGCAGAAACCACCATTGCCATGGAACCAGTGGTTCTCAACCCTGGTTGTACTTTGGGATCACTTGGAGGGTTTTAAAAATACCATCACCTTGATCAACCCCAGAGATTCTTATGTAATTGGTTTGGGAGCATCCTGGTCGTCGGAACTTTTAAATCTCTCTAGGTTATTCTAATGTGCTGTCAGGGTTGAGAACCACTGCACTAAATCATCTCCAGTTCAAAGTCCACCAAGAGCTGATGAGGGGGAATCCCAAGAGTGTCCTGGTTATTGTTGAGCATTTTTAGTTGACATCTTAAAATGAACATCTCCAGAATGACACTTATAATTTACCCTCAAAGACGCAAACCTGCTCCTCCTAAAGTCTTTCCCATCTCATTAAATGGAAGCTCCATTCTTCCATTTCCTCAGAGCAAAAACCTTGGGGTCCTTCTTAACTCCTTTTCTAATTCCCTACATCTCTTCTGTCGACAAATATTGAAAGTTTTACCTTCAAACTGGTTCTGGAATGTGACCCCTCTTATCATCTACATTTCTACCACTTGGTTCAAATTAATATTGTTTTCTTACCTGCATTATTGTGATAACCTCCTAACTCATCTTCCTACTTCTGTCTTTTCCATGCCTCCTTCAGTCACTTTAGCCAGAGCTAGCCTTGTAAAACTTAGCTTAAATCATATCCCTCTTCTGTTCAAATAGTCACTCATCCTACTGGGTGTAAATCTTGAGTCTTTCAAGGCCCTGCATGATCCACCCCCAGATACTATGAGTACAGGAGATTCTTTTATGGAAGGGATCCTGTGATCAAGAAAGCATGAGAGATTCTAGGTTAAACAAAATCGTTAAGCCTATAGGACTTTTCAAAACCTATAATACCCTAAGCATGATTATGAAGTTTTCAAAGAGATACTATATGCAATGCCTTCAAAACTCAGTCAATAAACCCTTAACACTGTAGCTATCCCCACTTTCTTTTGTCTGACTTTGGTGTTAAAGGTTTGGCTGCCCATAGGAAATGGAATGGGACAGGCCTGAGAAACCCTACATCTTCAACAGAAGTAAAAAGGGACTTGAAGGAATGGACAGTCAAGATAATACAACGACACCCAATGGATGTTTAAATTAGTTTACACTTTTTTTTTTAATTTGAAAAAATATATATCTCTTTAAGAAGGTAATAAATATATTTTGATATTAGCTAGACTCAAAAAATACTATTCAAATACATTAAAATTTCTTAAAGAAGAGGTAGCACTTAAGTAAATTGATATCAAAAGTGTCAAGCACGCAGAGCTTACTGATTTCTTGTTTTGTGGAGAGAAATCAGATATGGCTATCGTACATATTGTAACTGGAACCATGCAAGGGATCATTGATTTGGGGGTTATGTGTAGAGAGACTTTTTTTTATCCCTATTTAGCTTGACTCTCTTTGATGGTGCTGACTTTTTGAAACTAGAAATAGCTAAAATAAGTCTGCCAGCCTAACTCATGGAAGTAATAGGTTTCAATATAGCGTAGCCATATCTATGAATTTAACAACTGACCCCAGAGTTCCAGCCCCACAATGCCCCAGCTTCCAAGCTTTTCTCTTTATTTCCAGATGCTCAGAGGCCAACTGGGCCATTCCTGTAGCTGTCCAAATGACATGACCTGTTCCTTCTTCAAAACTCAATTTCTCTTCCTATCTTCCAGCTGAGCTCAAATGAAGAACAACAGATGACATATTTTCTAAAAAGTAACACTTTTGTTTTGTTTTAAATACATGTTGAGATAAAGAAGGTTTAGCCAAACTTTGCCACCAAGGTGAAGCCAGAGGTGCCACAAAGAATTCCATTACGGTCACTTGACAAAAAAAGACAATAATGTTCTCCAAAAATAATAAAGAGAGAGTTCACATTTCCCCCTTTAGCGTCTGACAGCAAAAAAGGGAAATGTGATACTGTGAAAAAGGAACAGACTTCTTTGCAAATATTTTTGAAGCTACGGTTTTCAGTTAGAAGTGGACAAGGCAATTAGAGTTGTTTTAAGTTTAATTATAAATCAACAGAAACAACCATTGTGCTCATAATTGACTGATAATGAGTCATTTACCATTTTGAAATCATCCCAAATACCTTTTTGTTTATACCTCCCACTCTCTTTGGATATTTTCACAAAGCTTTACTCTCAGAAACAGATGTATGTACTGGGCTTAAGAAATTAAATGTCTCCATTTTCATTGTATGCTACTATATGTTGCTGTTACTGGGTGCCATTGAGTTGATTCCAACTCTAAGAGACTCTATGTGACTGGGTGGAGTTGCCTCATAGGGTTTTCTTGGATGTAATCTTTATGAAAGCAGATTGCCAGGTCTTTTTGCCACAGAGCTTCTAGGTGGGTTCAAACCACCAACATTTAGGTTAGCAGCTGAGCGCCTAACCATTGTGCCACCAGGGCTCCTTTATATATATATGTATATATATATATATCCAGTCAGTGCACCCATCCCCCAGCTACCGTGAATGTTGGCTGCTAATCGGCTCCTAGCTGCCAACATCTCTGTAGACTGCTCTTTGTGAAATGAGAGCTGTCTCACTAGGGAGAATATACCTCATCATTCTTGGAGATAGCCTGCAAGGGTACAAAGTACCTGGTCCTTTGCCTCAATGTGGGACCTATTCAGTGATTGAATTCATGCCTCAGAGATCACCTTAAGATCAGACTGAGGCTAATCTCCAGAAAGAACCACATTTTTGCCTAGCTCCTCACGTGTCCCATCCTGATTCTTGGACTCCCCTTCTGAGAGCCCTCTCTCAATAAATCACATGCATTCTAATCCCTATCTCAGGCTCTGCTTCCAGGGAAGCTGGCTTATGACCTCAAACAAATTTTATTTTCTTAGCTTTTCACAAACTTAACTTCTAACTCTACTTCCTGAAATGTGTGTGTGTGTGTTTCCCCTGGACATTTCTGCTCAGGACAAATATACCTGATACCCTTTCTTGAGTCATGTAGGCTAGTTATTCTGCACCAACTCTCAGTCAGACCCAAAAGGCATCTTCTGCTTGGTCTTGTCACAGACTATAAGAACTCAGTCAGCAGGAAAAGAAAGATTCCCCAATTCATTTTTGTGATGTGGCTCTGTTAGACTTGGAAATCTGCTGGAGTGCTTTGAGAAAGGAAAGTCTGGGGTTTGAGCTTGGTGCTGGGATACCTAGGGATGACTCACATATTATTTACTGTGACAGAATATGCTCAAGATCAAAATCATTAGCTTGAAAAAGGCACCAGCAGGAAGACGTTTCTTAACAGCACAGTGTTCTCTTTATGTGCATCCCTCCCTCCCTTACTGGGCCTTTGATTAAGAAGGAGATAAGTAATGAGTACAAGGTAACAATGGCTGATTGGAGCCTTTAGTGGAGTTGGGAGTAACCCCCTATGAAGGTGACATGAACTTTAGGCAAAGTCAGAGCAGAGGCACTTTTTAGAAGGGGTAAATCTTTTGATTGTTTCCACCACAGGGGTCTTGGGAGTACAGAGAAGTTAGTTCTCATTCAGAAAGTAATAGAGAAGGAAATTTTGAATATATATACATATTTATTTCATAATATGATGAAGAGTAGTCAAATGCATATGATATAATATGCCAACATGAGTAACCAGGTGAAATTTTGTTGACTTAATGATCCAGGGCCGTCTCAAATGGTAAACTATGTAGATGTGATAATGCGGGCAAAGTTCCTTTAAAAGAAGACAAAAGAAGACTGAGTTTGAGAAAGTTTAGAATAAGATGGATGTTCAGAAAGTTTACAAGACTGGTGAAGTAAAACAGGGTGGGAATATCCAGCAAGGGAATTTAAAATGCATTTCTTTAGTGTTTACTACAACTTTTTTTTTCTTAAGTAATTTCATGTAATTCCAAATAAAATCCCGTGAAATAAGTAACAATTTAGTACCTATCTTACAGATGAAGGAAAGAGTCTACGGGAGATTAAAATAATACTTCCGGGGTCACAAAATTTGTAAGTAGCACAAGTATTTCTAACCCTGAAGGCATCCTTATTCTTACAAAGTGGTGTTAGAAGATGTTAGCCAACACCTCAAATAGCAAGGCACAATGCACAGAGTAAATGTTAGGAGGGCTTGCTATGTGGAGCATGGGGAAGGGGAACGAGCATTTGTGCTGAATCCCATGGGTAAATGGAGGCTGGAAGTTTTTAGAGTAATTAAAAGCTATCTAGTATAGTGGAAAAAAAAGTGTAGCTTCTGTTCCTAATCTGGTCAGGAATTTTGTGCAAATTAATGGACTTTCTGAGCCTTGGTTAGTCTTCTCTTAAGTAGGATGCATAATGCCTTACATTTTAGAGTAGTAGCAAACATTAAAGATGATACAGGTACAGGGTCTAATGCATAGTAGATGCTCAATAAGTTATAACTAATTAATTTGTTAGATTAATTTCTAAGCCTACCCCATGAACAATATAGGTTGAGGTCCTGTGGATAAAACCTGGCAGGGGCCGGAAGGAGGTACTGATCACTCATGATGGCCAAAGACCTGCAGTCTCATTGAGGAGATGCAAATTACATAATGAATAAGGAAATTTGTCAAAAGAAGCCAGAGGTTACATTCCAGATCTCATCAGAGAATTAATTAAAGATAATCTCCAGAGAAGACCCCCTTCTCATATTTAACAAAGAGTTAAACCGTATGGTATTGTAGGGTTGACCTAGAGTAGTTCAAGGACCAAGATCATTCTTAAGGGATTTATCAGGTCTGAGGCAAATCACCCTGAAGGACCCCTCAGTTCCATTTTACTTGGTAGTGAGGTACTTAAAAATAAAGGGAAAAAAAATGCTTTGGGAATAAGATTTTATGATTTTCTGTTAAAAAGATTTATTTGTAATCATAATATTTCTGTCTGTTGTAAATACCTAGGGGCTTTCTTTACATTTTACTATAATCTAGAGGCTAATCAATATATTAAAGCTTACCTGTTACTTAGCATTCACTTTTACTTGGCCTAGGTTGGTAGGGATGTAAATATTTGCAATACTGGACAAAATCCTTAGAACTATTAGCCTAAAATAAAGGCAAAATAATCCCAGAGTAAGTCTTAAAATTAATTTCTGACTGTTTCAATTATTTTAAATATGCTATTTTAAATAATAATGATTATGATGATTATGATGATGTTGATAACAGTAATAGTAACTATTACTCCTTTCAAGACCCAATTATTTTCTGCTTTGAATTTTTTGTTGATACCATGTGTTTTCATTAATGGAACGCATGCTGAATCATTGAGCGTGTCTGAATTTTTCCTAGGTAGTATGGATATTTTTCTTGCCTCATCCCACCAATCCTACCCTCAGAGTCCAGAGGGACATATGTGTCTCCCCAATTATACCCCCCCCCAGAGTCCAGCGGGACATATATGTCTCAAAGAATTTTTATCAAAATCAATATTTTACCTACCAAAAATATTGATTCAGCACCAGCTCATACAATACCCTGTAAAGACAGTAATCGCAGTACATTCCTGTTTCTTCCTTTTCAAACAGTTATACAAGTCCTCGTCTTGCAGCAGCACACGCTTTACATGGGAAAGCAGGTTCCCAAGAAACTTCAGAGGCAGAAAATGTAGGCGGAAACTATGCGTCCCTTGGTCAAGAAAGAGCTATGTAACCAGGCAGTATACAAAATACTTCATTAGTCCAAATGGGCTCTACAAAGTAACAATGTGAAAGGGAACTTATCTCATTCCTGGGAGCTACTACCAAATGGAGCAATCACATGGTGATATTCAGGGTCCCAATCTGGAGAGAAGTGGTGGAAACCACCCTTATGAAGCAGCTGATAGAAGTTCAGATTAATGAACACCCTGGATCAGCTAGTGTGTTGAGAGTAGAAATGGCTGTTCTTTCATTATTTTCCTTTTTGAGATAAGAGAGTAACTATTTCACATTAGGAGTTGGAGGCTCACAGACTTGATGGTGAAGAGGAGGCAGAGATGTGGAAATAAATGAAGACCATGCAAATGAGAACAAACAGAAGCTGTTTATTCAGAGATTGTGACAGCAAGGGAGTCTTTCTCCACCACTTGTGCCCGGTAGGAGTTTGAAATCAGACAGGAGATGTGAAAGCTTTACAGTAGGAGAAACAAGGGAAGGCTTCAGGTATGCTCGGATTGGAGGTTCTTGGCCTAGGGAAGCTGGAGGCAGGCTAACTAGAAGTGAGTATCTTTTGCGATTCATTAGGGGAGCATATCTGGTTTGTTCTAGTTGGTCCTGAGGAGTCCCTGAGGTGAAAACGACTAACGCACTTGGCTACTAACTGGAAGAAAAGCCTAGCCATTGAATTCTGAAAATCCAGCCATTGAAAACCCAAAGAGTACAGTTCTACTCTGATACACATGGAGTTGCCATGAGTCAGAATCAACATGACAGTAACTGGTTAGTTGGTCCTGAGTTGGATGGAGGATGGGCGTATGGGCAAAAATAGGGAAGCTGACATTCATTGACCAAGTCTTGACCATTCTGGGACAATTGCTATAGAGGTTGTGGTTTGGCTTGCTAGGCTGGTTGCTGCAGAGGTTGAAGGGTAGTCTTTTATTGTCATATATGGTCTGGCCATAGTCCTTGGTGTACTCATTCTCTCTGGGGCTTCAACCAGATGTGGAGTCAGAATTGAAAATCATACCTCAGATTCCCAGTTGAGTTTCATGTAAAGAGGGTTATGGTTATATCACCACTGATCTGATATATACACAGTGTTCTTGTATATTTTAAACCATTGATCAATAAATGCACCAATCAACATGAGAGAGTCTTGGAAAAGCACCAAACTGGGAATTATGTATCCTAGAATGGTATGAACTCTTTTATTAATTTGATCTATACTTCTTTGCAAGTTATATTTCCAGGACTTTACTTTTGTTCTGCAAATTAAGGACAGATCTCCAAGATCTCATTCTCTGATTCTAATCCTGGAAAGTACACTCGTCTCTTTGCCAGGTGCTTTTCTATGTGCTATGCAAAGAAGTAGAAGACACTGTTCCTTTCCTCAAAGGGTTGTTCTTATGAGCACCCAGAAGAGGTTGAAAACAATTGTTTTCTCAACCATATGGTTGAGAACTGTAGTGATAACAAATAATTGTTATCTAGGGCTTGATTAGGAAAACTTCCCTAGGTCATAGTGATGCTTTACTTTGTAAAGTAGAACTTTCCCATTCAAGATATTCAGATAAATCAATGGGTACCATATTCTACAAAATTCAGCAAACATTTATTGAGTAGTATTTCAGGTGTTCCATGGAACCACAAGATATTAATTGATATTTTGTTTAACTTCAAAGCTATGGAGCCCTGATGGTGCAGTAGTTAAGAGAGTTTGGCTGCTAACCAAAAGGTCAGCAGTTCCAAACCACCAGCCGCTCCTTGTAAACCCTATGGGGCATTTCTGCTCTGTCCTATAGGGTGGCTATGAGTTGAAATTGACTCTACAGCAATGGGTTTGGTTATCTTTGGGTTTAGGGCCGGAGAAGTAGCCCCAACTGGCAGTTCAAATTCACCTAGTGGCTCCATGTAAGAAAGGCCTGGCAATTTGCTTCTGTAAATATAACAGTCAAGAAAACCTTATGGCAGTTCTACTCTTTCACTTGGGGTCAGTATGAGTTGGAATCGACTCAACCGCACCTAGAAACAACAGCAGTAGGGCTAGAGAGATTGAAGCGCACTTAACTATGAGTAGAAACCAAGGGTGAGTGGTAGCACTGTTTTCCTTTACCATATAAGGTTTCCCTGACTATCCTAATGCATTCCATTTCTGAGCTTTGAATAATGTATTCACAACAGAGATTCAAGTAGTGAGGGACAATTGAATTTGAAACACAGTATTGACCAGCATGTATTCTTTGGAGGAAGGGACCGTACCTTATTCAAATCTGAGTATCAGCACTTAGTTCAAGCCCAGTCACTTGTAGGTGTTTAATAAAAGTTTTTCAGTAAACATAACTCTAATGCCTCAATCCACAGGGGGATCTCTATATAACAATACAAACTCCTTTTCCATTAGGCTGAGCCAAATGAAATCGACTTATGGTTCAATCTAATATATGCGTCATACGTATTCTTTTTTTATGATGAATTATGTATATTTTTTAAATTTTTTATTTTATTGTACTTTAAGTGAAAGTTTACATTTCAAGTTAGTCTCTCATAAAAAAATTTATATATACATTGTTATGTGACCCTAATTGCTCTCTTTGTACTGTGACAGCACACTCCTTCTTACCACCCCTGATTTCCCATGTCTGTTCAACCAGCTCCTGATCCTCTCTGCCTTCTTATCTCACCTCCGGACAGGAGTAGCCCATTTAGTCTCATATATCTACTTGAACTAAGAAGCACACTCTTCACGAGTATCATTTTATGTCCCATAGTCCAGTCTAATCTTTGTCTGAAGAGTTGGCCTCGAGAATGGTTTTAGTTCTGGGTTGACAGAGAATCCAGGGGCCATGCTCTCTGGGGGGTTTCTTCAGTCTCAGTCAGACCATTAAGTGTAGAATTTGAGTTCTACACCCCACTTATCTCCTGCTCCGTCAGGGACTCTCTTTGTGTTCCCTGTCAGAGCTTTGGTGGTAGCAAGACATCATCTAGATCTTCTGGTCTCAGGCTGATGGAGTCTCTGGCTTATGTGGCCCTTTCTGTCTCTTGGGCTAATATTTTCCTTGTGACTTTGATATCCTTCATTCTCCTTCACTCCAGGTGGATTGGGACCAATTGATGCATCTTAGATGGGTGCTCGCTAGCTTTTAAGACCTGAGATACCACTCACCAAAGTAGGATGCAGAACATTTTCTTAATAAACTTTGTTATGTCAATTGACCTAGATGTCTTCTGAAAGCATGGTCTGCAGACCTTAGCCCCTGCTACTCTGACCCTCAAAGTGTTTGGTTGTATTCAGGAAACTTCTTAGCTTTGGTTTAGTCCAGTTGTGCTGCCTTTCCCTGTAGTGTGTGCTGTCTTTCCCTTCACCTAAGATAATTCTTTACTATCTAATTAGTGAATAACTCTCTCCCTCCCTCTCCACCCTCATAACCATCAAATAGTGTTTTCTTCTGTGTTTAAACCTTTTCTTGAGTTCTTATAATAGTGGTCTTATACAATATTTGTCCATTTGTGACTGACTAAATTCACTCAGCATAACGTCTTCCAGTTCTTCCATGTTATAAGATGTTTCACAGATTCATCATTATTCTTTATTGTTGCTTAGTATTCCATTGTGTGAATATACCATAATTTGTTTATCCATTCATCCACTGATGGGCACCTAGGTTGTTTCTATCTTTTGTTATCATGAACTGTGCTGCGATGAATATAGGTGTGCATATATCTATTCGCGTGATGTCGCTTATTTCTCTAGGATATATTCCAAGGAGTGGGATAGCTGGATCGTATGGTACTTGTATTTCTAGCTTTTTAAGGAAGCGCCAATTGATTTCCAACGTGGTTGGACAATTTTACTTTCCCAACAACAATGTATAAGTGTTTGAGTCTCTCCACAACCTCTCCAACATTTATTACTGTGTTGTTTTTTGGATTATGGCTAGCCTTGTTGGGGTGAGATGGTATCTCATTGTAGGTGTTTTTTTTTTTTTTTTATTGTACTTCAGGTGAAGGTTTACAGAATGAATAGTTTCTTATGAAACAGTAGTACACATATTGTTTTCGGACGTTGGTTAACAACCCCACGACATGTCAACCCTCTCCCTTCTCAACCTTTTTTTTCTTTTTTGGTGAAAATATACATAGCCAATGATACACCATTTCAAAAATTTCTACATGCACAGTTCAGTGACATCGACTACACTCTTCTAATTGTGCTGCTATTCTCACTTTAGATGAAG
>NW_004443978.1:17619987-17621188 GCF_000243295.1 Trichechus manatus latirostris
ATGGGTTTTTACAATAGAGGTCTCATACAATCTTTGTCCTTTTGTGATTGACTTATTTCACTCGGCATAATGTCCTCCAATTTCATCCATGTTATGAGATGCTTCACAGATTCGTCATTGTTCTTTCTTGTTGCATTCACTGTAGTTTTGATATACATTTCTCTAATGGCTAATGATCGTGAGCATTTCTTCATGTGCCTGTTAGCCGCCTGAATGCCTGAAAGTCTTTTTTGTCGAAATGGCTGTTCGTATCCTTTGCCCATTTTTTAATTGAGTTCTTTGTCTTTTTGTTTTGAGATTTTGCAGTATCTTGTAGATTTTAGAGATCAGTTGCTAATCGGATTTGTCATAGTCAAAAATTTTTTTCCAGTCTGTAGGTTGTCTTATTACTCTTTTGGTGACATCCTTTGATGAGCAAAAGTATTTGATTTTTAGGAGCTCCCAGTTATTCAGTTTCTCTTTTGGTGTTTGTGCATTGTTACTTATGGTTCATATTCTGTTTATGCCATGTATTAGGGCTCCTAGGGTCCCTTTTTTTTTTTCCATGATCTTTCTTGTTTTTGATTTTATATTTAGGTCTTTGATCCATTTTGAGTTAGTTTTTGTGCATAGTGTGAGGTATGGGTCTTATTTCAGTTTTTTGCAGATGGATATCTAGTTATGCCAGCGCTTTTTGTTAAAGAGACTGCCTTTTCCCCAATTAACGGACTTTAGGACTTTGTCAAATATCAGCTGCGCATAGGCGGATGAATTTATGTCTGGATTCTCAATTCTGTTCCATTGGTTTATGTATCTGTTGTTGTACCAACACCAGGCTGTTTTAAATACTATGGCGGTATAATAGTTTCTAAAATCTGGTAGTGGGAGGCCTCCTGCTTTGTTCTTCTTCTTCAGTAATCCCTTACTTATCCGGGGCCTCTTCCCTTTCCATACCAAGTTGGTGATTTGTTTCTTCATCTCATTAAAAAATGCCACTGGAATTTAGATTGGAATTGCATTGTATCCGTAAATGACTTGAGGTAGAATTGACATTTTCACAATGTTGAGTCTTCCTATCCATGAGCAAGTATGTTTTTCCACTTATGCAGGTCTCTTTCGGTTTCTTGCAGTAGTGTCTTGTAGTTTTCGTTGTATAGGTCTTTTATGTCTCTGGTTAGATTTATTCCTAAGTATTTTATTTTCTTGGGGGCTATTGTAAATG
>NW_004443978.1:17622562-17650036 GCF_000243295.1 Trichechus manatus latirostris
GTGTGCATTTATTGCTATAAACTGACCTCTGAGCACTGCTTTTGCTGTGTCCCAAAGGTTCTGGTAGGATGTGTTTTAATTCTCTTTTGATTCTATGAATTTCTTTATTCCATCCTTAACTTCTATAACCCTGTAATTTTTGAGCAACGTGTTGTTCAGTTTCCATGCGTTTGATTTTTTCCTTGCTTTTTCTCTTATTAACTTCTACTTTTATGGTTTTATGGTCAGAAAAGATGCTTTGTAATATTTCGATGCTTTGGATTCTGTTAAGTCTTGCTTTATGGCCAAATATGTGGTCTATTCTGGAGAATGTTCCATGTCCATTGGGAAAGAAAGTGTACTTGGCTGCTGTTGGATGGAGTGTTTGGTATATGTCCATGAGATCAAGTTGGTTGATTGTAGCGTTTAGCTCTTCCTTGTCTTTGTTGAGCTTCTTTCTGGATGTTCTGTCCTTCACCAAAATGTTGTGTTGAAGTCTCCTACTATTATAGTGGAGCAGTCTATCTCTCTTTTCAGTGCTGTTAGAGTTTATTATGTATTTGGAACCCTGTCTTTGAGTGGGTAAATATTTATTATGGGTATGTCCTCCTGGTGTATTGACTCTTTCATCATTATATGGTGTTCTTCCTTATCCTTTGTGGTGGATTTTACTTAGAAGTCTATTTTGTCAGAGATTAATATTGCCACTCCTGCTCTTTTCTGAGTGTTGTTTGCTTGATATATTTTTTCCATCTTTTGAGTTTTAGTTTGTTTGTGTCTTTAAGTCTAAGGTGTGTCTCTTGTAGGCAGCATATAGCCAGATTGTGTATTTTTATCCATTCTGCCACTCTCTCTTTATTGGAGCATCTAGTCCATTTACATTCAGCGTAATTATTGATAGGTATGAGTTTAGTGCTGTCATTTTGATATTTTAGGTGTGTGTGTTGTTGACAGTTTCTTTGTTCCACTTAATGTTCTGTTCTGAGTCGTTTTTCTTTATTTACTTTTCATCGTTGTTGATTTTGTATTTGCTGAGTCATTATATTTTTCTTGTTTTTTATCTTGCTGTGTAGGATTGTTAGTTTCCTTTGTGATTACCTTAATATTTACCCCTATTTTTCTAAGTTTATACCAGTTTTTTATTTCTTTATATTGCATTGACTTCCTCTACTTATGAGTAATCTATGTCTACATTTTCTAGTAAATTTTTTTTTTTTAGTGTTGTCATCGTTTATATATTGCCATCTCTGTTTCCTTATTTTCAGTGTTTTAGCTTTGATTTATTTTTGTGACTTCCCTATCTGGGTTGATATCTGGTTGCTGTGTCCTGTGTTCTAGTCTTGGGTTGTTATCTGATGTTATTGATTTTCTAACCAGAGGACTCCTTTTAGTATTGCTTGTAATTTTGGTTTCGTTTTTGCAAATTCCCTAAACCTATGTTTATCTGGAAATGCCCTAATTTCACTATCATATTTGAGAGACAGTTTTTCTGGATATATAATTCTTGGCTGGCAGTTTTTTTCCTTCAAGGCTTTATATATGTCATCCAATTGCCTTCTCACCTGCATGGTTTCTGCTGAGTAGTCTAAACTTATTGACTCTCCTTTGTAGATGACTTTTCGTTTATCCCTAGCCACTCTTAAAATTCTTTATCTTTGGTTTTGGCAAGTTTGATTATAATATGTCTTGGTGACTTTCTTTTGGGATCTACCTTATGTGGGGTTCAATGAGCAACTTGGATAGATATCTTCTCATCTTTCACGATATCAGGGAAGTTTTCTGCCAGTAAATCTTCAACAATTCTCTCTGTATTTTCTGTTATCCCACCCGTTCTACTACTCCAATCACTCATAGGTTATTTTTCTTGACAGAGTCCTGCATATTTCTTAGTGTTTCTTCATTTTTTAAAATCTTTTTATCTGATTTTTCCTCATATAAGTTGGTGTCAAGTGCTTTATCTTCAATCTCACTAATTCTGACTTCCATTTCCTCAGTTCTGCTCCTATGACTTTCTATTGAGTTGTCTAATTCTGACATTTTATTGTTAATCTTCTGGATTTCTGATTGCTGTCTCTCTATGGACTCTTGCTGCCTGTTAAATTTGTCATTATGCTCTTCCCTAGTCTTCTTAAGTTCTTCTGTTGCTTGGCCTGTGTTTTGTCTCATTTGCTTCCTGATTTCTTGAAAAGTTCTATATATTAACCTTTTGTTTTCTGCCTCTGGTAATTCCAAGAAATTCTCCTCCTGCAGAAAATTTATTGATTCTTTATTTTGGGAGCTTGCTGAAGCCATCATGGTTTTCCTCTTTATATGATTTGATATTGACTATTGTCTCTGAGCCATCATTAAATTATTATATTTATTTATTGTATGTTTGTATGTTTGCTTTGTTTTGTTTTGATATGGCTAAATAGGCTAAATAGCTCAGTCACCGGTGCCCCTGAAGTTCCAACATTCTGCCACTAGGTGGCCAGAACTGTCACTAAGCGTGTGAGCCCAGAAGTCTGCCCACTCCTCTGATATGGATTCAGCTCAGGTGTCCAGGTAGTCAGCCACCAAGTGTGTGGTGCAGACTCTCACCTACAGTCCTAGACAGGCATGGGTTATTGGTGTAGGCACAGGCATCCAGATGCAGCAGGGGATCACATGCTGAACAAGGCAGGGAGCTGATGGCCGCCCCTGAGTGTCTGGGAGGAAAGCATGTCCCTGTTCCCTAGAGCGTGTAGGTGAGTGGGTTTTGTCGCTGGACAGTGAGCACCCAATCCTGTTGGCTGTGAGGACTGGGGGGCACCACTTATTCTTGGGCCCCTGTTGCAGGTGGCTAGGTAGTGTGGGTGGAGCCACCAGTCCTCTGATGTGGTAGGTGAAGACCCTGCTTACTGGGCAGAGCAGTGTCAAATGTCACAAACCTGCCACTTCACAGCTGAAACAGTTGAAGTTAGACTTCAGGTATATACCCTGTTGTACCCTGGCAATGAGGGCCTATGCTGTTGAAATAGGCCCAGGCAAGTCTCTGCAGGGGGAAAGGCACTCAAAGTCCATGGATCCCTTATGCTTGTGCCTAGGCAAAGGAGCTGCGCCTACTCTGAGTTCCTGGCTTAGTGGAGTGGGCAGATTATTTTTTCCCCTGTTTGCTAATTTGTTCTGTCTCCAAAGCAGGGAGAATCGCTCAGGGTGAGTGACGGGTTCTACTCTTGGCCCAGAGGACTCGGCAATTACTGAAGCTGTTCTGTACCCAGTGTAGAGCAGGGAGCAGGAAGGTAATTGGGAGAGAGGTTTTTCCCAAAGGGGGTTGTTTTTTATCTGCACAGTAGGCCAGACGCAAGTACTTATATTTCACTGATTGAGGGCTGCTTCTCACTGGTTCCGGATGGCTGAGTAGACTCTCTGCTGCTGGGTCTCTCCAAACGTGGAAAATGCCTCCCAAGCACTGCTGATTGCTTCACCACGCACCACAAGCTGGTCAAGCCTGAAGGGCTTCATCTCCTGACACATCAGGTCTGGTAACTCCTTGCTGCTTCCGAACCATCTCTCCCTCCCCCTGCAACTCAGTCCAATTCCTCAACTTTGCCTTTGATGTTCAGGGCTCCTAGATTGTCATATATAATCAATTCTTTTGTTTTTTGGGGTCTTTTTTGTAAGAGGGACCACTGGAAGCATCTGACTACTTCGTCATCTTGGCCCTGCCTCTCCATATATACTTTTATAAATCCAAAACCATTATGTTTCTATTGGAATTCTGAAGGCCAGTGGTTAATAGTTCCCCATCAACTCAACACATGGGCTTTTTGCATTGGCAAATGTGACAATGTTTATGGAGAATTCCCTGAAGAATATTGTTATGATTATCTCATCTTTGCATAAAGAGGAATACTGTTAGTTGCCATTGAATTGACACAAAGAGGAAAACGTTTTTTACTAAGTATATTTTGTTTGAAGATATACTTCTTTTTTGACTCTCCTAAATGCAGATGATCTACTGCTGGTAATCAAGATCTGACCACAACGCATATTTTACATTTTTTGTGTGTTTTCTATATGGGGTCTCTCTCAGAAGAGAAGGCACTTTAACCACTATAATTAGAATGTTGTTTTATTTCTTTTTTCACATTTAATAATAATTAAATGCTAATAATTACTGAATGTTTTCTCCTTAGCTCAATATCAAGAGAACCCTCAAGTGTGATGTAAAAACACTGGAAGAGGCAGACTAGTGAAGCACAGAAATCAGGGGACATTATTTGAGGAGTGAGACATGAGGGGCTGCTTTGATTGATATAATATCACTGCACTGTTTAGAAGATGCCCTGAGATCAGAACCTACTCCTCCAACATCCCCCAAACATGAGGCTTATTGGAAAGCCCTGATGAGCCAAGTCATCGTCCAAAAGGAGTTACTGTTACCTCCAACACAGGTACTAGTTAGCCAGAGGAGAAGAATTCCCAGACCATTGAAGTCTCCCATCTTGGGACCATGAGTGAAAGAGCAAGAGTCTAGGGTAAAAATCATTTGGGTCCCATCTTTCGTTTCCTTCTTTGTACACTGCATTCAATAAAGAAATCTTTTTCCCTTTTTTAAGAGCTTGTTAAGGAGAGCTATTAAAGCCTGTCTAGTTTGATGAACCCCCAGAGGTAGCTTGAAAATAATTAAGATACATCCCATATGTTGTTTTCTCTGTTATTAAGCCCTCTAATCCAGCAATTCTCAAAACTTCATGGGCGTAGGAATCACCTGGGGATCTTACTGAACTACAGCTTCTGATTCAGTAGTTCTGGGAGGGTAGGAGATTCTGTATTTCTAACAAGCTCCCAGGTGATGATAAAGGTACTTGTCCAGGGTCTACACTTTGAGAAGCAACGCTGTAGCAGCCTCAACTTGTCCCTCAGACCAGTGACAGGCATGGATAGTAGGGGCTTTGATGAAGCTTGAGTTCACTTCCAGTAGCTTGTGGTGTGGTTGGATCAGGATAGGATTCTGAAACAAGAAAACCTGACCTTTACCTCCTCTGTAACTTACCATGCAGTCCCCTTTGATGGCTTCATCAGGGCCTCAGAGCCTTCATGATTTTCTCCAGCTATTCAATGTTTTCTTTCTGTCATTCACATTAGATCCAGCATGGACATTGTTCTTCCTTTCCCCTTCCTTCACACCAATGGATAAAGGGAGGGCAAGAATATGGCCACATCAGACAAACCCATCCTGTGATCCAAATGACATGATATGGTTACTGCAGGGTATGTTACCCTTAGTCATTAAAATGTACGTGTATCATTATGAAGGTTTTTAGAGGAGAAATCCTATAGTGTGCAAGTATGAGTATTATCTCTCTATACTTAGCACTAGCACTCTGGTACAAAGTTCACACTTAAAATTTCTCGATGAACCCATGACAATTTTAGGCATTAGAAATAAAAATGGTGATAGTAAGTAAGGTATTTTGGGGTCAAGCTGGACTTAGTCTGTCCCTTAAATCCCAACTGGCAGAGCACTATTGACCTGGCAACAGCTTGAACAATTATGTGTGACTAGAGCTTTGCTTCATTAATGACGGGAAGAAAATGCTGTGCTGTGGTTTCCATCATGAGGATTTCACCATTAGTGTAGAGCTAGAAAGCACACAAGTATTCCAATGAGATGGAAACACAGTAAAATCCCCTGAAGGCAAGGCTGGGCACCTGTGTTGGAGGCTGCTTGAGCAAGCAACTGTAGGTGACAATCCCAGTGGAGGTGTCAGACTTGTTAAAGCCCACTCCCACATTCGCAAGTCAGACCATTTGTCAATTCCGATTCTTGGCAACCCCACGTGTGTCAGAGTAGAACTATGATCCATATGATTTTCAATGGCTTATTTTTCAAAAGTAGATAGCCAGGCCTTTCTTGAGAGGTGCCTCTGGGTGGACTCATACCACCAACCTTTTGGTTAGCAGCAGAGCACTTTAAATGTCTGCACTACCCAGAGGAAAAGACAACCAACTGAGTGGAAAGACTCCTTCTGCCATCTGGAGCTCCTTTTAGCTCCCAGCTTCACAGGAGAGGGATACAACCTTAAAAATGCCAGAGTCTTTCTCGTAACCAACAGTCTCCCAAACCAACTTCCAGTTTCAATTTCTTCTTCCATGACCTCAGTAGCTGTCGTTCCCCTTCCTCCTTTCTCATTGATTGTTTTCTCATAAAGTAAAATAAAATGCTGTAGTTTTTCAGCAAAGAAACAATTTCTCTCTGGTCTCCAGAAACTTGTAAATAAGGCCATTGCTTATTACATAATTTGTCCTTATGGTGTACCTTTCAGAATGGCGCAGCTCAGAATAGCACCAAGATAAAATAAAACTGGAATCTGAATTGTTTTTAAAGAAATAACTCTTAGAGAGGGCATGGGAAGTTATACATTTACTGGGAAATTTTTAGTGTATCTTGTATTTAACTGATTTCTAGATAAGATGGCCAGTTTTAAAAATTCACATAAAAATGGATATAGAGCACAGACATATGTATAACATATTAAATATATATAAAGCACATTCATACACAACACTTAAAGTTCATTTGTCCTTCACAATAATGCAGTGATAAGTATATTATCATTCCTCATTTTGTACGCGAAGAAACAAAGACTCAGAAAGATCTAGAAACCCAAGGTCACATACATTTAGAAGGGAGTAACTTCAGACTCCAAATACCATGTTCTTTTCAGATACACCTTATTTATATATTGTGCAGTGGTTTGGTCTCCTGAGCTGTAAAAGAAGTCTGTTTAAATGTGGCTAAATAAAAGGGGATGGAAACCGCCTGAGTGATGTAGCTTCAGCCATCTGAAGGCACTGTGCTCCAATCGCTGTCTTTCATGTTTTGCCTGAACCCTGCCTGCCACCTGAATAAAAAATGATTAGAGCAGATTGCCACAAAAGAGAATGCTGCTTCCATCCGGGTGGCAGGGCATGATAAAGGAGATCTTAAGGATTCTGGCAAATTAGAGCTGCAGGTCTGCATTTTTTTTAATTTTGTGAGCAGATACAAATCACAGGGACCTGTCAGGGAACATTCGGAAGTACTGGGCAATTCAACTTCAGAGATAAGTGACAAGTAAAAGAAGCTCACTGCACATCATAATTAAAGAGCTGGTTGTCTTCAACAAGTTTTGCTCCTGTGGGATTTTCAGCAGATTGGTTTTCTTTTTTTTTTTTTTTTCCTTTCTTTTTTCTAAGCTTGAGCGAAGGAGAGAGAGAGAGACCTAAGCAATATTCCTGAAGATTTATAATGGAACAATTTCCTGCAGTAGGGAGAGTGGCACTCAGTTGGTAATTAAATGATTTGGGTCCTGGTCCTCATTCTTCCACTGTAAGATCTGGGAAGTCATGAAATCACTTTGGGTTTCAATTTCCCCACTCGCAAGAAGAAAGGAGTGTATTAGTTGATCTTTGATTCCTAATACTGACATTCTGGGATTCTCTTACATTTCTCATTTCTAAATGGACATCTGTGTATGGAAGGCTTTCAATGCTAAATGGTCATTTTAATTCCATCTTCCTTGGACAGGCAGTCCCTCTATATGACTGGCAGATGCCTGGGTTAGAGATCAGATTAGTTCAGGGAAATGACTCTACAAAGAAAGAGGATAAATTCAGTGGTTAACAGAGCAACTGTGTCTTATCTTGCTTCTGTCACCTTCTTTGTGTTGGTTCAAGGTTGACAACCCCACGGTATTCTTAGGTGGCTCCTTTTTGCATCCCTTGCTTTTGTGTATGATGAAAGCAGAGATCTCACTAGAACACACACATTCTAATAATTTATAAATAGTTTGATGCCTCACTCAGCGTCCCCAGGTTAAGAGCCACGGCATTTCACAGGGGACATTCCACCTCCTGTGACTAGATGAAGCATTCATGCAATGTGAAGCCCTCCCTGCCCTCCCTCAGGTTATGACAGACCCTTTGAAGGCATTCACACATATTAAACCCATTGCTGTTGAGTGGATTCCGACTCATAGTGACCCCATGTGCGTCAGAGTAGAATTGTGCTCCATAGGGTTTTCAATGGCTGATTTTACAGAAGTAGATCACCAGGCCTTTCTTCTGATCTGCCTCTGAGTGAACTTGAACCTCCAACCTTTCGGTTAGCAGCTGAGCAGGTTAACTGTTTTTACTGCCCAGGGACATGTATTACCATCGTTTAATACCGAGCGAGACCTTTTATTTACGAAAGCCATTCATGGGTATAAAATCTGCCACCTCCATCCGAGATGCCTACGAGCTTTTTGGGTCAGAGATTGGATTTTTCACTCTAATATTATATTGTAAACATACAGTAAGAATACAGAGAATTGTGTACTTTCCAATAACCATGAACCCTCCACCCAGATCTAAAATAAGTTTTGTCAGGTTCACTGCAAATTTTTCCCTATTTCTGTAAGAAAAAAGTGTTACTGAAACAATTGAAGCCCCAAACTCCCTTTCCATTCCTCTTCCTCCCTCTTCGGAGGTTACCTCAAACTAGAAACTGATGTGTCTTTCTCATCCATGATTTCTTATTTTACTACATGGATGTGTATATCCATAAATATTATACTATGTTTTACGAATTTACATGTTATCACACTGAAGTTTTATTTATTCACTCCAAATTATGTTAGTGGGAGTTAATCTGCAACATTATACATGCTTCTAGCTTATACATGTCGACTGCTGTACAGTTTTTCATTACAGAGAAGAATATAATTTATCCATTGAATTTTCTACTTAGATTATTTAAATTACCAGATTTAGATTTATTTTAATAGATTCAGATTATTTCCAATTTTCTCTTTTAAAAATAACTTCCCCCATTCTTATAAATTATATACAAGAGTATGTATTTAAAATTAGAACACTAGGTTTTAGGTTTTGCAATGCCAGCTGTGCACATCTCAGCTCTTGGCTCAGTGATGCCTCATCGCATTGGCCATGGAAATCAGACATTACGGGAGTAGTTACAGCATATAAATCAGAAAATGCTAAAAATCCAGGCTTTCTTGTTTTCCTGGAAAGCCAATTTTTAAACAACTGCCAGTATACCACTGCTCACGTTACCAAAAACACCAAACCGAACTCACTGTTGTCGAGTCGATTCCGACTCATAGCAACCCTAAAGGACAGAGGAGCATTGCCTCATAGGGTTTCCAAGGCTGTTAATTTTTATGGAAGCAGACTGCCACATTTTCTTCCACGGAGTGACTGGTGGGTTTGAACTGCCAATCTTTGGTTAGCAGCTGAGTGCTTTAACCACTGCACCACCAGGGCTCCTTACTACTCACGTTAGAAGAGTGGAAATTCCAATTTTCTTACATCCTAGCTAACACGTGTTAATAATTTTTTGCAAGCTGATGAGTCTTAAATGCTAGCTCATTTCTGTTTGAATTTCTCTTTTTCTGATCATTAACAAGGTTGAACAATTTCTATATACTTATTAGCCATTTGGCTTTTATATTTAATTGTCTATATCTTTGCCTATTGTTCAGTTGTGCTGGCTTTTTTCTCATTCACTTGGCGGAGAAATTCTTTATATTCTCAATACTAATCTTCCCTCAGCTATATGCTTTACCAGTACATTCTACTATTATGTACTTACGTGGGTTGTCTTTTTACTTATTTACGGTACTTTTTGTCTTAATGTAAATGTTAATGTAGTCTAAGTTTAATGTAGTCTAATTTAAAATGTTAATGTATTCTAATTTACTAATCCTCTCCTTTATATTTTGGAATAATCTTTAAGTATTTTTTTTACTTGAGCTATTTTAATTATTCTAACTTCACAATGATTCTTGATATCAGAAAAGACTAGTTCTGCCAAGTTGTTTTTCTTCATAACCATGTTGTTTTTTTTTTAATATATACTATTGAGTTTTTGGTGAAAATATACACAGCAAATTAGGTTCCCATTTGACAATCTCCACACAAATTGTTCATTGACATTACTTACTCTTATCACAGTGTGTTAACATTCTCTTTAATTGTGTTCAGTTTCTTTCTTTCCAGTACTCTAGTTTCCCTGGCCCCTTATCTTCTCATCTTTGCTTTTGAGTAATTGTTGACATTTTGGTCTTATACTGACGGTTTTTAAGAAGGGCATTGATTTTACAGGTAATATCCTTTATTTTGTGTGCCACTCTGTTATTTTTCCAAAAGCTATGTCAGGAGATAGGCTCAGTTCTAGGTTTAAAGAGTATCTCAGGGTGATAATTTCAAGGGGTCTTCTCTTCTCTATTGTTCAAGTTTTTCTGGCTTTTTTAAAATAAGAATTTAATTTCTGCTCCGTATTTTTCTCCCATTCTGTACGAGACCAACTACAGTGACCCCGTTCACAACAGTCAGTGGTGGTAGCCAGGCACCATCTAGTTCTTTTGGTCTTGGGGTAGATGAGGTTGTGGCTCATGTAGACTTGTTTCTTCTCTATGCTTTTGCTTGACTTTTAATTGTTTTCCTCCTGGTGAATAGAGACCTGTAGTTATATCTTAACACGGCCTCATGCAAGCTTTTAAGACCCCAGACACTAGTCATTTCACTAGGATGCAGATCATGATTTTTGTGAACTATGTTATGCCAATTGACTGAATTGTCCCATGAGATTATGGTTCTGCCTCTTCAAAACCAGAAAACTAATGTTGGAAAGTATTTGGTTTTATATTGGGGGAGTATCCGTGTTTGTGTCTTCAGTGAATATATGTGGTTACAACCATATATTTGTATTTACACATAGCTATGGATACTTCCTCCTCAAAGTAAAGTAGACCTTAATGACATGGATGGAGTCAAGCTGTTGGGACCTTCATTTGCTGATGTGACACTACTCAAAATGAGAAGAAACAGCTGCAAACATCCATTAATAATTGGGACGTGGAATGTACAAAGTATGAATCTAGGAAAATTTGAAGTTGTGAAATATGAAATGGAATGCTTGAAGGTAGATATCCTAGGCATTAGTGAGCTGAAATGGACTGGTATGGCTATTTTGAATGTGGCAAACATATGGTCTTTTATGTCAGGAATGACAAATTGAAGAGGAATGGTGTCACATTCATTGTCAAAAAGAACATTTCAAGATCTATCTTGAAGTACAGTGCTATCAGTGATAGGATAATATCCATATGCCTACAAGGACAACCAATTAATATGACTATTATTCAAATTTATGCACCAACCACGAAGCCCAAAGATGAAGATATTGATTTTTACCAACTTCTACAGTCTGAAATTGATCAAATATGCAATCAGGATGCATTGATAATTGCTGGTTATTGGAATGCAAAAGTTGGAAACAAAGAAGAAAGAGCAGTCATTGGAAAATATGGCTTTGGTGATAGAAATTATGCCAGAGATCATATGATAGAATTTTGCAAGACCGACTTCTTCATTGCAAATACCTTTTTTCAACAACATAAATGTCAATTATACATGGGGGCCTCGCCAGATGGAATACACAAGAATCAAATTCACTACATCTGTGGAAAGAGACTATGGAAAAGCTCAATATCATCAGTCAGAACCAGGGGCTGACTGTGGAACACACCTTCAATTGCTCATATGCAAATTCAAGTTGAAGCTCAAGAAAATTAGAACAAGCCCATGAGAGCCAAAGTACAACCTTGAGTAAATCCCACCTGAGTTTACAGATCATCTCAAGAATAGATTTGACGCAGTGAACAGTAATGACAGAAGATCAGACGAGTTGTGGAATGACATTAAGGTTATCATACGTAAAGAAAGCAAGAGGTCATTAAAAAGACAGGAAAGAAAGAAAAGACCAAAATGGATGTCGGAAGAGACTCTGAAACTTGATCTTGAACACTCAGTAGCTAAAGGGAAAGGAAGAAATGATGAAGTAAAAGAGTTGAACAGAAAATTTCAAAGGGCTACTCGAGAACACAAAGTAAAGTATTACAATGACATGTGCAAAGACCTGGAGATAGAAAACCAAAAGGGAATAACACGCTTGGCATTTCTCAAGCTGAAAGAAAAAATTCAAGCCTCAAGTTGCCATACTGAAGGATTCTAAGGGGAAAATATTAAATTATGCAGGAAGCATCAAAGAAGATATAGTCACTATACTAAAAAGAATTGGTCGATGTTCAACCATTTCAGGAGGAAGCATATGATCAGGAACCAATGTTACTGAAGGAAGAAGTCCAAGCTTCACTGAAGGCATTGGTGAAAAACAAAGCTCCAGGAATTGATAGAATACCAACTGAGATGTTTCAACAAATGGATGCAGCACTGGAAGTGCTCACTCATCTATGCCAAGAAATTTGGAAGACTGCTACCTGGACAATTGACTGGAAGAGATCCATATTTACACCTATTCCCAAGAAAGGTGATCCCACTGAATTTGGAAATTATCAAACAATATCATTAATATCACATGCAAGTAAAATTTTGCTGAAGATCATTCAAAAGTGGCTACAGCCGCATAGCAACAGGGAACTGCCAGAAATCCAAGCCAGATTCAGAAGAGGACGTGGAATCAGGGATATCATTGCTGATGTCAGATAGATCCTGGCTGAAAGCAGAGAATACCAGAAAGATGTTTACCTGTGTTTTATTGACT
The DNA here is from genome assembly GCF_000243295.1 of Trichechus manatus latirostris. NCBI lineage: Eukaryota > Metazoa > Chordata > Mammalia > Sirenia > Trichechidae > Trichechus > Trichechus manatus. Next base: position 17,635,116 of record NW_004443978.1, read on the forward strand.
ATGCAAAGGCATTTGACTATGTGGATCATAACAAATTATGGATAACATTACAAAGAATGGGAGTTCCAGAACTCTTAATTGTGCTCATGAGAAACCTGTACATAGACCAGGAGACAGTCGCTTGAACAGAACAAGTGGATACTGTGTGGTTTAAAGTCAGGGAAGGTGTGCATCAGGGTTGCATCCTTTCACCATACCTGTTAAATCTGTATGCTTATCAAATAATCTGAGAAGCTGGACTATATGAAGAAGAACACAGCATCAGGATTGGAGGAAGACTCATTAACAACCTGTGATATGAAGATGACACAACATTGCTTGCTGTGAGTGAAGAGGACTTGACGTACTTACTGATGAAGATCAAAGACCATGTCCTTCAGTATGGATTATACCTCAACATAAAGCAAACAAAAATCCTCACAACTGGACCAATAGGCAACATCATGATAAACGTTGAGAAGACTGAAGTTGTCAAGGATTTCATTTTACTTGGATCCACAATCAACACCCATTGAAGCAGCAGTCAAGAAATCAAACGACACATTGCATGGGGCAAATCTGCTGCAAAAGACCTTTTTAAAGTGTTGAAAAGCAAAGATGTCACCTTGAAGACTAAGATGCCCCTGACTCAAGCCAGAGTGTTTTCAATCTCCTCATACGCATGCGAAAGCTGGACCATGCATTAGGAAGACTGAAGAAGAATTGACGCCTTTGAATTGTGGTTTTGGCAAAGAATATTGAATACACTATGGACTGCCAAAAGAACAAACAAATCTATATTGGAAGAAGTACAGCCAGAACGCTCCTTAGAAGCAAGAATGGTGAGACTATGTCTCACATACATTGGAATGTTATCAGGAGGGATCAGTCTCTCAAGAAAGACATCATGCTTGGCAAATAAGAGGGTCAGGGAAAAAGAAGAAGACCCTCAATGAGATGGATTGACACAGTGGCCGTAACAATGGGCTCAAGCATAGCAAGGATTGTGAGGATGGAGCAGGACCAGGCAGTGTTTCATTCTGTTGTACAGAGGGTTACTGTGAGTCATAACCAACTCGACGGCACCTAACAACAACAACAACAGCATGAAGTGTACTCCCCCCCCCCACCCATGTCCTGTCCTTGGTAACCACCCATGAACGTTGGTCTCTCTATATCTATGTATTCTTGCCTTCTTATAAAAGAGGGATTATACAATATTATACAATATTTGTCCTTATATGCTTGACTTATTTCACCTGGCATGCTCTCTTGGTCCATTCATGTTGTAAAATGTTTCACAGGCTCATCATTGTTCTTTATGGTTGCATAGTATTCCATTTTATGTATGTACCACAATTTCTTATCCATTCATCTGTTGATGGGCACTTCGGTTGTTTCCATTTATTTGCTATTGTGAATAAAGCAGCAATGAATATAGGTGTGCATGTTTCTGTTCATGTTTTTTTAGATCTCTAGAGTATATACCTAGGAGTGGGATTGCTGGATTATAGGATAGTTCTATTTCTAGTTTTTTTGAGAAAGTACCTGTTTTGCGTCCCCCCAAAACTGAATGGATTGAATTACATCACCCAGAAATTCAAGTCAGCTTAGCTAGGCCATGATTCCCAGTACTGTGTAGTTGTCCTCCATTTTGTGATTTGACATAATTATGAGTTGTAACTCCTAGCCTCTATACCTGCGGTTTTGGTCTCATTTCAGAGTGAGATGTCTGTTTTATTAATAAGGCATGATTAGGTTATATTAATGAGGATTAAGGTGGGATGCACCACCCTTGCTTGAGCTACACCTTTTATTTTACAAGAGATAAAAGGAGAGAGAAGCAAGCAGAGAAGGACCTACTACCACCAAGAAAGAAGAACTGGGAGTAGAGCACTTCCTTTAGACCCTGCATTGAGAATCTCCTAGACTCAGGGGAAGATTGATGCCAAGACAAAAGGAGATTTCCAAGGAAAGCTGGGCCCACAGATGTTGAAAGGAGAGAAGGACCTTCCACCAGAGATGACTGAGAGAGAAAGCCTTCCCCTAGAGCTGGAGTCCTGAACTTGGACTTCTAGCATACTGAACCATGAGGGAATAAATTTCTGTTTGTTAAAGCCATCCACTTGTGGTATTTCTGTTATATCAGCACTAAATAACTAAGACAACACCATAATGTTGTCATAGCGGTTGTACCATTTCTCAGTCCCACCAGCAATGGATAAGGGTTCCAATCTCCACACATCCTCGCTAACATTTGTAAGATGGTATCTCACTGTAGTTTTGATTTGCATCTCTCTAATGGCTAATGATCGTGAACATTTTTTCATATGTTTGTTGGTTGCTTGGATGTCCTCTTTGATGAAGGTTCTGTTCATGTCCTTTGCCCATTTTGTGATCGGGTTATCTTTTTGTTGTTGAGTTTTTTTCATTTTTCTATAGATTATAGAGATTAGACTCATCAGATAAATCATTTCCAAAGATTTTTTTTTTTTCCAGTCAGTAGGTTGCCTATTTACTCTTTAAATAAAGTCTTTTGACAAACATAGATTTTTACTTTTTATGAGGTCCCAATTTTCTATTATGTCTTCTTCTATTTGAGCATTTTTGGTAATGTTTGTTAACCTATTTTTACAAAAGGTTAGGTCCCATAGTTTTCTCCCTATGTTGTCTTCCAGGAATTTCATTGTTTTAGGTTTATCACTTAGGTCTTTGATCCATTTTGAGTTAGTTTTTGTGTATTTTTGTGTATGGTGTGAAGTATGGGTCCTGTTTCATTTTTCTGCAGGTGGATATCCAGCTTTGCCAGCACCTTTGCCAGAGACTGTTTTTGCCCTACTGAATGGACTTTGACCCTTTGTTGAAAATCAGTTGCCCATGGATGGCTGGGTTTAATTCTGAGTTCTCAATTTCATTCCACTGGTCTATGAGACTATCATTCAACCAATACCAGGCTGTGTTAATTACAGGGTCTGTAATGTGTTTTGATATCAGACACATTATGAAGTTTCCTGCTTTGTTCTTGTTCTTCAACATTGTGTTGACTATTTGGGGCTTCTTTCTTTTCCATATGAAGTTGATCATCGGTTTTTCCATTTCAGTAAGGAATGTTGATGGGATTTGTATTGGTATTGCACTGCATCTGCAGATCGCTTTAGGTAGAATTGACATTTTCACTATATTAAGTCTTCCAATCCATGAACACGGGATGTTTTTCCATTTTTGTAGGTCTTTTTAGTCTCTTGTAGTAATGTTTTATAATTTTCATTGTATAAGTCTTTTATGTCCCTGATTAGGTTAATTCCTAGGTGTTTTATCAATTTGGGGGCTGTCTTAGTTATCTAGTGCTGCTATAACAGAAATACCACAAGTGGATGACTTTAACAAACAGAAATGTATTCTTAAACAGTTTAGGAGGCTATTAGTCTGAACTCAGGGTGCCAGCTCCAGGGGAAGGCTTTCTCTCTGTGTTAGTTCTGGGGGAAGTTCCTTGTCATCAATCTCCCCCTGGTCTAGGAGCTTCTCAGTGCAGGGACCAAGGGTCCAAAGGACACACTCCACTCCTGGCTCTTCTTTCTCAGTGGTATGAGGTCCTCATGTCTCTCTGCTCACTTCCCTCTTTTATATCTCAAAAGAGATTGACTAAAGATATGACTTAATCCTGTAGATTGTGTCCTGCCTCATTAACATAACAGACAGCTCACTCCCAAATAGGATCATAACCACAGGCATAGAGGCTAGGATTTACAACACATAGGATAATTACATCAGACCACAAAATGGAAGACAACTACACAATACTGGTAATCATAACCTAGCCAAGTTGACACATATTTTAGGGGGACACAATGCAATCCATGACATGGGCTATTGTAAATGCTATTATTTTCTTGATTTCCTTTTCAGAATACTCCTTGTCAGTGTAAAGAAACCCAACTGATTTTTGTGTGTTGATCTAGTACCCTATGACATTGCTAAATTCTTCTACTAGTTCCAGCAGTTTTCTTGTGGAATTTTTAGGGTCTTCTATGTATAGAATCATGTTATCTGAAAATAGAGATAGTTTTACTTCTTCCTTTCCGATTTGGATACATTTTATTTCTCTTTCTTGTCTTATTGCTTTGGCTTGGACTTCCAGTACAATGTTGAATAAGAGTGGTGTTAATAGGCATCTTTGTTTCTTTCCCATTCTCAAAAGGAAGGCTCCCAGCCTTTCTCCCTTGAGTATAAATTTGATTGTTGGTTTTGCATATATTCCCTAATTATGTTGAGAAATTCCCTTCTATTCCTATTTTGCTGAGAGTTTTTATCAGGAAAGGGTGTTGAATTTTGTCAAATGCCTTTTATGCATCAATTAATATGATCATATGTTTCTTTACCTTTTTTATTTATGTAGTGTATTACATTGATTAACTTCCTAACGTTGAACCGCCTTTGTAATCCTGATATGAATCCCACTTAATCATGATGTATGATGGTTTTTATATGTTGCTGAAGTCTGCTGGTTAGAATTTTGTTGAAAATTTTTCCATATATGCTCATAAGGTATATTGGTCTGTAATTTTCTTCTTCTTCTTTTTTTTGTGATGTCTTTGCCTGGTTTAGGTATCAGGGTTATGCTAGCTCATAGAAAGAGTTTGGTAGTGTTCCTTCCTCTTCTATGTTTTTGAATAGACTATGTTCGGTGTCAACTCTTCTCTGAATGTTTGGTAGAATTCTCCAGTGTAGCCATCTGGTCCTGGGCTTTTTTTTTTTTTTTTTTTGTAGACATCTTTGATCTCTTCTTTTGTAATTGGTCTGTTTAAATTTTGTACCTCTGTGTTAGTTTGGGTAAGTAGTGCTTTTATAGGAGTTTGTCCATTCCAAATTTGTTGGAGTACAATTTTTCAAAGTAATCAATTGTGATTTCTTTATCCCTGTTGCATCGGATGTAATGTCACCAATTTCATGTCTTAATTTATTTGCCTCTTTTTTTTTTTTTTTTTGGTCAATCTAGCCAGTGGTTTGTCTATTTAATTGATCTTTTCAAAGAACCAACTTCTGGTTTTGTATATTCTTTCTATTTTTTTTTTTCTTATTTAGTTTATTTCTGCCCTGATCACTATTATTTCCTGTTTTTTTGTTTTTTATTCTGATAGCTTTTGGCTTCTTTTGCTCTTCTTTATTTATTTGTTCAAGTTAAACATTTTGGAAATTTCTTTTTTTTTTAATGTAGACATTTATTGCTAAAAATTTCCATCTGAGTAATGCTTTTGCCATGTCCCAAAGGTTTTGATATGTTGTGTTTTCATTTTTATTTGAATCTAGGAATTTTTTTAATTTCACTTTTGATTTCTTCTATGACCTAATAGAAGAATCAATAGTTTTTTTAGAAGCGTATTATTTAGTTACCATGTATTTATTTATTTCCTGTTGTTGGTTTCTAGCTTCATAGCATTATGGTCAGAGAAGACGCTTTGTATGATTTCAATCTTTTAAAATTTATTGAGACTTGTTTTGTGTCCTAGCATATAGTCTATTCTGGAAAATGATCCATGTGCGCTGGAGAAGAATGTGTATTGTTCTGATGCTGGGTGGGAATATTCTATATATGTCCATTAGGTACAATTGGCTTATGCTTTTATATATGTTAATATTGGCCTTAGGGATCTTCTTGTTAAATGTTCCATCTATAATTAAAAGTAGTGTGTTGAAGTCCCCTACTATTATTGTGGAGTTGTCTAGTTCTTCCTTCATATTAGTCAGTATTTTTTCATGTATTTTGGTGCATTGCAATTAGGTGCGTATATATTCATAATTGTTATGGCTTCTTGCTGGATTGACCCTTTATCATTATGTATTGGCCTTCTTTATCTCTTGCAACAGATTTTGATTTAAAGTCTATTTTATCTGATATCACTATGGCCACCACTGCTCTTTTTTGTTTATGGTTGCATGGAATATTTCTCTCCATCCTTTATTTTCAATCTGTTTGTGTCCTTATGTCTAAAGTGTGTTTTTTGTAGGCAGCAAAAATTTAGGTAATTTTTTTTTCATCCATTCGGCCACTCTCCTCATTTTTCATGGGCTGTTTACACCATTTACATTTAAGTTTATTACTGAAAACAAAGGGTCTACCTCACTTATTTTGCCATTTGTTTTTTGAGTGTTTCATATCTTTTTTGTCTTTTATTCTGATTTTTCTGTTTTTGTTTGAATTTGACTGCTTTCTTGTGATGAGCCTTTTTGCTAACTTTTTTCTGAGAATTTCCTCTTGGTGATTTCTTAGTAGTTACTTCATATGTTACATTACATAACTTATAATTGCAACAATATTTAATATATGAACAACAGTTAATATACAACCTTAGCATAATAAATCTATTTGAGATATACTCTTCCCACCCCTATTTCTGTTGGTAGGTCTCCAGTAACATCAATATACAACCTATATCCAATAAATTTACTTTGAACTTAGCTCTTAAAACTTGATGTTGTATTGTTTATGAGATTTAATTATTGAGTTTATTCCCTGAAAATATCATATACTTGGTCCTTATGATTGCCCATGTTGTTGCATTTTTTGGATCTCTCTTTCTTAATTTTTTTTTCCCATGTATAGATACGAGTATTTATTTAATGCTCTTGCCTTTCCATTTGGAGTACTCCCTTGAGTAATACTTACAGAACTGGTCTGATGGTGGTAAACTCCCAGAGCTTATATTCATTTGGGAATGTTTTGATTTCCCCCTTGTTTTTGAATGACAGCTTTGCTGAGTAAAGAATTCTTGTTCGGCAATTGTTTTCTTTCAGTATTTTATATACATCGCTCCATTGTCTTCTGGCCTCTAGAGTTTCTGGGAGGAAATTTGCACTGATTCTTATGAAAGCCCCTTGGTATGTTATATTGCCTTTTTCTCTTGCTGCTTTCAGAATTCTCTCCTTGTCTTTGGTTTTCAATAATTTTATTATGACATGGCACGGAGTTGATTGCTTTGTGTATCTTTGAATTGGGGTTGGTGTAGCTTCCTGTATTTGCAGGCTTCATTCTCTCTTCAGATCTGGGAAATTCTTTCTGGTTTTCTCTTAGAAAATCATTTCCATCCCTTTATTGTTGTCGTGGTGCTCTGGGATTCTAATAATTCTAATGTTAGATTTCTTAATTGAATCTCATATTTCCTTTTGGGTTTGTTCACTTCTCTTTGTTCCTTGCTGTTTCTCTTGAGATTGATAAATTCAGTTATTTAGTCTTCTAGTTCATTTATTTTATCTTCTGTATGTTTCACTATATTATTGAGTGTTTCTCTTGTTTTTTCTAATTCAGTTGTCTTCAGTCCCAGTAGTTCATTTTTTTTAAGAAAATGTTTTCAATTTCCATGTTGAGTGTCTCATTTTGATCCTCCATTTGTTTCCTGATGGCTATTTTGCTTTCTGTGTGCTTTTAGTTTTCTTTAAACATATTTAGCACCATAGTCTGGAAGTTATCAATTCTTTGCATTATTCTGGCCTCCATAGAACTAATTTCCTCTTCTTCATGTTTTTCTTTTGACTAGACCTTCTTCTCTTGTGACTTTTATGTGTTTTACTATTTGTTGAACTTGGGCCTTTTTTGTTATTGCTTTTTTTTTTTTAAACTCTACATTTTGTATTCTGGTTTTTGTGGGAAAATTTTCTGATTGGATGCCCTGGTAGCACAGGGACCAAGTGCCTGGCTGACAACTTAAAGGCTGGGGCCCACACCCATCAGCTGCTCTGTGGGATAAAGGTGCAGCAGCCCACCTCTGCAAAGACTCACAGCCCTGAGGCCCACATGGGGCTGCTCTGTTCAGATGCCACAGATCCTATATGAATCAGAATCAATCCAGCAGCAATGGGCTCGGTATCTTCTCCTGAGAACCACTATAGGTTACTCTTACCCTTAGGGTTTTTTTTTTTTTTTTTCCCAGTGCTGATTCAGGAGTCCTGGATGCATGATCTCTGGAATTGAATGTGTATGTGTGGGAGGGGAGGCTAGCTGGTCACAGATGCTGACATAAGTGGTGGGGCTAGACTTTCGTGTGGTTAAAGTGGGAGGCTCTCTATGTCTTTCCTTCACAGGCACTCCTGCACAGGCTCACCCACAGCATCCCTCTGTGGGCCATTTGCTTCGGTGCTATCCATCAGTCTGAAGTATTTCCCTCGTCCTGCTGTCCTTGCCATCCCTTCTGGTCCTAGTGCCCATCCATTTTGGGCCTCAGAGAGATTCAATAGTACTTTCTCGCAGTGCCACAGTCTCCCTTCACTCCCTCCAAATTGCATGGCCCATGAACTCCCATGGCCAATTTGTGCCCACGTAAAAAAAATCAGGCTACAGCTTCCTCAGATTAGCTCCTTTTCTACGTTCCCTGATTGGGGTGTTACCAAGCCCCATCCCAAAATTGCTGCGATGAGTGAGCACTTCCGATATTGGTGGGTAGATTCTCTCAGCTTCTGTGCTGTTCCCGCTCCTCCTCTCTCCTGCTTCTGGATTCACCCTGATTCTCCAACACCTCAGCTGCTGTCTGGATATCTGCAATTTCAGTCTGTGCCTGTTTTTATTCATTGTTCAGTGGGTTATTTGCTGGGGGAATAAACGGGAGCCTCCATTCACCTTGCCATCTTGCTCTTCCTCCTTTATAACCATCTTGGCTATTCTCTATACTCTTGCATATATATTTTAGGATTGATTCTAAAGTTCCATGAAAAAAAACATAATTGTGATTAGTGAGTATGAATACTTTTATCCTATTATATTTTTCTTTTGATAACTGAAATGTCTCTAAATTTACTTACATTATTTTTTATTTTCCTTATAAAAGTCTTATACCTCTTTTATTTTATCTATTTTAGGTCCTTTATAACTTTTGTTTCTACAATGAATGGAATGTTACTTTATTAAATAATTTTCCAATCTTAAATAATTATTGTATTACTGGGATAAATCCCACTTGTTCATAATGAATTTAAACATTTCCTGTTGGATTTATTTTGCTAGTATTTTATTTAGCATGTTTACATTTTTTTTCATAAGTGAGATTGGCTTAAGATTTTTATTTCTCATGTTATCTTTGTGTGGTGAAATAAGCTAGAACAATTGCTCTCTATCTGAATTTTTCTGGAACAGCTTTTATAAGAGGTTAGTTATTTGTTCCCTAAAGGTTCAGTGAAACCAAAGCAAAATAATATCTGAATCTACAAATGAGGTAGTTGTAGTAGTTTATATTTTTCTAGGATGCTTTCAAATTATTTTGGCATGAAGTACTTTATGATAATGTCTCAGTTTAAAATGTCTTTTTGAAGCCTATTTTATTCCTGATGTTATTTATTTGTGTCTTCCCTGTCTTTTTTTCTTTTTAAAACTCTTCTAGAGATTTTCATCATTAGTATTTTTTAAATAATCAGCTTTTGATTTTGTAAAATTGTTTTGTATAGTATCCATTTCTATTCTCCTTGATTATTCTAATCATTTTGTTTTTGTTGTTGGTCAATATCTGTTGCTCTGTTACTAATTCTTGAACAAAATGCTTAGTTCATTCATTCTTAATATTTCTTTTTTTAAATATATGCATTTTCCTCTAAATACTGGTTTCTCTCCAACCCCTTAATGTTGCCATGTAGTATTTTAATCATTATTTAGTTATTTTTTAAAATAATTTTCACTATAAATTCTTAAATAATTAAACTTTGTAAATTATTGGAAATTTTATTTTTAAAGTGTATTATTACAGAAAATAGCTTCAATAAAATTTTTTTTATTATGGAAAATATAGGAAGAATAGTTCATTGACTTTCATGCGCTCAGCACCCAGTTCCAACAATTATGAAGTCATGGCCTATCTTGTTTCAACTATATTTTTACTAACTTTCCACTGTACCTCATTGTATTATTTTGTAGCAAATACCAGATGTTATAACATTTTACTTATAATTCTTTAAAATATATATCTCTAAAATGTTTTGTTAAATTCCATTAGGGGGGTACTATTATAATGTTTATTAACATTGCATTAGAAGCATAGATTAACTTGTAGAGAAATAAGATCTTAATAATATTGACAAAGTGTATCTTTCAATCTGTAGAACAATTTCATGATAGCATAATCACCTAAAAAAATTAAAAATAATTTTGTAATATCATAAACTACTTTTTCTGATTGTTTCATAAATGCTTACTTTTCACAGTCTGTTTATTCAAATCAGTATTCAAATAAGGTGCACATATTGTTTATCCTGTTTCTTAAATTTATTTTTACCAGTAGTATCCCTTTCCCTCTGTCTTTAGTTCCTTGCAACTGATTTATTGGAGAAACCAGGATTTTGTACTATAGAGTATCCTACAATCTAGATATTTTTGATGGCATCACTGTGGTATCTTTTAACATATCAATCTGTTTCCTGAAGTTCCTGTAAAAGAGTAGACCTAGAGGCTTAATTAATATCAAATTAAAATTTTGATAATAAATTTTTATAGGACATAAAAGATAATAAAGAAATATTATCAACATCTCTGCACATGTAAATTCAACAACTTAAATAAAATGGACCAATTCCTCAAAAATCTCAAACTACCAAAACTCATCAAGATAAAATAGATAACTAGAATAGTATTATAGTTAAAAATCTTCTAAAACAGAACTCTTAAGGTTGTACAGATACATTATATTATACCAAACGTTTAAAGAAATAACACCAATCCCACAATATCTTCCAGGAAATAGAAGAGAGAACATTTTTGACTCATTTTGTAATGTTAGTACTAACCTAATTCCAAAACTAGGCGAAGACTGTACAAGAAAAATAAGCTACATACTAATATCCCACATGGATATAGACACAAAAATCCTCAAAAGATATTATCAAACAGAATCCAGCAGTATATAAAAAGAATAATACACCATGATCAAATGGGGCTTATACTAGGAATGCAAGTCTGGTTCAATATTTAAAAGAAAAACAATATAATTGATGATATTAACAGAATAAAGAAGAAAAGCATGATTATATCAATCAAAATAGAAAAAGGCATTTGTCAAAATTCATCTCCATTCACAATAAAAACACTCAGCAAATTAAGAATAGAAAGTAATGTCCTCAAACTGGTAGAGTCTCAATATAAAAACTCACAGCAAACATCATACTCAGTGGAGAAAGACTGCATTCTCCCTCCTCCCCTAAGACTGAGAACAAAGCAAGTATGTCCACTCTTACTACTTCTATCCAACATCATACTGAAAGCCTTAGCCAGTGCAATAAAGCAAGAAAAAGAAATAAAGTGCATATAGACTGGATAGGAAGAAGCAAAATTGTCACTATTTAAAGATGATATGATTGTCTATATAAAAACACCCACAAGAAATCTACAAAAACAAAAACAAAAACAAAAAAAAACACTTAGATATGAGTTAACAAGATTACAAGATGCAAGGTTATAGAAGATATTTTTATAAACTATTATGAACAATTGGAAAACAAAGCTCTTAAATCAATACCATTTACAATAGTTAGAATACAGTACAGTAAGTGAAACACTTTTATATAAATACAGTATGTAGAGATTATGCATACTAAAAACTAAAAAAACCTGTGAAAATAAATCAAAAAAGATGTAAGCAAGTTGAGAGGTATAACATGTTCATGAATTGGAAAACTCAGCATAGTAATGATGTCAATTCTTCCCAAATTGATATACAGATATAACACAATAGTAATCAAAATCTTACCAGGATATTTTATAGACATAAACAAAAAAATGGTTCTAAAATTTATATTTTAAATAAATATAAATGGTTCTAAAATTTAAATTTATAAAGGAACTAGAATTTTTGAAACAATTTTGAAAAGAAGAATAAAGTTGGATAAATCATATTATCTGATTTTAAGTTTATTATTAAGGTATCTTAATCAAGATTGTGTGCTATTGAAAAGGATAGACAAATTCGTCAATTTAACAGATAAGAGTTCATAAATAGACTCACACAAATATGGTCAATTGATTTTTTACCAAGGTGTAAAAGAAATTCAAGGGGGAAAAGACAGTCTTTTGAACAGTGTTGAAACAATTGGACATCCAATTGGACAAATAAATAAATAAATGAATAGATAAACAAATAAACAAATCTTGAGTTAAACTTCACACTTTATTCAAAAATCTAATTCAAACTGGATTATATGTCTAAATTTAAAACTATAAAACTTTTAGAAAAACAACAAAAATAGTTTTAATCCAGTGTTAGGCAAAGAGTTCTTAGATATTACACCAAACAGAACAACCCATGAAAGAAAAAACAATGATAAATTAAATTTTATCAAATTTTTCAAAAATTGCACTGAAAAAGACACTATTAAGAGAATGAGGAGGCGGGGCCAAGATGGCAGAGAAGTCAGATGCTTCCTGTGGTCCCTCTTACAACAAAGACCTGAATAAACAAGTGAATCGATTATATATGACAATCTAGGGACCCTGAATATCAAAGACAAAGTTGAGGAATCAGACTGAGCAGCAAAGGGAGGAAAAGATGTTGAGAGGACGTTGAGAGCTTCATAGATGCCAATAGTCAAACTAGATCACATGACCAGCCTATTAGGTCATACCAAAACAAAACAAAACAAGAATCTAGGACCCAGTAAGCAAACATAAAAAAATAAATATAACTTACTGATGGCTCGAAGACAACAGTTAATATAAAATTACATAAAGAGGCAAACCATGATAGCTTCAGCAAGTCACCAAAACCAAGAATTAAGAAACCTCCCAGAGGAAAAGAATTTCTTGGAATTACCAGAGGTAGAATTCAAAAGATTCATATACAGAACCCTTCAAGAGATCAGGAAGGAGATCATACAAAACATAGAACAAGCCAAGGAACATACAGACAAAGCAATAGAGGAAATTAAGAAGGTTTATACAAGAGAATAATGACAAATTTAACAAGAATCCATAGACAGAAAGTAAAAAGAAATCTAAAAGATTAACAATAAAATTTCAGAATTAGACAACTCAATAGAAAGTCATAGGAGCAGAATTGAGGAAATGGAACTCAGAATTAGTGAGATTGAAGATAAAGCGCTTGACACCAACTTATTTGAGGAAAAATCAGATAAAAGAACTTTAAAAAAATGTAGAAACTTGAAGAATTATGTGGGACTCTATCAACAGGAATAACCTACCAGTGATTGGAGTGCCAGAACAGGGGGAGATAAAAGCAAATACAGAGAGAATTGTTGAAGATTTGTTGGCAGAAAACTTCCCTGATATCTTGAAAGATGAGAAGACATCTATCCAAGAAGCTCATTGAACAAAACACAAGGTAGATTCCAAAAGAAATTCACCAAGACATATTATAATCAAACTTTCCAAAACCAAAGATAAAGAGAGAATTTTAAGAGTGGCTAGGGATAAACGAAAAGTCACAAACAAAGGAAAGTCAATAAGACTATGCTCTAACTACTCAGCAGAAACCATGCAGGCAAGAAGGCAATGGGATGACATATATAAAGCCATGATGGAAAAAAATTGCCATCCAAGAATTATATATCCAACAATAGCTAGATAGCTCCACAATAATAGTAGGAAACTTCAACATACCACTGTGAGTGAAGGTCAGAACATTTAGAAAGAAGCTCAATGAAGACACGGAAGATCTAAATGCCACAATCAACCAACTTGATCTCATAGACATATAGAGAACATTCTACACAACAGCAGCCAAATATATTTTCTTTTCCAACTCACATGAAATGTTCTCCAGAATAGACCACACATTAAGCCACAAAGCAAATCTTAACAGAATCCAAAACATCAAAATATTACAAAGCATCTTTTCTGACCATAAAGTCATAAAAATAGAAATCAATAAGAGAAAAAGCAAGGGGAAAAAAAAAAAAAACAAATACATGGAAACTGAACAACACCTTGCTTAAAAACTACTGGGTTGTAGAAGAAATTAAGGATAGAATAACAAAATTCACAGAATCAAAGGAGACTCAAAACACATCCTATCAGAACATTTGGGACACAGCAAAAGCAGTGATCAGAGGTCAGTTTATAGCAGTAAATGCACACATCCAAAAAGAAGAAAGGGCCAAAATCAAAACATTCAGCCTCTAACTCAAATAAGTAGAAAGAGAGGCAGCAAAAGAAGCCCTTGGGCACCAGAAGAAAGGAAATAATAAGAATTAGAGGAGAATCAAATGAAACAGGCAACAGAAAAACAATTGAAAGAGTTAACAAGACCAAAAGCTAGTTCTTTGAAAAGATCAACAAAATTGATAAACCACTGCCAAACTGACAAAATAAAAACAGGAGAGGAAACTAATAACCCATATAACAAATGAGATCTGTGATGTCCCAACAGACTCAACTAAATTAAAAGAATTATAACAGAATACTATGAAAAATTGTACTCTAACAAATTTGAAAACCTAGAGGAAATGTACAACTTTCTAGAAACTCACTACCTACCTTAACTAACACAAATAAAGGTAGAACAACTAAATAAACCCATAATAAAAGAAGAGATTGAAAAGGTAATTAAAAAACTCCCAACAAAAAAAAGCCCTGGCCTGCTGTAAGTGGCCATCTAAGATACTCCACTGGTCTCATCCCTTTGGCAGCAAGGGAGAATGAAGAGAACAGGATACAAGGAAAAGATTAGTCCAAAGGACTAATTGTCCACAGCTACCAAGGCCTCCACCAGACCAAGACCAGTACAGCTAGATGGTGTCCAGCTACCACCACGGACTGCTCTGACCAGGATCACAACAGAGGGTTCTGGACAGAGCTGGAGAAGGATGTAGAACATAATTCTAACTCACAAAAAGAAACCATATTTACTGGCGTAAAGGAGACTGGAGAAACCCTGAGAGTATGGCTCCAAGACACCCTTATAGCTCAGTGGTGAAGTTATCTCTGAGGTTCACCGTTCAGCCTGGGAGTGGACAGCCCC